>NC_133457.1:7820384-8135769 GCF_048565385.1 Saimiri boliviensis | reverse complement strand
AATTGCATGAGCTGACTCCCATAATAAATACCTCACCCCCTAGAGAACCCTGATACAGACTTTTGAGACAAGGTCTCACTCTGTCACCCAGGCTGGAGTGCAGTGGTACAATCTCAGCTCACTGCAACCTCTGCCTCCAAGGTTCAAGTGATTCTCCTGCCTCAGCCTCTTGAGTAGCTGAGACTAAGATGTGTGCCACTATGCCTGGCTAATTTTTGTATTTTTAGTAGAGACAGGGTTTCACCATGTTGTAAGGCTTTCTTGAACTCCTGACCTCAGGTGATCTACCCACCTCGGCCTCCTAAAGTGTTGGGAATGCAGACGTGAGCCACCACACCATGCCCAGAACCCTAATACAGATTTTATATTCTTTTTCTTAAAGTCTCCAAAATTGAATAAACTTTAAACTTAGCAAAAACCTGGATTTCCACCTATATTTCTCATTCTAAAAAAGATTTAAGGTATTTTCCCAACACAATAGTTATGATGGTTTTATTTTCAACTTTTTATCCTCATTAATGAGAGAAAATCTGGCGTCAAGGTAAAAAGGAAGGAAAAAACAAGAAAGGAAGGAGTGAAGAGAAGAAAGAGAAAAAGGAATCCTACCTATGGGAGGTATCTCTGTACGAGGAAATAAATTGGGCTTTGGAGTCAGACAGACAAACGTGGAGCTGAAATCTCAGAGTCATCATTTATGAGCTAGGTAGCAAGTTCTTTTACCTCTTGAAACCTCAGTTCTCTCACCCATAAAATGGGGATAATACCACCGACTTTACAAGGTTATTATGAGAAATAAATTACAACGTACATAAAGCACCTCGTCAAATGTCTGGCACATATAAGGCATTTAATACCAATTTAAAATGCTTTATATTTGAATGCATAACTCAAGTTGTATCTCCTGAAATAGCCTTACTAATATGCTACCTTCAGGGTGAGTAGGAAAGAAAGAATTCCAACATTTTTCCTGGTCTCTTCACAGCAAATCATGAACAGTACAACGTATGTGGGGAGTTCATTTTATTTTCTGTCAAGACATGGGATTGTCCGTACAAGGTGCAAAAATATGCCATTTTTCATTCTGAACAAAAGTTAACAAATGTTGTAGATAAACTGTCTAAAATGTAGAATGAGATAAATTTACAAATTTAGGAATTTTTGTAAAAAGCTAAGCTGCCACTCACAGAAAAGGGTTTTGCACCTTATGTTAGGTTCCATGAAAAATAATCATACGTTAACTGTGTTACGGCAGTATCCAAATTATCTTTCTATTATCTCTTGAAGAATATGTAAAAATCATCACTCTATGAGGAGGTGATTAAAGACTTTGTGGCCCCCAAAATGTAGGAACAAAACATTTTAGGATACATCTGTTAACTTTTAATTGGTAAAAATACTTATTTCCTAGATTTTGTGATGCTTGTGGTATTTGTCATTCAAATCTGTAATTTGTTGTGATTTCTAATTCAATTTCTTATTCTAATAATGTGCTTATTTCAAAGACAAAGCAACAGTTTTGATATTCATCTACTTACCGACTCCCATATTTCAAAGATGCCTGAGCACAGTAGATTAGAAAAATTTTAAAGTAGATGAAAGGATTAGAAATAGCTTCGACATCAACCCAGGGGCCAGATGTCTCTTAGGCATGCCTGACACTTCACAGCTGTGACGCTGTGGACAGAAAGGATGGAACACCTTCGGAAGAGACCATAACAAACAGCAAGTGTCAGCACTGACTGTATTAAAGAAAATCTGAAGATACAAGAGGCTTGACTGAAGAAGAACAAACAACAGTGTTTAAAATGCCACAAAGTAACCCGAAATTTCTTGGCGCCACCATTCATCAATGACTGCTATATATACTTAGCTATTTATCCTTATACTGGAGGGGATTATATAACCTATAAACTATGGATTAGAAGTAGTTAAGTGGTTGACTAGGCTTAGAAAAGCTAGTCACAGGTACATAGCTCTTGAGGTATTTGCTAGATATAACTATATTTCTTTCCCTTGATGCAGAATTATATACTACTGTAATCTCCAAAGACATTTAATTCTCTTTTCTTTGGTCTTACTCTACAGCAACATCTAACACTGTGGAGCATTTACCACTAACCAAATAAAACAGGTGAATTATAACTGATACATCTGTGTCCTCTCCCTATTTCTGAAATATCTGAATTGTTCGTCTCTCTATTGCTTATTATACTAGAATATCAGAGCTGGAACCTAATAAGTCATTCAATCTTCTCTTTAGTGATGCAGAAACCATTGCCACAACATCCCCTAAGGAGGCGTCACATACCCCTGCACTCTGCAGAAGATAATTCATTCCTTTATTTTTCATTTTTAGAAAGTTCATCTTTATTAGTATATCGTAACCCCTCCCTGCAATTCTACCTATTAGTCATGGTTATTTCCTCTGGAACCTCCCAAATGCATACCTAGCTTTCTTCATGAATTGGTCCTATGTTTCTTTTTTTTTAATTTATTTTTTAAATTATACTTTAAGTTCTGGGGTACATGTGCAGAACATGCAGGTTTGTTACATAGGTATACATGTGCCTTGGTGGTTTGCTGCATCCATTACCCCATCATCTACATTAGGTATTTCTCCTAAGGTTATTCCTCCCCAATCACCCCACCCACTGCTATCCTTCCCCCAGCCCCCACACCCTGACAGGCCCTAGTGTGTGTTGTTCCCTTCCCTGTGTCCATGTGTTCTCATTGTTCAACACCCACTTATAAGTGAGAACATGAGGTGTTTGGTTTCTGGTTCTTGTATCAGTTTGCTGAGAATGATGGCTTCTACCTTCATCCATGTACCTGCAAAGGACATGAACTCATCATTTTTTATGGCTGCATAGTATTCCATAGTGTATATGTGCCAAATTTTCTGTATCCAGTCTATCTTTGATGGGCATTTGGGTTGGTTCCAAGTCTTTTGTAAACAGTGCTGCAATGAACATTCATGTGCATGTGTCTTTATAATAGAATGCTTTATAATCCTTTGGTATATACCCAATAACGGAATTGCTACGTCAAATAATATTTCTATTTCTAGATCCTTGAGGAATTGCCACACTGACTTCCACAATGGTTGAACTAATTTACACTGCCACCAACAGTGTAAAAGTGTTACTATTTCTCCACATCCTCTCCAGCATCTGTTGTCTCCTGATTTTTTAATGATCGCCATTCTAACTGGCATGACATGGTATCTCAATGTGGTTTTGATTTGCATTTCTCTAATGACTAGTGATGATAAGCTTTTTTTCATGTTTATTGGCTGCATAAATTTATTTTAAAAAGCGTCTGTCCATATCCTTCACCCATTTTTTGATGGGGTTGTTTTTCTCTTGTAAATTTGTCTAAGTTATTTGTAGATTTTGGTTACTAACCCTTTTTAGATGGGTAGATTGCAAAAATTTTTTCCCATTCTGTTGGTTGTGGTTCACTCTAATGATAGTTTCTTTTGCTGTGCAGAAGCTCTTATGTTTAATTAGATCCCATTTGTCTATTTTGGCTTTTGTTGCCATTGCTTTTGGTGTTTCAGCCATGAAGTCCTTGCCTATGCCTATGTCCTGAATGGTATTGCCTAGGTTTTCTTTTAGGGTTTTTATGGTGTTAGGTCTCTGGTACCAAAACAGAGATATAGCCCGATGAAACAGAACAGAGGTCTCAGAAGTAACACCACATACGTACAACCATCTGATCTTTGACAAACCAGACAAAAATAAGCAATGGGGAAAGGGTTCCCTGTTTAATAAATAGTGTTGGGAAAACTGGCTAGCTATATGCAGAAAGCTGAAATTTGATCCCTTCCTTGTACCTTACACAAAAATTAAAAGGATTAGAGATTTAAACATAAGCCCCATGATTCTTAAGTCCTACCTTAACCACTCAGCCATTCTGGTACTATAGCACTATGATTCTTACAAAACACATACACAAACACATATACAAAAGCAATCATATATCTTCCTCACAAAGCCTGACATCCAGGATTATTTCAAACACTTCAGTCTTAAGGTAGAATTCATTACACCCCTACTCCCCCCATTCGCTCATTCCACAAACTTGTATTCAGTGCCTTCCATCTCTCAGGCACTTAGCTAGTCACCTGGGACACATCAGGAATCAAATAGCCCCACAGAGAGATGCAAAATTGCTACCAAGATAAGTACAGCAAAGGAGAGTTACCGAGTGCCTTCAAAGGATGTAATGAAGCAGGGTGGAAAAGTTCAGAAAAGGCTGCCTTAAAGGAGTTAATATTGAATTAAAATCTGAAGGAAGAGAAGATATTAATTGAGGGAGGATAGAAAGAATACTATTGGAACAGAGGCCCTGGCCAGGAAGTAGCAGGGAAACTTGCATACATAGAAGAAGGGTGCTATTGCTAGGGTTCAGACAACAGGGGTTGTGATCGTTAGTATTAGGTGTCAACTTGATGGGATTGAAGGATGCAAAATATTGTTCCTGGGTGTGTCTGTGAGGGTGTTGCCAAAGGGGACTAAAATTTGAGTCAGTGGACTGGGAGAGGCAGACCCACCCTCAATCTGGGTGGGCACCACCTAATCAGCTGCCAGCACAAATAGAATAAAGCAGGTGGAAGAAAGTGGCATGAGGAAATTGTCTGAGTCTTCCAGCCTTCAATTTTCTCGCATGCTGGATGCTTCCTGCCCTGGAACATCAAACTCCAAGTTCTTTAGCTTTTGGACAGTTGGACTTACACCAGTGATTTCCCAGGGGCTCTCAGGCCTTTGGCCACAGACCGAAGGCTGCACTTTCACCTTCCCTTCTTTTGAGGTTTTGGGACTCGGACTGACTTCCTTGCTCCTCAGCTTGTAGACAGCCTATTGTGGGACTTTACCTTGTGATCGTGTAACTCATACATCAATTCTCCTAATAAACTCCTCTTTGTATATACAAATATCCTCTAGTTCTGTCCCTTTAGAGAACTCTGACTAATACAGGGGGTCAAGGTCAACATACATCAGGAAGAGAATCAGAGCTGGACCACACAAATCCCTCTAAATTAGGGAGCTTTGTCTATATCCAAAAAGCAAATGGAAACCAGTGAAAGATCATAAGCATGGAGCTAAGGGGTAGTACTCAGAAGACCTCTCTGTAGATTACTGGGAGACCAATGAGGAAGCTATTACAGTACTTCAGGCAAGAAGTAAAGATGGTCTTTGGGCTAGGGTGTTGAAAGAGGAAAGAAGACCAACTGGTTTGGGAGATATTTACAGGTAGAATTGAAAGGATTTGGTGATAGATTAAATATTGACTAAGGGAACAGAAAGCACCAAAGATGAACCTAGGCATCTGCCTAAATAGCAGGATGGTGATATTTTCTTAGATAGTGAAGACAGGTTTGTGAGAGAGAAAGACCATAAGGGTGGTTGCTGACAACTAGAAAGCCATTCATCTTCACGCAAGCTGTCAATAAAAACTCTTAGGCATCTTACAGGTCATGTGAAAAGCTATTGGTAACTTTTTATTTTAGTAAATACATAGCTCTTTTTAAAAATTTAGCCTTTCAGATAGAGGAAACAGTTGTCATTATCATAATAAAATATTTCCACTTTTAACATCACATTTAATACTCAGAAATATTAAAGTTCAGCTTCATGTTATCACAATTTAACTGTCAATGTTACCTATATATAATTATATAAATTCCTCCACAGGAGTGGTA
Source organism: Saimiri boliviensis (assembly GCF_048565385.1). NCBI lineage: Eukaryota > Metazoa > Chordata > Mammalia > Primates > Cebidae > Saimiri > Saimiri boliviensis. The sequence continues at coordinate 8,130,065 of NC_133457.1, read as the reverse complement.
TAGACTCTCTGGCCTCTATCTTAACCCATTTATGCCCAAGGTCACAATTTTTTGAATGTCTGCAATCAGACCTTGCTGATGACCTTGAGCAGCAGGATGTAAATAACTGGCACGTACTGAGTGTTCCAATAATGAAAGACTAGGCATAAATGGGATAATACTTATTAAGTTCTACAAGGAATATCTTTTCTTCCTTCTTGTGAAAGACTGAAACTTTTTTCTACCCAAGCACAAGGAAATGGGAGAAGCCCTTTTGTTTCCCCTCAGATATCACTTGAACTGACAATGGATAGCATTTCATGACTTTTTAGAAAGGCTTTTTACAATGAATAGCATTGGTATATGCTCTACATATAACCAACTTACTGACTGTATGGATCTAAAAACATTTCTTAAGTCAAGCTATAGTGAAACGTATGTCCTTTTACCAAGAGAATCAGAGCCTACATCAGCAACCTAAATCCTTACATAGCCTAGGAAATCTCAATATAGTTTTCTTTGGAGTGGGGAGTTCTTAATTTTTATAGTACAATTCAGAGCAAGTATGATAGCCAAAGTGCAGAAATATGTTTCTAAAATTCATATTAAATTCCAATATTTATTTAACAATTCAACTTTGAGGTTAGCAATCATTAAGAAACAAAGTAGCAAAGAGAAAAAAAATCCGGTGATCCTGTTCCAACTAGAAACACTTTCTTAAGCCATTGAAAGGAAACTTTAGAACAGCCCCCAAAACAAAATTTGATTCTACTCTGTAATTAAAATGTAGCTATAGAACATGCCCCCTGGGCCCAAAGACCACTCTCCCCATTTTAAGTAGATTTACTGTTAAACAAGCAAGACTTGTCAGGTCAGCTCTTAAATGGTATTTCTTAATCAGAAAAAAAAAAAAAAAAAAGTCTCTGTTCAAGAGAGCAAGGTATTGGTACAGGTCATCCCAAATTCTTGCAGATTAAATTAGCTGGCCTGTGTTTTCTGACCCCTTGTTTGCTTTCCTCCTGCAGGGACACATAGAAGAGGGTGATTGAGACTGGTGAGGCTGCTGAAGGGCAGTGTTAAGTTGAGGGACAAGGCACAAAAGAGCAGGCTCTGCTCTGCCTCAGTCTCTCATCAAAAGGTCTTGTTATTGACTAGTTGACCCTCAGGCATCACCTTTTCTCTGGACCCAGCCTGTAGAGGTTTTTTTCTCATATGGCCTTTTTCTATATCTCTGCTTAGGGGTTCACAAACCATAACAGAAAGGGCACTGAAATGAGAGCCAAGTGAACCAAATTCTAATCCCAGCACTGACACAAATGAGCCACATGAGCTTGGGCAAACGTCTTAGCCTATGACACTAGTTCCACGTCTGTAAAATCAATTCCTCTATATGATTTCCCATTAATCTCAACAGCCTCTGCTTACTAAGAATAATAACCCTATTTTCACCATCACTTACCCTCACCTGCACAGCAATGTCCCAGCCCCCAGAACCCTCCAGCCCCATGGCTTCTCTAATACTTACGAAGTCCCCTTCATCCATTCAATTATGTTAATTTATCATCTATGGGCCAGATTTACGCTTAGCACTGGGACTAAACTAGCAAACAAAAAATATCCTATTCACTGCATTGAGCTAAAATAAGATTTTCATTTAAAGCAGAAAATTCTGAATGCTACAGGCAACACAGATTGTAGGGTAATGAGAGTGAAGATGGAGACATGAATTGGAATACTACTGCAATAGTTCAAGTAAGAGAGGATGGTAGGCAGGTTTGGAAGGGTGAAGATGGAGAATTCAATAACTATTTTAGAAGTCTCACTAAATAGGAATAGGAAGGGGAGGTACGGGGAGAAAGGGCAAAAGAGAGGTGCCAAGGTGACTCCCAGGTTTCTGGGTTGAGCTTTTGTGTTGATTGATGGAAAAACCTGGGGAGGGGCAGGTTTGGGGATCTAGCTTGTGGAGTTCTCGTTGACCACGTCAGTCTGCAACATCCACAATATATTTAGGTGAAAATATAAAGTAGACAATTGGATGCAAGGCTGAAGTGCTCTGGATACAAGCATTTGGGAGTTGTCAGTAAATAGGTGTTTGAAACCATGGGAAAAGAGGAACGCATCTAGGGAGAGATGACAGGCCGTCCCACATGAGCTCACAAACTGTCTTCTCACATCGTTTGGTGCTAGCATCCATATGTAGACCAATGGTGCTAGCCCCTAAAAGCAGCACTCCCCAGGGGTTCATGGGGCACTTGGTTCTTGGCAGGCATCCCTAGGCTAAAGCTAGACTACGGTCAGCTCAGAAATGGAGCAAATTCTCCTTTCCACACTAGCGTCCTGCTTGGTCACCTGAGCCACAGATCAGGCTGCCAAGTCTCTAGTACTCAGGAGTACACTGCCTGTTAAGTCTCGCTGATTCCTCATAAGTTAGACACCAACATCAGTGCCAGACGCTGGATGTTGCCCTCGATCAAAATAAAATAACTGCGTGCGTTCAGCAAACCTACTCAAACTCACCCGAGACTCCATTTAGGCTCTGGCTGCCCACTACCATCCCCAACCCCACCATGACTGCTACACCATTTGAATAATTCTGAGAGAAATGTTAACAAATGTTCCCAACCTTAATTAAGATTAAGACTTTAATGAATGGTCTTAATCCTCTACCTATGTGGGGATTTGGCTTTGTGAAACATTTGCTGCAAGAGACCCTAGGGAAGCAAAGGATGAAATGTTTGTTCTCAATATGATCAATAACCTACCAACCTATTGATTGCTGCATCACAGGAATAACACTACCACCACCACTACCAAACGAATCAACCCTCAAGTCAAATCTTCTTGTCTGTATGACACCAAGTGCGAGGAGAAGAGCGCTAGGAGCAGCTTTAAACAAGAAAGCATACATGAACAAGGTGTGTATAACAATGATCACAATTTGGCCGACAGAAAAGGGGAGTGGGGACTTTCTAGGTCCGGGCAAGAGATGAGTAAAGGCAACAAAGAAGGTGTGTGTCACAGGCAATCCAGTGTATACCCTCTACCTGTTGTATGGGTCACCTTTATACCAGGCTCCAGGTGAGCCTCAGGGAATCAAAAAACAAGATGACTTCCAGTGTCATGTACGCATGGGTACACATACATTGACATAAAATCACATGATTTGCTATATAGAATGTAGTAAGGGCCTTATCTGAAGCAAACAAAATATCTGGGAAACTGAAGACCTCATTCTTCCCAGCAGCCCTGGAGAAAGCCCGTTTAATCTGAGTCTTGAAGATTGTACAGGAGACCTCCAGGTGGGCAAGTGGTAAGTAAAGGAGAGAATTCTAGGCTAGAAGGGGGAGTGCATTTGAATGTGCAGAAGAAGCAGATGGTATTCTGGGGTAATATTCCCCAAGTATGTAGAACTCAATACTCTTGGTACCTAGCAGTGTTAGGTGAAAGATTTTCAGTGGCTTGCAGACACTGCATTCAATAACACTGAATCACTTGGGATTGAGAAAATTACCTTTTGATTTTAATTCCCTTCCATCCTCACCCAGGAAACTTTCTGATTTGGCTCCTAGGATGCTCCAACCTCTCTCTCAAAAGCTAATCTTCCTTATTAACAAATGAGCAGGTTTCAGGCTTAGAGGTTTTACAGGCAATAGTATCTACCTAGAATTTAATATTATTTTGCTTTACTTATGGGTAATGACAATGGTTTTCCATTTACGGTCATGATAGGAATTTTTTTTTCTAAATAAACTCTAATCATATAAATAAAAATATAGAAAAATATTGAGGAGTTAATCATACAGACATGGTAAATGCAGTAAGAATTATGAAAGTGGTATATGAACATAAGAAATTTTGGAAATACTCTCAAGGAGAAAAGTTAGCAGGGTGATATTTTGCTGTTACTAGATTGTTCAGGGATGAAGCATGGTAAAATGGATAAACTTGAAAGCCATGTGATAGAAATTCACATCTTCCTCTGGTCCTTTCTAGCTGCGTGGGCAAGGGCCCTTAAGGGCTCTAAGTCTCAATCCCTTCACCTTTATATTAAGGATTAGTTTTACAAGAATGTAAAGGATTAGAAGCAACAAATATGCAGGTCATAAGATTGCAGACATTATTAACCTCCTTTATAACTTCCCAACAAGCTTTCAAGGTTAGTTGTGATTGACTCTGACCTAATTTCTCTAGTTCTGTGAGACATTAGGTCTGCAGAGCTGTAATTGACTTTAAAAAGAAATCAAATATATAATTTCTCTTAGTTTTTCAATTCATTTATATAGGAAGTTAAGAACTCAGCATAATGCTCACTCCCAGCTGTTCCCAGGTTGTCCCAAATGGTTGCAAAGTGGGGAGGGGACTACCCACCCAGTCCAAGTTAGAGGTTTTATGTTAAATAATAAAAGTCTTCTGAATGCACTTTGCAACACTTCTTAAATAAACTAAAAACAAAAAACCTTAGAACTATACAAGCAATAGAGCCACATCTCTGAAAACTTCCAATACTGAGAAAAGGGGGGGGAAATCACTCAATTCACATTGCACAGTTTTGGTCCCATCCTTTCTGTCACCTCTCTTCCTCCCATAATAAATGAGGCCCGAAGAAGCCTGTGAAGATTGCAAAATTGGTAAACAAAAACTCAGAGCCCTACCACTTGGTTCTCTTATCTTTGTACTTCAAAAGCAAGCACAGGCTGAGACTTGGAAACCAAGAGGTTTTTCTTTTAATGGTGACACTTTGCCTAAGTAAGAGATAAACTGGACCAGCTCACCTCCCTTAGGGAACAGAGTCTGTTTGAATTCCTGGCCCTTGGAAAACTATTAAAGCAGGGCATACAAGCAGTTTCCCTTCAAACAGTAGCAATAATTTTTATTTTCCAAATTATGCGTTGCCTTTTTGGGAAACCTGTCATTAGAGGATTTTCTGTCTGCTAAACCTATCTTGGGTTTCCTGGAAGTGTTTTATTAAGTGGGTCATCTTAGGATAAAAAAATACAGGACACTGGTGATATCCCCTGCACAGTTTTGCAGTTATAGTTACAACCACAATGCACGAGCAATTTCTGACTGCTGGGTCTTTGGTATATGGCTATACATTTGTCCTTCACATTTGTATACCACCGCCACACTTCTTTCTAAATGAACCACTAGATTTAAATGGATTAGATATTGCTATTTCTTCTCACAATTTGGTAAAATTCATAATAATCATTTTTAGAAATGTCTTTTTCAGAGACCAAAGGAATAAAATGATATAAACCTCATGCCGTAAAAATGAGTGCATGATTTTAAATGAGATTTTAAATCAGACATTTTAAGTTTTTTAAATGCTTATATTCCCAAGTGATAGTGCCTCCTCCTAGAAATCATAGCTTTTGATTGGCTAAAAAGATTGAAAATGGCAATGCTCTACCTCCTACCTTTTACACACACAGAAATGACCAATTGCTTCTGAATGATCTTTACAGCTTGTTAATGATCTGTTTAAGGTTATCATAGTTTATAAAATGTTTTTTGTTTTGCAAATTCTGGCTATATAAACATAACCATAAATACAAGAAGACAAGTATACTTCTAGGGCCTAATACTTTCTTTGTTGAGATATTAATTGTTTCAAATTTTGTATCTGAGGCATTGGAAAATGATCAAAGAATCCAAAATTTAACTCTGATAGAGTAGTTTAGCTCTTTAAAAGAAAGAAAAGCATGTTGCTTCATCACAGAACTCTGCTTAATCTCAGGATCTAAATGTTCCAAGTTTAAATGAATTCTCACAAGCCTGCTTGCTTTCTGATTGCCAAGTCTGAACAGCCACAAGCAGGATCTGACCTGTGCCTTTAAACATGTAAACCAGCACAAATGAAATCACTAAGCCACGTAAAAAGCAACAAGGAACAAGCATTCGTTAACTTCAAAGATAATATAAACAAAATGATACCTGTTCTTCGGCTCTTTGGTTTCTGAGCGTTGATAAATACCTCCTAATGGCATGGAGAGGATATTTTTTGAAATAAGAGAATCTAGATGGAGGCAACAGACTATCCATAGTGAGGAAAGCAAGAGGGTCCTTGTCTGCACCTCCTTGTCAGCAACCATATGAAATTAGAAACTTAGCAATTCCTCAGATGCCTAAAGATCTGTTTGTAGCTCGACCACTTCCCTCCTACAAACAAAGCAAATGTTCTTCTCCTTGCTATTTCCTCTTTTGGGTAGAGTTCCTGGTGAAACCAGACAGCCAAGTATGAACACTGTCTAGAAGCGTCCAGAAATGCAACGCCCAAAGGGCAATAGGAGCCAGGAGGAATTCAGGGGCTGGTCCACAGAATGCAAATTGCCTAGTGGTAGTGATGCGACTGTCCTATTTCTAGCAACAGTATTCTGTTGCAAGCTATGTTAATATTAGCTAGCTGGTGACTTTCCATACCCACAGATTCTCGTGAGGCTTAATTTTAATTCTTCTGACACTTTTTCTAGTTCTTAAACAGGGCATGAGATGTGGTTTTTTTCAGTTTCCTTCTAGATTTCTTATCATCATGAGCACACACAGGCAACCCTCAATCGCGGTCTGAGCTCGAAAGTGTTGATTCATTCAGTCTTGAGAAGACTGTTTTAGGAGACTTCTAAAAAAATTTAACAGATTACCTCACTCTTCATTGTTATCAAGGGGCTTACTGTCAGCACTGAAAACGTTTGGCTTGCACTGCGATGCATTATGCAAGATGCCCAGTAACCAGATACTTTACATTAATTGAACAATAGCCGCAGATTCTGAGTTAAAAGGCTTCTCTCCTAGAATCCTTATCTCAAATCCACAGGCTGAATTCAGAAACATTAACTTTGCCTAGGCTTTTTAAAATTATGAGTGTAAGCGAGAGAAAATGTTATATGTTTACTTTCTAACTCATAAAAAAAAGATTCGTGCTTTAAAATAAGGAAAGAAAGAAAAATAATGCCAAGAGGTCTGTGGTCTTAGAGGACATGAAATCATAAAATTTGAAAGTTCAATATTTTCTTAATACTTTATAGAGATCACTGGGTTTTTTAAAACTAGGGCCCCAAACAGACTTTACTATTTTATTATCCTTTTAAACTTTACAATCGCTGGTTCCTTTGATGGAAACATTTGGTCACTTCTGTGAGCGGCTGTCACGTAGAGAACAGACTGGACATCAACAAAAATTATGTGACCCAGAGTTTTCTTTAAGGGTGAAAGAGAGACCTGTTCTTCCCTCTTCACAGAGAGCACTGCAAGTTAGAGTGAAAGAGGAGGTAGCCAGAGCTGGGGAAATGATGTTGCAGCCTGAGTTGTCCCCCTGGACAGCCTCCCTGACACTTTTGGCTGGGTCACCTGCCTTCAGGGAACACACCTGATGGTCTAAAACTGTTGTGCTGCAAGCAGCCCAGGCCATCTGTCAGGCTGGCATTGGGCCCACTAGCAAGGTGATCTTCCAGACTCACCAGGGCCACCCTGGCAATTCCAAGAAGTCATTTACATATTGCTACTGGAGCTGGCTCCTAGGAGGAGGCCCTGCCCTCCTGTCACCTCTTCTGGTGCACCATGCTACGTGCATACAGAGGCTCTGCACGTCCTTCTGTGTATACTGGAGACAGCTGACTCTGATGAGGGCAAGAGAGAAGCATTGTGTTTGTAAAACACCTGAATGCTAAGGGCACAGTGTTGCATGTTCTTTGCCAGTTCATGACCCAGAAAAACAAGACGTGTAGAAGGCCAGAAACCGTGGGCCAACTTGAGGCCCTGGAAAGAGGCAGCCCTATGGACAGTGGGGGCAGGCAAATGTGCCATTCATACACACCTTCAAGCTCCAGTAACTGTCCTTTTGCTTCTCTTTTTTAAAATATCTAAACTTTCAGAGATCCCTCTTTATTGTGGGCAGAAGCCAGCAGCCTGCTAAACACTCACGGCAAGACTGGTGATCCAGGCTTTTCCCAACAGACGAACACAAAGCAGACTTCATTTTCGTGGTTGTTTCAGGATCACTTTTTCTCAGGCTGAGGCGAGTGAGGAAAAGAAATGGAGAGGGAGAAATACAGCCCCCCTCAAACAAAACTGTTAGATTGAGCACAACAAAGAAAAATGGGTGAAACAAATGCAACTAAAACTCCTTTAGGAATTTAATTGATAACAAATATAAATCATATATTATACTTACTGGGCCTTTTGGCCAGGTGCTGTGCTAAAGTCTTTACATATGTTATCATATGTAATCCTACAGCAACATATGGGAAAGCTAAAGCTCAGAAAAGGTAACAATTTGCTGAGATGCCACAGCTACAAAAGCAGAGGCAGAGGGGATTCTAACCAGAAAACCTGACTCCAGTCTCTGTATCCCATCAGTATACTGCAGAGCCACTTAACTCACACCCGGAAATGAATTCTCAAGGGCCTATTAACTTGAAGAAAGAAAGACATGGAGCCACCTTGTTAAAGAGAAATACAGGCTGGGTGTAGTGACTCACGTTGTTAATCCGAGCATTTTTGGGAGGCTGAGTCGGACAGATCACTTGAGGTCAGGAGTTTGAGACTATGCTGGCCAACATGGTGAAACCTCGTCTCTACTAAAAATACAGAAACTTAGCTGAGTGTGGTGGCATACACCTATAATCCCAGCTGCTTGGGACTAAGGCAAGAGAGTCTCTTGGACCTGGAAGGTGGAGGTTGCAGTGAGCCGAGATGATACCACTGCACTCCAGCCTGGGCGACAGAGCAAGAATCCGTCTCCAAAAAAATAAAAAAGAGAAATACAAAAGTAGACTGCTAGGAATTCGAAGACTATGATTGGAGAAGATAAGCAAGCATATCTTCTCAAACAATCATACAACTTCCTGCCCTGAATTCTTTTTTTTTTCTTTCTGAGAGGGGATCTAGGCTCATTGCAACATCCGCCTCCCGGGTTCAAGCAATTCTTGTGCCTCAACCTTCCCAGTAGCTGGAACTACAGATACATGCCACCACGCCTGGCTAATTTGTTGTATTTTTAGTAGAGACAGGGTTTCACCATGTTGGCCAGGCTGGTCTCAAACTCCTGACCTCGTGATCCACCTGCCTCAGCCTCCCAAAGTGCTGGGATTACAGGTGCGAGCCACCATGCCCGGCCCTGAATTCTTTATAAATGATGTTCATATCATTACCGACCTCTTAAAGATTCCTTTATGAAATGATTCCAATGATGCTAAAAAGAAGTTGTATTTGTAGTTACAGATATTCTGCTTCCCAAATTTTGGAAACCACTACAATCTCAGTTTCTGTTTGACACGGGTTTCAATGGTCCATTTCCCTCTATATTTGATACAATATGAATGTGGGAATTTATGCAACCTGTTTCTCAGACGGGAGGCATAGTCTGCTTATGTTTACAGTATGGACATCTCTGCATTGCGGCTTGGAGGAATACCTTTTTTTTTTTTTCTGAAGTGCCACTTTTTAATTGCCATTGTGACTCAGGTACTTTGGTGAAGGACAGCTGATCAGAATCCTGGTAGCTACAATCCACATCTGCAAGGACTGAAAGTGGCCAATGTTTCTTCCACAAATATAAGAGGTATGTTCTACCCTCTTTGAAGTAGAACAATAAAGAGTGGAAGCAGTTACCCGTTATTTTGCAGAACTCACTCCCACCCCTCTTCCTCGATAAAAGAATAACCAACAGAAACCATGAATCTGGAAAAGTCAGGTCAAGGCTGCAGTGCTGCAGTGAAAGGAATTTGTGTGTTCTCTGTGCTTTCTAATAATTATCTGGTTTTTTTGCAAATGGCTTAAAGTATGGGGAATTCCAAATTCTTCACTTGAAAAGCAGCATAAATAGGCAAAGCCAACACCAGGAAAAATAGTGGCAAGGGAGTGAGGAGAGAGATATTTTACAGTTTATTCTTTTTCAAATGTTGAAGAAGATGGGATGAAAATGAAGGTTTGTGAGGTCATCTAGTGCTCTGCACTGCACACAGTAGGTGTTTAGTTAACATATACCAATGCATATTCATTGAAAAAGAATGAAAAAGAAAAAAGAATGAGATCCAAGGGTTAAATTCAGGTTGAAAAACATGAAAGAAAAATTGAGAAACAGTGTCTCCAGGATACCTTTGAGTTGCTGAGATTTTTCAGATTACATCAGGACAAAAATGAAAACCCCACTAATCTCCTCCTTCAATCAGTGCTAAGAGTTTCCATCAGGAAAATGACTACATTCTCTGGGAATTAATCCAGCCCAGATATTGAGTGAAAGGCCAGCAGTTAGGATGATAGAGAAGCTGCTAGTTCAGAAAACAGAATTCATTTTTTATTATGAATTCCACTGAGAAATCACTCTCATCCCACTAGCTCTGTAGATACTGGTCCAGTCTCACACTCCCCAGAGGACAGCATCAAATACAATCAAGAGAGGAATGGGAGACACCTAATATTAATCAGGACAAGCTGATACAGCACCAGATTCCACCTTATTGCATGATTAAAGCACTTCTGCTACTTCATAGGACACACTTTCTTAGTGCCCTTACTGCATAGGGAGTAATTGTCCTACATCTGCAGATGGTACATTTTTACTTTCCCAAAATTCACTTTCAAAAAATCCCTCTATATTCCCATTACAACCATCATTCAGTAACTTTGATGTTTCTAATTGCTGTATAAACTGTGCAATTTTTATGCCTTTTGCTTTTTGATTTCAAGTATTAATTTCTCAAATTTAACAACATTTCCATACTCATGAGACCCTTGTCTTCCACTTAAGAAAAAAAGACATTTTTCTGCATAGTTTAGACCAAACTCAAACATGTATTTGAATCATATGGAGGGCTTATTAAAGCTCAGGTGGCTGGGCCCCGCCCCTCAGAGTTTCTAATTCTGTAGATCTTGGGGGAGGAGCAAGAGATTTTGCATTTTTAACAACTTCTCCAGTGATGCTGATGCTGCTGGGAACCTCGCTTTGAGAGCCACTGGTTTGGGAGCTGTCAGGTAGGAACATGGCTGTAGAGGGATTTCCCAGGTGGGGTTTGAAAGATAAATGCCCTGTTTGCTAAAGCACTTTGAGAGCTTCCATCAGGCTCACATTTTGAAATATACTTCCCAAGTTGGGGTGGTTTTCCTCAAGCCAGCGCTCATCTCTTTTCTTGTAGCCACTTTCCCATAAGGAAGTTCCTGCAAATCAAGCTTCACATGGGCCTCCCATCAGGTGATATCGTGACTTAATATCTGATTGCTTCCACATTCTCTCTCAGTTCCTCTTGTCAAGGTACAATGGGTCTATCAGTAGTCTTAATTTAGGGAGATCAACCTTGCTTTAGTCCCAGGGCCAGAAAATAGAGCCAGCTCTACCCAATGCCCCCTCTTTTTCTCTCTTCTGCCACTAGCTTCCTTCTTATCCTTTTGAAGTTGGGGATGAAGGGATCCTAAAGCTGAAACAGGGAGCCCCCTTACCACCAAGAATCTCCCAAATCACATATTTTCTCAAACCGATCCCCAAGCATAACCTGCTCATCTTTGTCTCCAACATGCCCATGGTTTGGGATGAATCCTCTAACTCCATATTCTTTCATCCAGTCTTGAGAATTTCCACTCACGATGGAATTGCAAATTATTCCTTTAACAGAAACATTCAAATCTCCCAGCAAACTTAACTGTTTTTGATGGATTTGGGTCAGGTCTTTGAAACTGTGTTGCCTTCTTTTCCCCAGCAGTCATGATTTGCTCCTTCTGGGAGGCCTAGCACCAACCTAAAACAAAAGTGAAGAGGTTTTCCATTTGTGGAAAATGGCTTAATCCTGGGGGAATTTCAAACTGGCGGGCATACTACCAATAATTCTATATGAAAACTAATAATATGGTTTTACTACAATGCTTCTCAGTCTTTCATGTGCATATGAATTACCTGGAAGGTCTAGGATAGAGCCCCAGATCCCACATTTCTAACAAGTTCGAGAATGATGTTGATGTTCCGTATACCTTACTTTAATTAGCAAGAGTCCAGCTAGTACCTCTTTTAGAATGCAAAATCAACACTATCTCAGAGCCTTAGTTTAAACTTCAACTTTAATGTTACATGAGTTTCTTCCACTAATACTCATCACCATTTGCTATTACTAAATTTCATTTGTTTACTTTTTTTTTTTTTTTTTTTGTCTCCTCTATTGAAACATAAGCTCCATGAGGGCAGGAATCTCCTTCATCTCAGTTGCTGTTTTGACCCCAACACTTAACACAAGTGGCAACAATGTAGAAGCCAGGGAACAGAAGAACAAGTGGTACCCCACTTAACAAATGAGCTGAGGGTTAAGGTAACAGCAGAGAATGCTGAGAAGAAACCCAGTTTGCACTACAGAATTCCCCAAAGGCTCCAGAACTGGCAGACCAGGTAATTCTGGAAATGCGGGCAGAAACCAGATGGTTGGTTGACAATCTTTAAGAAGCATTTTGACCAGTCCTCTCTCTACTCCATTAAAGAGGGGATTGAAATTTCTTTGCAGAAGATTGGAATTTATTTTCTCTCCTGTTCCCTTGGTTCTTTGAGCTTAGCAATCCTTCTTCCTGTATGCAGCTGCCTAATTCTTTCGGCATCAGCTTAAATCACACCTGCTTGGAGAGGGTTTTCCATACTTTTCTGTCAAGAATAGGTTCCCCCTGATTTTTTTTCTCACTAGGTCAGTTCTTTCTGTGTGTAAGTTGTTTACTGAACACACGGAAGTCATGGGATGATATTATAAAGAGAAATCATCTTCTACTACTATCCATTTATACATGACCCGTGTGTGTGTGTGCACATGCACATCTTCCTCTATATATGAGTAAACTTTTAAGCAGTCTGCATGACTTTTTTAGTTACTCAAAGGAACTAAAAAATCCTACAATAATTTCATCCTAAGCAAGTCTCAATTTGATATAGCCTAGTCTAAGAAAACATTTTCAACCTTGACCTTCTCTCTTCGCTTTAGCTGAAACCTACGGAGCACTGACTCCTTTCAGCAGAAGAGAGAGGAGAGAGAGGAGTGGTGTTCTCGCCTTCACATTTCTCCTCCTCCCCTATCCTGCTGACTGAGATTTCTGAATCTGCCATGACAAAGGCAAGGGTTGGAAGGAGAGACGCTGTGAATAGAAAATTCTTACTTGGCTGGTGCTGCTGTAAGAAGGCCTCATTCTCTCTGGGCCTGGCAGTTTTTTAGAGTTTCTCTTTCCCCGGCGGGCCCTTCATTCATTGCCGCCTTAGGCACCTGGCTCAAAATTATCCTGTCCACCGCAGGGCTGCCACCATCCTTAATGCATGTCAATTTCACCAGTGTTTGGTTCCTGGGTTTACTGACTTGCTAAGAAAGATTTTCCTGACCCTGAGGTTATAAAATATTTCTCTATGTTTTGATCTGTTTTGGTCTTTTTTTTGAGACAGAATCTCCCTGTGTCACCCAGGCTGGAGTACAGTGGCACAATCTCGGCTCACTGCAACCTCCACCTCCCAGGTTCTAGTGATTCTCTCACCTCAACCTCCTGAGTAGCTGGGATTACTATAGGCATACGCCATCACAACCTGGCTAAATTTTGTATTTTTAGTAGAGATGGGGTTTCACCATACTGGTCAGGCTGGTCTCGAACTCCTAACCTCAGGTGATCCACCCCCTCCTCGGCCTCCCAAAGTGCTGTGTGAGCCACCACACCCTGTGTTTCTCCATATTTTCTAATATGTCTTGTCTTTTACATTTAGTTATTTAACACCATTCAAAGTTTATTTTTGTGTATGATATGAAGTAGAGATTGATTCTACTCTCTTATAAGTGGATGGGCAATTTTCCTAGCCCCATATTCATTCTCCACAGAATTATAATTCCACATTTATAATCTATTCATGTCTAGTATATATTTGTGTATCAGTTTTCTAGGCCTGACATAACAAAGTATTGCAGACTGAGTTGCTTAAACCATAGAAGTTTTGTCTCTTAGTTCTGAAGGCTAGCGGAGTGAGATCAAGGTGTTGGAGAATTGGTTTCTTCTGAGGCTTCTCTCTTTGGCTGGTAGCTGGCCATCTTCACCTTGTGAATTCCCACGGACTTCCCATCTCCGAATAAAAACACTGTCTCCAAATAACATCGCATTCTGAGGTATAGCAGTTTATGACTTCAACACATAAGTTTAGGGAGGGACACAATTTAATTCATAACAACTCGAATCTATTTTCAGATGTTTGATTTGTCTGTTATTGTGTTATCATCACAGGTACAAACTTATAGATTACTTAGAAGACAATCTACTATTTAGAAATTAACTTTTCTTAATAGTTCAGGAGTTACATTGTTTGTAAAACTTTCCCCAATCTCTTCAACTCTCCTGCTAGAAACAAATAGCTCTCACTGTATTTTATCTGAACCTCCATTATAATACTGTTAACTTTATAAAGAGGTATGCCAACTTCTGTATCCAAACTACATTACAAGCTCCCAGGGCTCAAATAACTAAATTATTACTAAATATTATAAATATTCATATTTAGTATTATTAATAATCATTTGTTGATGCTTACTATGTGCTGAACACTGTGTTTTGAGTTTTGCTTGGACCTGCATCCTGCAAAGTAGAAATAAGGCTTAAAGAAGTCGAGTTACTTGCTGGAGAGCACTTAGCAAGTTAGTGACTCACTTAAGACTCCAGCCATTTCTATTTGACTCCAAATCCTAAATTCTTAGCCATTATGCATCACTGCCTTGACAGCTGTATTATACCCACTTCCACCGCCCCGCAGAGTGCCTGCTATTTAATATATGTGCCTACAAAGTGAACTAAGCTGAAAAGCACATCAACTGACAAGTTTTTTTTTTTTATGTCATTCTTTCTATTTAAAAACTCTTGTGACTAATGAGCTATTTTAGGTCTGGATTACTGTGGCTGCAGTAACACATATGTGATCAGGTCCTCCTCATCCCCACAACACGTAGAGCCTACGCTTCCCTATACTGAGAGTCACTGTTTCCTTCCTGCATAGTCCTGGTCTTTAACCTCAAACCAAATTCCATTACATTGTTTACTTGAGGCTACTGTTACTCAGCATGCAAAAATCAATGCCATGGGCCGGAAACGGTGGCTAATGCCTGTAATCCCAACAGTCTGGGAGGCCGAAGCAGGTGTATCACTTGAGGTCAGGAGTTCGTGACCAGCCTGGCCAACATGGTGAAACCCCATCTCTACTAAAAATACAAAAATTAGTGGCACGCTCCTGTAATCCCAGCTACTCAGGAAGCTGAGACGGGAGAATCTTTTGAACCTGGGAGGTGGATGTTGTGGTGAGCTGAGATGACAACATTGCACTCCAGCCTGGGTGACAGACCGAGACTCCATCTCAAAAAAAAAAAAAAAATGCCATAAAATATTTTCATTTAAAGATCAAAATAAGACAGTTTTGTGAAAGAGATTGATTAGCACATAGATAGTCAATAAATGCTAATTATCCATGATCACCGAATAATTTGTGCAGTGGTTGACCTATGAACAATATACTGTATAACAATGTGTTGATTTGATGAGTCAGGTTGTCTTAGGATAAAGGCTCCTGGTGGTGGTGGTAATAGCCCATTTTTAGGCTCATTAATTATGGCTAGAACAATACCTGTTTATACCTAAATTGCTCTATCTTTCCTAAATGTGAGGAATCCACATCTTTATAAAATTTTGACTAATATTATCTACTTAAAATGTATTTATATTATGCTTCAGTTCCCTGGATGAAAGAGCCATGTATTAATTGCGTAAAACATCTCATCAAAATGAATAAAGTCTCTATTACTCCCTATCTTCAGCATTAAAATGTATCCACATTCTAATTCATAGTTGCTTTATTTAAAAATTTTCAGTGATTTCCTTAAACTATTTCAAACAATCTTCCCTTTCCCAATGTTAATTTTCAAACACTTACATATTACTCTACATCCCCAGAAGCCTTTGTTTATAGTTATAACATTTTTATTGCTACAGAATTCCTTTTAGCTCTTTATGATTTCTTCTGCTCCAAGGTCCTATCTAGATCTGACATCTTAGGATTCTTAGATGCTCCACAATGAAAACAATGTTTTAAACTCTGAGCTTGTCACGCTCCAAAAGAATAGAAGGTTGAAGAGGGGGATAGGGCAACAGAAGTGCTGTTACTGTCACTGTTCTGCAGAATTGGAAAAGTAGCTCAAAATGACAGGGTGGGTTGCGTTTCTTTCATTCATGTGGCTACAAATGCATAAACGAGTATGTTTTTCAAGAGTGTGTCAAGGTTTTCTCCTTCCCATGAATTTTTCCCCAAGTATTTTTCATGACTTCCTACCAGGCATATCTTAAGTAAAAACTGAGTGCCCCACCCCCACTTACACAGCAGGTGTCCAACTTGCAACTTCCATCTGCATTATTTCTTACACTTCTGTCCTTATTAGGAGTTACTTCCTTTGTTTTGCAAAGAGGCAGCCTTGTAACAGGTGTCTTTATTTGGCAGCTAATATTGCCAGACCGCTTGAGTTTCTTCCAGTCTGTGGCTGGGCTTTTTGCAATTGATTGAGGGAGATGTAATGCAGAGACTACCATCTGAAATGTAAAATGCATCAGATTGGCTAGAAGAACTGAATGAAGATTTCATTTTGCTAATTTTAACACGCAAGTGCTAAAGAACACATTTTTAAAGACTTTTACAGGACACCAACTTTTCAGTGTTGTCCTAGCTTCTCAAACCCACAGTTTCTTCCCAAACCCACAGTTCACCATGTTTTTAGGAAAGGAGGGGTCACTTATGACAGAAGTCATGCCCCACCTTTCCTTCTGAAAGCACAGCCAGCTCCATGTGACCACCAAGCTAGACTTAAGACAACCGTTCCTTGGAAGCATAATTCCTTATCAGAGCCAGAAAAAGACAGTGTCCTCCACTAAGAGGAGTATGCCAATTGTTAAATTATTGTCTTTCAACTCCAAACTCAAAATTCTGTTCTCTACTTAGCAATGCTGGGATTCTACACACTTTTCTGCTTTGCCAGCTGTTCCCCATTAGCCTTTGCCAAAGGAAAGAAACTGAAAGTTTGAAGGAGTAAGAGAGGACTTACTCCTTTTTATTTTAATTTTGCTTCCTGTTGTTGACAGTCACTTAAGCAACACTTTTTTCACTCCAGCAACTGGACTTCGGCAGCAGCATTCAGTAAGAGAAGCTGAATCCAGCTTGCAGTTTTTCTACCACTCCCAACCAGTCTTTTCTCCTCAAAGACCTGGGTTTCAGCCCCCTGGTCCCTCCTCCTCTCCTCTGAGTTAGGACACAGGAGTACCAGCTGGCCAGTGCCTCCTTCTTCAGAAGTCTGGGCCCTAGACCCTTTCCCCACCTTGCACTAGGAATACTTAGTAGGCCAAGATTTCTTGCATTTACATGCATGGAATTGGAATTCAGGTTATTCTATTTGGATATATTATAGATAAAGATGTCATAAGAAGGCTGGAGGACTTGAGAACATTCTGTTTACGTGTTAATAACTCCCAAACCTGTATGTGAATACCAGAGATCTTTCCCCAAATAAGAACCTATAGGTATCTCAGCATGTACAAAATTAAATCATTGTCTTCCCCCTAAGATCAATGAATTTTGATATTATTGATCAGTTCCAAGCAAGTACTATGTTTTACCTTCTCATACAGTCTCCAAGTGCTGTCAGTTTGAATTTTTAAATGTTTCCTACATTCCATTGCTGCTTCGCAACCCCAGTTCAGATTCACTAAACTTTTGTGGTACTCCTTAATACCCTCCTAACTTGTCTCTTTGCTTTCTAGCTGTTGCTAATCTAACTCAATATTTCTAGAGTGTGTGTGGTTCTAAAAAAGATGTAAAAAGATAATACACATTTATAATTTCTGGAACACAGTTCCAGATCTGTCCAGTAACTCTGAAGCACTCTGCTTCCACTCCAAATCATTTAAGATTTTGCTCTTCATTATTGGTTTTGAGCAATTTGATTATGTGTCTTGGTGTCTTCTACATTATGTTTCTTGTACTTGTTTTCGCTGAACAATAAATTCATTTATTGTTTTTTTTAAAAATCTTATTTTTAAGATTTACTTGTTTATTGTTTCAATTAAGTATAAAAATTTTTGGCCATTATTTACTCGAACATTTCTTCTGCCCTCCCTTTAGGAGTCCTCAATTAACATGTATCTTCGGCCACTTAAAGTTGTCTCACAGCTCATTATTATTAGTATTTTGAGATACAGTCTCTGTCACCCAGGCGGAGGCGCAGTGGCGTGATCTTGGCTCACTGCAACCTCTGCCTCCCGAGTTCAAGCGATTCTCCTGCCTCAACGTCCCAAGTAGCTGGGATTACAGGCACATATCACCATGCCTGGCTAGTTTTTGTATTTTTAGTAGAGGCGGGGTTTCACTATGTTGGCCAGGCTAGTCTCGAACTCCTGACATCAAGAGATCCAACCACCTCAGCTTCCCAAAGTGCTGGAATTACAGGCATGAGCCACCAAGCCTGGCAATTTTTGTATTCTTTTTCCCCATGTTTCGCTTTGTATACCTTCTATTATTCATTTCTTCAATTCATGAATCCTTTTTTCTGCTATGTCTAATCTGCCATTAATTTTTTCATCCAGTGTACTTTTCATCTTGGTCATTTTGATTTTTATCTCCAGAGGTTCTACTTGAGTCTTTTCTTATATTTTCATGTCTTTATTTAACATTCTGAACATATGAAATACAGTTATAATAGCTGTTGTAATGTCCTCATCTTCTGATTCTAACATCTGTATTAGTTCTGGGTTAGTTTCAATTGACTAATTGTTTTCCTCATTATGGGTCATGTTTTCTTCTTTGTATGTCTGGTAATTTTTGGTGGGATATCAGACATTATAAATTTTACCTTTTGAGTATGGAATATTTTTGTGTTGTTATAAATATTCTTAAATTTCATTCTGAAATGTTTAAGTTATTTAGATATGACCTTTTGGGGGTCTTTTATGATGTGTTAGGTGTACCCACCTATGATTTATGACTTCTTAGCTGTATTCAACTAGAACTAATTATTTCCTATTAGTAAAGCAAAATTTTCCTGAGTTTCCTACCCAATGCACCAGGAATTCTGAGTTTTTCCCCATCTGGCTTAAGAACAGGTACCACTCCTGACTTCATGTTAACCAGGCACTGTTGTTCTCTACTTCTTTTGGATGTTTCTTTCCCAGCCTTAGGTAATTTGCAGATTATATATACACAGATATGTATACCCGGCTAAATGCTCAATGGGGACCTTGAGTATATTTCTAAGGTCTTTCTGGGGTCTTTGCTCTCTCACAGAGCAGTTCTCAGAATCAAGAGTTTTTTATATATGTAAAGGCTTCTAACTTGATGCCCAACATATAGTTGAGGCTCAATAAATATTTTAAACATCCAATTTAGATCTCCAGATAAAACAAACTTTAGTGAACATTTCTCACTCTTTTGACTACCCAGCATTTACAATTTCTTCTAATCAGGCAGAGCTTGTTTTCCATCATAGAAACTGCAAAGAAGCAAGTCAGGGAAGAAGCAGAGACCACACTGAGTTTATTCTAGAGACAGGAAGCAGCATGGCAGTGAGAGCAGCTCCATTCACTCTTTAGAGGCAGCATTCTTGGTGGCCATAGTAATAATGGCCCAGCAGTGCAGAAGTGGAATTTTCATTAAGCCTATTCTTTGGTGAGATTTGGGGCTCTTTTCTAGCTGTGTCACCTGGCAATCTAGTTGTTTTTCTAGAGATTCTGTATGCCATCCAGTATCTTTAAACATTTTGCATTGTTAAAGTACACCATACCTACAGAAAAACACGCACATAAGTAACTATTTTTTACAAACTGCGTGCATTTTTATAGCCAATGCTCAGATCAAGAAACAGAGTATTACCAACATCCTAAAATCTTCCTCATTCCCCCTCTAGTCACTACCATCTGCTATTCCAGGATAAGCATAGTCCGGACTCCTAGCATCATAGATTAATTCGCCTCGTCTTGTTTTTCTTCTTTATACAAATAGAATCATACCACATTTGTTGTATAGGTCCGACATTGTGATTGTGAACTTTATCCATATTGTTTTACGTAGTTGTATTTCATTCACTCTTACTAGTATAGCAAAGTATTCCATTCTATAAATACGCTATCATCTTTATGCATTTGTGTTGGGGGTTCTCAAGACCACCCTCAGGCTCAACGATTTGTTGGGAAGACTCACAGAACTCAGAAAAGCTGTTATACTCATGCATAAGATTTATTTCAGTAAAAGGATATGGATTAAAATTAGCAAAGGGAAAAGGTGCACAGGGTTGAGTCCAGGAGAAATCAGGCACAAGCTTCTAGTTGTCATCACCCAGTTGAGTCACACAGATAGTGCTTAATTTTTTTCAGCAATGGTATGTGACAGCACATGCAAAGTGTTGCCAACTAGGGAAGCTACTTGAGCCTTGGCATCCAGAATATTTATTGGAGACTAAACTACTCAGTCTCCAGCTCCTATAGGTCAAATGGATACAGAGAGGCCTAAAGCCTCAGGCATTCAAAAACAGGCATTTCGTTAGTGTTAACCAGCTGGCATAGCCCAAGGCATTAGGCATAAAAAGACACCCTTTTCAGGCAGGATGGTCCAAGGGCTCAGAGACCTTTTCCTGGGAACCAGGCCAAGGGCCATTGCTGGAAATCCTGGAAATGTATGGGGTTTGAGTAGCCCAGGCCTACAGAGTTTAACCCTTTATACATATCGTCATATTGTTGATAAGCATCTAGGCAGTTTACATTGTATTAATATGAATAGTGCTGTTGTGAATATTGTTGTACACATTTTTTATTAAAGATTTGTGGGCATTTCTATTGGGTGTTTACTTAGAAGTGGAAATGGTAGATTATAGAACATAGCATTTGCTCAGCTTTCATATACACCGCCAAAGAGTTTTCCAAAGTGACTGTGCCAATTTACATTCTCAGCATCAGTGTAACATAAGGTTCCAATATCCTTTTTTAAAGCAGTTTTATTGAAATATAATGAACATAAAGTACATCCTATATTGAATTATCCAATTTGATAAATTTTGACATACATTATATACCTGTAAAACCACCACCACAAGCAAGACAATAAAAGTATCGGTCAACTCGAAAAGTTTCCTTATAGTTCCAATATCCTCTCAATTAATTCATTTTTCTATTAAAAATCAGCCAGGGGCCGGGCACGGTGGCTCAAGCCTGTAATCCCAGCACTTTGGGAGGCCGAGGCGGGTGGATCACGAGGTCAACAGATCGAGACCATTCTGGTCAACGTGGTGAAATCCCATCTCTACTAAAAATACAAAAACTTAGCTGGGCATGGTGGCGCATGCCTGTAATCCCAGCTACTTAGGAGGCTGAGGCAGGAGAATTGCCTGAACCCGGGAGGCGGAGGTTGCGGTGAGCCGAGATCGCACTATTGCACTTCAGCCTGGGTAACAACAGCGAAGCTCCGTCTCAAAAAAAAAAAAAAAAAAAAAAAAAAAAAAAAAAAAAAAAAAAAAAAAAAAAATCAGCCAGAGTCAGTTTCTGTTGCTTACAATGGAGATTTCCTAGATGATGTAATCTATTCTAGATGATATAATCCATCTTGCGTTTGTGCCCAGCTTGGTCCTCTGCACTTCTTTTCATTTCAATTCTTGCTGAGCATCTATGATGTATGCCAAACACATAGATTCTGAATTTGCCAGTGTAAGTCATTTTGGCCAGATTCCAGGTCATCTGATTGTGGCTTTGTCCTCAAGACTCTTGGTGATTCCACACATCATTTAATCTTCAGTTTTCTGCACATACTTCTTCCTGAACTACGTTATAGCCCCTGGCCCCAGTCTTTCCTGGTTGGCCCAGAAACAAACTCCTCTAGATTCATCCCCGAGAGAGGTTTTCCTAGATGTTAAGAGAAAGGACTTCTTCCTCACGTCTTCTTTAAGTTGCCTAGACTAGTGATATAGGTTAAATTGTGTCCCTTCCTCCACCCCATCAAAATATGTAGATGTCTTAACCTCCAGTACCTCAGAATGTGACCTTATATGGAGATAGTATCTCTATCTCCATATAGGGTGATGTAAATATTCAAGTTAAAATGAGATTAGGGTGGACTCTAATCCAATATGACTACTGTCCTTATAAAAATGGGAAATTTGAATACAGATAACAGATACTTGAACAAATTTGGACATAATGACATAACAACAAATAGAAGATGATGTGGAGAGAGACAAGGAAGAAAGCCATTTACAAGCCAGGGAGAGAGACGTGGAACAGATCCTTCCTTCACGTCCTTCCGAAGGAGCCAACCCTGCTGACACCTTGATTTCAGACTTCCAGCTTAAGAACAGTGAGACAATACATTTCTGTTGTTTAAGACACATCATTTGTGGTACTTTGTTAAGGCAGCTCTAGCTAATTAATACAATCAGGTAGGATGCATTAGCTTTTCTCTGTCATTTTCAAATCACGTGGAATACAGCAGAGGATCGGAAGGCAGTGTCTGCCCTTTTGGAAATGCTTCATTCTAGAAATTGAGGTTGTGGGAAAATAACTTGAGAAGAGCAAACTAACTCCATATTTTTTACTTTGGTCATTCATGAGACCCTGAATAGGACTGGCTAAATCCTGAAGTTCTATACTCCTTGTTCTTTTCTTTCCGTTTTCTCGAATTGATAGGCGTGATTCATTTTTCACAGCCATCTGTGGGAACACATGGACTCCTTCAGCTAGTGGCTATTAAGATCCATTCTACAGTCTGAGGGGGGTTATTTGGGAATGTTTTTCTCCTAGGTTCTTTTCATGGGAACTTTTCCAAAACAGAAGGTTAATAAAATTTCGATAGAGGCAGATACACAATGTCTTGAAAACCCCCGATATATTCTCATCGCCTTTAATCAGGTCATCTGACAGGCTCCCTTCAAAGAACCTGACTCTGAGTCCTTGTGAGGGCTGATTTTGCTTTATTTGTCAAATATTGTGAAGTCTTTTGCCTTGTTGGTCAAAAGTTGATTAAAGAAGAAATACCAGGGAGAAAGAACAACATAAACAGAAAATATATTGAAAATACTAAATGCATTCAGAGCATATGATTGATTCCCTTCCAGTTCAATCTGACTAGAGAATATAATAAATTTGTTCCCTGGGGAACTTCTTTTCCACTTTAAGTCCTTCCTTTGGCTATTTTCACCTTCCAATCTCTATCCTCTTTCCTGGTTTTCAGGTCTAGATTTGCAGCTATTTCAGCAAAGCTGTATAATGACCCATTTGGTTGAGCCTTGGGAGTCAGATTCTGATTGCTTCTTGGAAGTGAGCATAGCAAGATCCCTCTGAGGCCTTGCTCTTAGTGAATTAGTGAATGTCTTGGTTTCCTGGAGATTAGAGTTGCCCTTCTGCAGCTCTGGCTCCATTTCCTCTCGCTTCCATGGGTGAGTGTCACTCGCTATCTACAGAGTTGCTTTTCTTCTTCTTTTTAAAAATTGAGATTAAATCCACATAACATAAAATTTACCATTTTAACCTTTTTACAGTGTACATTTTGGTGGTTTTTAGTATATTCACAATGTTGTGCAACTATCAGCGCTAACTCCAGAGTGTTTCCAGCACCCCAAAAAGAAACCCTGTACCCATTAACTGTCATGTCCTGATTCCTCCATCTCCCCTTTTTCTGGTACCCACTAACCTATTTTCTGTCTCTTTGGATTTGCCTAATCTGGATATTTCATATAAATTGAACCATATGATACTTAGACTTTGTGTCTAGCCTCTTTCACTTAGCATGTTTTCAGGGTTCATCCATGTTGTAGTATGTTTCAGTACTCCATTCCTTTATTTGGCTGACTGTCATTCCATTGTATAAATATACCACATTTTATTTATTCATTCATCAAGTGATTGGCATTTGGGCTGTTTCCATTTGGGGCCTATTATGAATAATGTAGTTATGAATATTCATGTATTAGTTTTAGTGTGGACATATATTTTCATTTGTATGTATATGTATTAATATATCCACAGGGCATATACCTGTTAAACTGGGTCATATAGTAACTCCACGTTTAAGTTTTTGAAGAACCGCCAACCATTTTTTTAGTCTTTTTTTTTCAAGGAGAATAAGATGATAAGATTGATTTCAGACACACTGATGTTAAGGATAAGCTGAATTGTCAGAGAGAAATGCCCACCATGAGTTGAAGATGCAAGAGTGGAGCTCAGGTAGAGATGACAAGATTGCATGTGTCGACATTCAAATGCAGTGACCGCCAAAGCTACGAGGGAGATGAGGTCTCTGAGGGTGATAACAGGTAGAAAGAAGAAAATACAAGAAACCTATGATAGGCCCAGCACTGCCTAAGATCGTACTTTACTTGTGTTGTTAGTTTAATCATTACAACATAATGAAGTGAGTGCTACTATTAGCCCCATTTTATAGATGGGGAAACTGACGCTCACTGAGGTTAAGCATAGTAGCTAGTTTGCATAGTGTGTATACAGCAGAGCCAGGATTTGAATGCTGGCAAAGAACATAGATATAGCCAGAAGAAATTTAGAGGATGAGAAGCAAATTAAAAAGAAAGAGACCCATTACCTGCAATAGGGTGGGATAAGTGAGTTACTATGTTCCAGAATAAAAGGAAGAAGTTTTTTTGTTTGTTCTTTGTTTTAGAAGGAATTTGTCAATTGTGCAGACTATTACAAAGACATCAAGCAAACACAAGAGAGAGATGTTTAATAATATCTAATTATCCCATTTTTGACCCGTTACAATTCTCAGGATGTTTCCTATTTAGCTATTAACTAATCTGTCCTGACAGCTCCTCTATATGCATTTTCCTCTGCAGAACACCAGGACATTACTGGGTCACTATTATAGACAATAAATACATTTCAGAATGAGTAAGGAAACCGATTATTTACAGAGAAAACAGTTTCACAAAAACTAATTTTTTTTTTTTTTGAGATGGAGTCTCGCTCTGTTGCGCAGGTTGGAGAGCAGTGGCATGATCCCAGCTTACTGCAACCCCACCTCCCAGGTTCAAAGGCTTCTCTTGCCTCAGCCACCCAAGTAGGTGGGATTACAAGCATGCACCATCATGCCCAACTAATTTTTGTATTTTTAGTAGAAATAGGGTTTCACCATGTTGGTCAGGCTGGTGTTGAACTCCTGACCTCAAATGATTCACCTGCCCCGGCCTCCCAAAATGCTGGGATTACAGGCCTGAGCACTGCACCCGGCCAAAAACTAAAATGTTCAAGTAAAATGAGATTCTCTTATGGTAAGTCATGAAGTAAAATTTTGAATGCATAAGATTAAATAACTCTTAGTACTAGAAGGAAAAGAATTATATTGCAGCATTGAAATAAAACTGTATTTTATGGGTGATTAAGTGGTACCCTCACCTTTCTTCAGTTTTTTATATCTTTGGCTTTTTTTTTTCCCTCTTCAGATGATGGCAGGTGGACCTTAAAGGGCCATTATTTTGGAGCACTGAAGCACATCCACATAACGATGACATTATATGACAAATCTCAGGCAGTTTCAGCCAGTCAAGTCTTTTTCATTAGTAGTCTCAGGTATTGCTGGGGCTAGAGTCTTCCCTCAGTTCAGATCGTTGGTTTATTTGGCACTTAAGAATATTTTCAAAGATAAAGTAAGGTTGGATACCCTGAAAAACCAATCATAAAAGCTGTCCATACAAAGATTTTATGTGGAAAATTGCCATGAAAAACTAAGGAACAAATGTTTTTAAGAGAAAAATAAGGTAAAAATAAAGTGAAATGGATGTCATAGTAAATCTCTGTTACTGACAAGCCAATGGACAACCAAGCAACTAACTAGAATAAATTCATCCATTGGCTTGTCTGCAGCTCGATTTTACAGGCTGCTCTCCGTTAGAAAACAAATGGTTTTAGGGTTGCTTTTTATTAAAAAAAAAAAAAAAAAAAAAAAAAAAAAAAAAAAGAGCCTTACCGAGAACCCTTGTACCCTCACTATCTGCCTAAATAATGTCTTTTTAGCTCCACTAGATGCCTGGTACCTGGCATTGGGATGATTAAGGAAAAGGAATATTGTCTCTTGGGTGTATGAGTCAGATAGTTGTGGTATGACTCTGGATTGGTTAGTTTGCATATCAAAGGCATGCATGCTTCTGGCTGAGTCTTTTGCTGTTTCTAAGAATTAGCTAACCCTGAAGGGGGCTGTCTCTCCCCAGCTAGATAGGTTTTTTTTAAAGATGTCAAAACGTCATAACATAGAAAAATTTAAAAATATACAATCTAAAAAGTGGGTTTTTTCCATAGTTTGTTAGTTGTCATGAAAAGAATTTTCATGCAATGAAGCATTGTCCTATTCTGAATATGAAAGAGGTATTTATATTACACTGCACTGTAGGGAAGTAGTGTAAGAAAAGAGACCAAGTTCATCGAAGCCTTCCCAGCTGGACCATTTCCTAACATTAATTGCATCTATGTAAATTACTTCTTGTTGATCATTCAAATGCATTCTTTCCATTTATTTATTTATAGATGACTCTAGCTCTCACCCAAAAGGAATTTAAAAAGAAAAAAGACCTAAAATCAAATTTGAATGAGGAATGCTAGAAAGCTGTTAATGTCCCATCGGCCTGCAGAAAGCGAAGTACGTTGGTATATTAATGTGGGCAGCAAAGGCTATCTGGCTCATACAGGAAAATTTCAGAGAGATTTGTTTACTCTTCATCTCTTTGGCAGTCATTTTTTTTATTTCAGCGTTGCCTATCCTCCTTGTCACTGGTTGTGTGTGGTCTGTGTTCTATTTGATCTCTTCACTAAGGTTTCATTAGAGTTTTGATATTGACTTTTTTTTTAAATGAAGGAAAACATCAGACATATGTTTATTGCTGACTCCTACCCGCTTCAGAGCCCACAGTCACAGGCCTCTGGGCTGTTCTGTAAGTAGAGCTCTATGAAACCTTGTCAGTCCTTCATCCTAGTGAGTAGGGCTGAGACTCTCAGATCTTCCCTCATGGCTGCCATCCACAGTTTAAGTTCTGGAGTGTGGTCTACACGCTCATTTAACTTCATTGATTCCAGCTGTTCGAACCAGGGCCAGGTGAGGTAATCAATCATAGAGATGGAACTGCCATCAAACAAGGTTGTTATCTTATTAGTCAGAACCACCTCTAGCTTGCTAAATTCTTGTGTTATTTATTTGTTTGTTTGTTTGAGACAGAGTCTTGCTTTGTTGCCCAGGCTGGAGTGCTGTGGCGTGACCTTGGCTCACTGCAACCTTCATCTTCCAGGTTCAAGAGATTCTCCTGCCTCAGCCTCCCGAGTAGCTGAGATTACAGGCATGTGCCACCACACCCAGCCAATTTTTGTAATTTTAGTAGAGATGGGGTTTCACCATGTTGGCCAGACTGGTCTCAAACTCCTGACCTCAAGTTGTTACATGTGCCACTTGCTCAAGGAGACCACTAGGCAGGCTTTGTGTGAGCAACATGGCTGTTTATTCACCTGGGTGTGGGTGGGCTGAGTCCGAAAAGAGAGTCAGCGGAGGGTGGTGGGAATAGGAGTTGGTTTTATAGGTTGGGGCAAGCAGTCAATTAAAGGTGGTAATCCATTTTAGGGAGGGTGAGGGCATAACAGGATGCATGGTCACAAGGGTAGGGGTCAGTAATCTATCTTGGGGAGGGGAGGGGTGTCACAGGATATATGGTCATAATTGTAGGGGTCATCTGTTACGAACAGGCATGATCATAAGGTTGGAGGATATTGGTTGCAAGCAGAGGGGAGGGTGCGGTAAATTACATAGTTACAGGGTGGGGGTCTTGAGAAACCCAATGTCCAGGGGGAAATTCCGCAAGACTGAGCAGGAACAATTGTTGCAGGTTGCAGGGGGAGAGTCATTAGTTGAGGCAGGAACAAGTTGTTTCACTTCTTTCTGTGGCCACCTGGTTACTTGTGGTTGCTTCAGACTTTCTGGTTCCTGGAGACCATCCAGAGGTGTAAATGTGGGTCACCAAGGCTAAAATGGCCAGTCCTGGACTAGGAGGCCTAACAAGTGATCTGCCTGCCTTGGCCTCCCAAATGTTGGGATTACAGGCGTGAGCCACCGTGCCCACCTCTAAATTCTTTATGCAATGCTTCTTTCAGACTAGCACAGACTTCTTCTTTCAGCTTCTAAGAAAGCTTCCAACCAAAGATGGCACCTTTGAAAACAACTCAAAGACCATCTTCTGGCAAGCTGTCTTATAGAGGTCATCTGGCAGCTTCTTCCCTGGTATGCTTCATCCAGGGTACTCACAGGTGATCGCAGACTCGTGGATCAGCTGACTCTGACTATTTTCCAGAACTGGCACCAGATTAAAGGGATTTTTCATAAAGAACCATTCAGGCTTATTCATCAAGTTGATATTGATGACTTCATGCCTGATTCCCTTGGTCTTGCGGACCAGACTCATCCTCTCAGGAAATGGGCAGAACCTCATGCTGTAGAGGCCAATCAGGCCCCTGGGACCAGCCCTGGAGTGCTTCCCTTCCCCAGGCTCCTGGCTGACTCCCCAGACATCACGGCCCAGCGCAGGCCAAGCTCCCAATGCTGCGGGCTCTCGACATCGACATTTTGAACATTTGACATCTCTTTAAACTTTAAAATATTTGATTAAGTAAAAAAAAAACTCCAAAGTTATACAAACATATATTATTTTTTAATAATCATTGAATATTGACACATTTAGAGTAGTATGGCATTCTCAAAACTACACCATTAAGTTGAAAAAGAAAGATACATTTCTAATTTAATGTTACTCATAAAAAATTAAAAACTCAGGGTTTGTTTTTGTTTGTTTTGTTTTGTTGTTGTTGTTTGTTTTTCTAAGACAGAGTCTTACTCTGTTGCCCAGGCCAGAGTGCAGTGGCATGATCTCAGATTACTGCAACCTCCACCTCCCAGATTAAAGCAATTCTCCTGCCTCAGCCTCCTGAGTAGCTGGAATTACAGGCATGCGCCACCACACTTGGCTAAATTTTGTATTTTTAGTAGAGACGGAGTTTTGCTAGGTTGGCCGGGTTGGTCTCAAACTCCTAGCCTCAAGCAATCCACCTGCCTGACCTTCCCAAAGTGCTGGGGTTACAGGCATGAGCCACCATGCCTGGCCTCAAAACTCAGTTTTTAAAAATTAAGCAATGAAATGCTCAGTAGCTCATTCATTTCACATTAGTCACCTGCCAGTGTCTACAGTTATTAATGACCTCGTGTTATTTTCATGCATTTGTATGCCTGTGCATAAATTGTCCAGAATCATTATGTGAGACTACTTTCAGTTAAACCTTGGTTGAAATCATGCCTTGCATTTTAGGTAAAGAAGTGACCAGTCCAGGGAGGGAATTCAATTCCTCTCTTCCTCACCCACTTCCTTTCTCTCCTTTTTTCTCTTCCCCTCCCTCTCTTTTTCCTGTGTTCCTTCCTTCATTTCTCTCTGTCGTTCTTTCCTTTTTTCTTTCTTTCTGGCATGCTTACAACATTGGTGCTAATAAGTAATCTTTTAAAAAAATATATTTACCGCTTGCCACCATAGATGAGCCAATATGATTTGGGCTTCCTGGACCACATCCCTTATGACAGAAACCTGTTGGCATTTCCAAGACTCAAGATAGGATATGTACTCTCTGTTCCATAAGAAGAAGAGGCTAACAAGGCTTCAGCTATGATATTCAAGAAAGAAAACTGGTATCATCGGTAGGAAAAATCCACTTACAACCAGCCCAGCATGTGTTAGCTATTGGAACCACTGTGAGAACTCTCTGTAGCTCTTATGTGTGGTCTAGAATCTTCTTTGCAGTTGATGACTATGACACAGTTCAGTTCTAAGTCCACAGAAAATATGGTTTAGCCAGAATTTCCGATTAACTAGATTATCTTTGCTGTCTAAATTCATGTAGTTTACTTTCTGTAGGATACTGGGACATGAACAGCTTTTAGGGTTGCTCACTCAAATTTCATTCTAGGTTTTTTTTCCTTCCTAAACTTCTTTTGGAGTGAGAGCTGGGGTTTGTCTATTGTTTTATTGCATTTTTACCTCCACAACCGGCCAATTCCTTATCCCTCCCCACTTCTCTTAACTCTCCTTTGGTCCCAAGCATTTTCTCTTATCTGGATGCAAATGGACATCTCAGCTCCTCCTTGTTAGATTGCTTGCGTAGCTAGCTCCCTGCATCAAAGAGAACTTCGATCACAGGGCATAGAATCACTAATACTCCAGCATCTTGCCTGTGCATAGTCAGGTGATAGCACAAGCAGCCGCCCCTCCCCTTTTCCAACAAAGAGGGAAACAAGATTAGCGTTCCACACTTGAGCTATTATTTCATAAAGAGTTCAGTGCTTCAGCACAATTGCCTGATCTTTATCATCACAATTCAATTTTTCAGGATGCATTGAAGAGAAAAAATCATGTTCAAGTTATCTTCCTCTTTGTATAAGAACATCCAGCAAAAGTCCCCTCCTCCCAATCCCCAGAGGAGGACAGCAGCCTCTACAACTACTGAATGCCATTAGAAATACCAAGATGAGCCGGGCACGGTGGCTCAAGCCTGTAATCCCAGCACTTTGGGAGGCCGAGGCGGGTGGATCACGAGGTCGAGAGATCGAGACCATCCTGGTCAACATGGTGAAACCCCGTCTCTATTAAGAATACAAAAAAAAAAAATAGCTGGGCGTGGTGGCGCGTGCCTGTAATCCCAGCTACTCAGGAGGCTGAGGCAGGAGAATTGCCTGAACCCGGGAGGCGGAGGTTGCGGTGAGCCGAGATCGCGCCATTGCACTCCAGCCTGGGTAACAAGAGCGAAACTCCGTCTCAAAAAAAAAAAAAAAAAAAAAAAAGAAATACCAAGATGAGTCCCCTCTGTTTCAAGACTTGACAGCTCTGTGCTTTTTCAGGCACAGAGAGTTGACCTGACTTTTCTTCTTCTGATAGCTTTCTGCAGGGCTTTGCAGAATAACTTTTGCTTTGATTACCCAGTGATTTACAGCCCTTCTCATTTGCTTCTCATATCTCCTTCTTCCAGAGTATAGGGAGCTCTCCTTTTACCCTGTTTCCTCAAAGCAATTTTTCTTATCATCCCCTGGAATTTCAAGGTCTACCTCCCTTATGTCATTTTGATTCTCCTGAATAATGACTGTCTATTTTCTTTCTTCCTGCTTCCTCTCTTCCTCACCCACTTCCTTTCTCTCCTTTTTCTCTTCCCCTCCCTCTCTTTTTCCTGTGTTCCTTCCTTCATTTCTCTCTGTCATTCTTTCTTTTTTTCTTTCTTTCTGGCATCTGTGTTTTTATCATAGGGACAGATTTCGTATAAACACAGAGCACTCTAATTCTAATAGAGAAAGAAAATACTACATTTCTTTTTTTTTTTTCCAGAGTTTCGCTCATGTTGCCCAGGCTGGAGTGCAATGGCATGATCTCAACTCACTGCAACCTCCGCCTCCCTGGTTCAAGCAATTCTTCTGCCTCAGCCTCCCTAGTATCTGGGATTACAGGCTCCTGCCACTACACCCAGCTAATTTTTTTGTATTTTTAATAGAGACGGGGTTTCACTGTGTTGGCCAGGGTGGTCTCAAACTCCTGACCTCAGGTGATCCACCCGCCTCAGCCTCCCAAAGTCCTGGGATTACAGAGATGAGCCACCGCACCCGGCTTTTTTTTTTTTTTTTTTTGAGATGGAGTCTCGCTCTGTTACCAGGCTGGAGTACAGTGGCACAATCTTGGCTCACTGCAACCTCCACCTCCCAGGTTCAAGCAATTCTCTTGCCTTAGCCTCCCAAACAGCTGATGGCAGGGTTACAGGTGCCCGCCATCACACCCGGCTAATTTTTGTATTTTTAGTAGCAACTGAGTTTCACCATGTTGGCCAGGATGGTCTCAATCTCTTGATCTGGAGATCCACCCGCCTCGGCCTCTCAAAGTGCGGGATTACAGGTGTGAGCCACCGTGCTCAGCCAATACATTCTTGATCTCATATTTACCTAGTTAAGTATCTGCAAGTGTTCTTGTGAATTACAGAATTTTGTGATAATACTTGTCTCAATATTCATAATATGTCTGCAAAATAGCATGCCAATACTCAGATATAAGAGAGATGTGTTAGCAGGGCTCCTCTCAGAAGCAAAGCTGAGACAAAGATTGAGTGCACATAGTCTACTTGGAATGTTGAGGGAGAAGGGCATAAGACAGAGAAAGAAATAATACAAGGAAGTTAATCTATAAGGGCTACACTATTCAGGCAAGTACCATAGTGTCCAACTGAAGTTTAATCCTGTGGAAAACTTTTTAAAAATGGTATAAAACACATGCTTTATTATGATTCCAATCAAGGGGCAAGGGAGCTGGAGTATTTATACATTGCACTTAATAAGTTTTGGTTAAAGGATACCCCCATGGGTTATGAATTACCCAGGCACTTTGGGTCTGTCCTGCATGGAGGCAAAGTGGGTCTGAGGGCAGTGCTCTAACAAAGTTGTAGATGCTGACTGATGGAAGGCAGGCTGGCATGCACAGAAGCGAGGTGATATGCAGGGGGCACTGGTGTATCTACTGCAGGGACCCAAGGGAGAGAGGCTGGAGGGCTTAGTTTAAAATCCACTACCTACCCAACAAGCCACCAATTTGAAAGTCATAGTGGTGGTGGACTAAGTTGTGACCTCAAAGTTCTCTACAAATAGGTGGCCCAGGTAAGTAGATAATCAGTGTAGTAGCCATTTGTCACTCTTCTAGCTGCCTAGCCCCTAAAACTTTTCCTACTGGGGAGCTCTATACCATTAAGTGACTTGGTAAAATGTTCTCATTCCAGAAGCCAAAAGGGCTGGCTAAAGTTTTCTGTTCTTGCTTCCTTGCAGCCAGGACATGGGCAGGTGATCTGGCCTCGGTCATTCAAAGACTCCTACCTGGGACTTCTAATCTTCAGCAAGTAAGGCAAAGATGAAGGAACTGTGTGTGGGTTTTTTCTGGACGGTGCCATTGTGAGTGCAGGAGCAGAGTCAGTGGTAGCAGCCTACCAGCAGTGGTGCGAGTATAACCTTGCTCCCTAGTTTGTGCCTATTTTCACATGTCCTTCCAGCAAATTTGTCTTCTGTTTCACTTAGCAATTCTTGGCTTCTGTTGCCTGCCACTGA
The DNA here is from genome assembly GCF_048565385.1 of Saimiri boliviensis. Classification (NCBI taxonomy): domain Eukaryota; kingdom Metazoa; phylum Chordata; class Mammalia; order Primates; family Cebidae; genus Saimiri; species Saimiri boliviensis. The sequence goes on along the minus strand of NC_133457.1, from coordinate 8,096,944 downwards.
GAACAATTGACCTTTGAGAATAACAAAATTTGGAATGCAGGCCATGCCCCGCTCTTTGCAGAGGACTTTTCTGGGATCTAGAGACAAAGATGAGAGAAATAAAGGCAATATATGACAGGCGTTTCACCTTCCACAAACTCACAATCCAGTTGAATAGATAGATACAAAGTAAATTCATGCGGAAAAACCTGAAATATACACACTTCCATGATCTCATTTACATATGTTGTCTCTTTTACTTAATTACCTTTTACATACTTGGGGTCATTTATCCTCAGTGACTCTGCCCAGGATTTGTAGACCAAGAACCTAAGGCATGGAGGAATTAAGTAATATTTTCAAAATGCTACAGAGTTAATTCTTATTCCCCAGATGCTACAGTCAGAACATGACAAAATTGAGACTCAAACTCTATTGTGTCTACTCTGTCACGTGCCCTTCCCATTAGCATTCTGTTTGGGAGTACCTTGCTGTACATGAACAAGGGGCTAGGGCAGGGGTTGGCAAACTATGACCTATGGGTTAAATCCAAACAGCCAATTCTTTTTGTACGTAACACTTGGAGCACAACCATACTCATTTTCTTGTGTATTCTCTTTGGCTGCTTTTGAGTTATAATAGCAGAATTAAGTAGTTGCAACACAGACCATACGGCTTACAAGCCTAAAATATTTACTATCTGGCCCTTTTCAGAGAAAGTTTGCCAACCTCTGGACTAGAACACAGATTTTTTTTTAGTTTTGCTGAGTTAAGCTTCTGAGGGCCTTCTAACTGGTATCATCTGATCTGCACTATTCTGGGAACATTAATGACTGTATGATAAGCACAAAGTAATAGCCATATGGTAATAATATATTCATAATGATAATAATAACAACTATCATTAATGAGGACTCCCTTTGTTCAGGCTCTGTGATGAATTCTTTACTAATATGCTTTAACTAGCCTTATTTCAGGTTGAGAGAGGTTAAATAAAATTGTGCAAGCGCAGAGAGCTGGTAAGCGGCAAAGCTGGATTTATCCCACATCACTCTGTCTCCTGAGGCTGGGTTTTAACTACCATACGTTATTGTCTTTCACATCCATCATGAAGAGTGAAATCTAAAAAAGAAAAAAGGGCTGATTTTCAGAGGCTCTGTGGAGGCAGGCAGATAGATCATCAAGGGCCTCCTGAAGAAGTTGGTGTGAATGAGACAGTGAATGTCGGGTGATTCGGAGCAGGAATGTTTGGTTGTGATGGGCACTTCTGAAATTGTCAAGGTTCCACTTGTAACAAGGTTCCACTTGGAATTACCTGAGCTGCTTTCAGTTTTCTCAGTGAAACATGTTGACAAACCGTTCAAGATAGCGTTGCTGTAGTAACCTAACAAAGATGAAACAGAAGCCAAAGCTAGTTCCTCATCCACTAACATTTGGCTTTCAAGAACTTCTGAGTGTTTTGAATGACCCATCTCCCAAACCTTTACAGCTTTAATGATAATATGGAGAATTTTCCTGCTCTATCCATGCTCGTGCAGCAAGAGGGTGGATTGTGAGTCCTCTTAAAGAGGGTTTAAAATAGGCCTGCCTCAGCTTGGAATGTCATTTGCACAGTGCCCTGACTTGCTGGGAGATTCAGGATAGTTCATTTTAGTGATGCCAAGGTACAACATCATTCCCTCGGCTTCAGCCCTTGCCTGCTTCCTGTAAGCAGGTTACTCGTGTCCTGCTAGAAAGTTCAACCTTACTGACCCAAGGTGTTGGACACTCAAGGATGTAAACAGCCTCAAAGCTTCCCACTGTACCCTAAAATATGCAGAGCTTGGCACTGGTTGCCTTCAAATTTTGGAATCCTATGCCATACTGCCTCCCTGACACTTCTAGGTTGCTTCCTTTCTCCATCTGCCCCTTTTGCTACATGGAATTGTCCCGTCACGTGAGTCTCAAGCCATAAGGATTAGAGACACCTTTGACCCTGCCCTCACAGCCATGCTCATATTTCTTTATGATTGAGTCCTTTCCATTTTTCAATATAACTCTCTTGAAGAGGGTTTAAAACAGCCCTTCTTCTCTTGGAATGTAATCTACATGGCACCCAGTCTTGTTGAGAGATTCCAGGTGGTTTACGATGATTTAAAAAACCTTAGAGCGAACCTGGGCACATGTACTATGAAAACTCACTACTATTTTACATGGGCTGAATTCTATGTCCCCTGTATATAGAAGGACAGTTTCTATATACACGCAAACAAAGATTTAACAAATGTTCATAGAGGAAGAAAAAGACTAAAGGCTATTTTTCAGTTTAAGTCAGTTCAGAAACACTCATGTCTGGATATAATTTAAATTCCCAATGAAATGCAGTGGAGATAGATCAGAGGTACAGCCTCTGTGAAGAGAATTGTCAGTGTGTCACATCATCTTTTTATTTATGGGAAGACAAACCCTGTCACCAGTTGCCCATGACAACCTTGTCGTAGAGGTTGCCATATGTCTGTGTATGTACCTGGTTTCTTGGCCTTTTTTCATTTTGTCTGAATAGTGATACAGTGTAGAACTGATTTGGTGAGCAAACTCCACAGAGAGCTTTGTCTACTGTTTATTGGTTTGTGATGAAAAACAACTCTGCAGAAACATAAAGTGTGTTCTGCTCCTGATCTGAAACAGATTCCAAGTTTATTCAAACTCATAAAAAAAAATTGAAAAAGAGAATAGAAACTCAAGCTGGTCTTCACAGGGAATAGGGATTACTTTAGCAGGGTACACTAAAGTTTTTCATCACAAGTAAGTTAGGCAGCCCAAATACAATTTTTATAATATGCCAGAACATTGTACAGTGCTCTCATCAATCATAGCAGGATAATATCAGAGTAAAGAAAGGGCATAGAGGAAAGCACAGAATTTAGCTGACCTGAATTTATTAAAATACTGTTGAAGCAGATAAAGGCAGTGCATGCAAAGCTCAAGTCTATAAAACACCGTTTTGTGTATAAAAGAAGACAAGGTATTGACTTTCTGCCATCCAAACTTTAAAAAAATACATATAATTTATAAAACAGTGTTGTTTTTAAATTTCTTTTGAATTGGGGGAAATATTTAAGCAGATTAAACCAAGGAAATAAATGACAAAATAATGTTCAGTATTATATGAAGCGAGATACTTGACTGAATTCCACAAAAGAATGGTGATTAGAGACTAGTCAGTGGGAAGCTGCTATTACACTGACCTTTTGCCATTCCTTTATGACACAGACCCACAGTGGAAAATGTAGCTATTTTTTAAAGTGGATCCTGATTCTTACAAAGTCCTTTGTTTTTTAGTTCACTAGAGTCAGGACAGGACTTGATTGCTGGGGGTATGGGGGAGGACAGTGAGGAGAAGAAGGGAGGGAGAGAAAATCCAGACGTTTAGTAAGTTACACCTAGTATGACCGGGCACTGGCTGAGGGACAGGTGAAGGCAAATATCTCCCTCTACTCCACTCTCCTACCCCTGATCCAATATTAGAGAAGAGTTGGGGAAGAAAAAAGAAAAGGTGAGATTGGCCATTACTTGATGGTTTAGGATACCTCTGCTATAATAGAAAACTAAATGGAAGCAACAAAATTATTGAAATATCTCTTACAAGAACTTCAAGGAAGGAAAATCTCAACATGAGGTGGTACTGTAAAATTCTCCTGGCATTCTCCTTCAGCCAGCTGCAAGGTGGTAGCTACTGCTCCAAGCATCTTATCCTTATAGGATGCAGGGTCAGGGCTGGGGGAAGGGATGCACAGAAACAGTAAAAGAGAGGAGTCTCACATGATCACAAGAAGCTGAAACACAGCAGAACTGGAAATTGTCAATGAAAAGATTGCCAAACTCTTAAAGATTTGAAGGCATTTATTCTGAGCCAAATATGAGTGACCAATGGCCTGTGATACAGCCCTCAGGAGAGCCTGAGAACATATCCCTGAGGTGGTCAGGCTACAATTTACAACTTGGCTTTATACATTTTAGGGAGACATAAGCTGTCAATTAATACATGTAAGATGTTTTACATTGGTTTGATCTGGAAAGTCTGAACAACTGGAAGCCAGAGCAGGAGGCTTCCAGGTCATAGGAAGATTCAAAGATTTTCTGGTTAGCAATTGGTTGAAAGAGTTGTTATCCAAAGACCTGGAATCAATAGAAAGGAATGTCTGGGTTACAATAAGGGGTGATGGAGGCCAAGGTTTTATCATATAAGTGAAGTGTCCAGGTAGCAGGTTTCAGAGAGAATAGATTGCAAATGTTTCTTATCAGATTGAAAGAGGCTGTTCTAGCAGTCTTAAGGTCTGTGTTGATGTCGATGCTGGTCAGCTGTGCCTGAATTCCAAAAGGGAGGAGGACATAATAAGGCATGAATGACTCCCTAGTTCCGTCATGGCCTGAACTAGTTTTTTGGGTTAACTTTGGAATGCCCTTGGCTGAGAGGGGTCCATTCAGATAGTTTGAGCATCTTTGAATTTTATTATTTGTTTACAAAATAAAATATGCTTTTAAAAATGGAAGGAGTATGGGTTGGATTCAAAGAGAATGAGAGGAAGGGAGGAGAGAAGTGGGGGAGGCAAGCATGAGTTCTGGCAAAGTCCTCTGATCCACCCTTGATAGATGCCGTTATTTGGAGGAAGCAAAAGAAAAACCAATCACGTGCAATTTCCTTCCAATTCAAAAAATTGGATTTATAGAAAACTTGGATATGGGCCAGCCCAGGGCCAGAATAAGCTTTCAGAATTGTAGTTAAGGCTGTCGTCAGAGTTATGAGTAAAAGCCACACAATGGCTCAATTCAAATATTTAAAAAAGTAAAAAGAATTCTGATCCCATTATGTAATGTTAGCATTCCCCAAAATTTCAATTCCCAAAGGCTCATAGGATAATTCCCCTCTGTGGCATTTGTCAGAGTCTGTCTTCTCATGACATTTATTTTCTTCTTTCTTGTTAGAGCAATGCCATTCTTTTCAGCCTTGTTTTTTTTTTTCTTCTCATTTTAGGCCTCAACTTTTTTTCTGTTTAGCTCAACATTGATGCTGGCTCACTTTTCAGGGAAACAAATTATTTCAATATAAGTATGAACTTATTAGACCAAGACCCCAGGAATTCTGCTTGTTATCAGGAAGAGAATTCCAGCATACAGCTGTGGCTTGAAAATGTAAACATCCTTGTATGTTTACATGGCAGAACTAACAGGCACAGTTGAGATTTCTGACACAAACGAGCTTCCAGAAAGGCAGGATAGGATGATAAGTGACATGCAGACTCTGGACCCAGACTGCATGGATTTAACATTTGATAAAACTGTGACCCATTCTGTGTGGGAAGCTGCAAGCTCTGAAATTATATGTACTCATTTTATCATCTGTAAAATGTGGATGATGTGATTAGCTACCTTATAGAATTGTTGTGAGGATTAAAGGTAAATATCACCAAATCCCAACTACTTATCATCTCCATTAATACCTATCAATGGTGTCTAAGCCATCATCATCTCTTTATGGATTACAATCTCCTCACTAGTCTCTTTGTCTCTACCTTTATCTCCAAGGCTGGAGTGTAGTGGTGTGATCTAGGCTTACTGCAACCTCCACCTCCTGGGTTCAAGCAGTTCTCTACCTCAGCCTCCTGAGTAGCTGAGATTACAGGCACCTGCCATCATGCCTAGCTAATTTTTGTATTTTTAGTAGAGATGGGGTTTCACCATATTGGCGAGGCTGGAATTGAACTCCTGACTTTGTGACCTGCCCACTTTGACCTCCCAAAGTGATGGGGTTACAGGCATGAGTCACCGCACCTGGCCCACATGTATTCTTTTGTAATGTAGATCAGATGTCATCTTTCTGCGCACCACCCTGCAAAAGCTCTCCATCTCATTTACCGGAAAGACAAAGTCTTCACAGTGGCCTTATAGGGTCTTATAGACCCTACATGACCAGGCCTTTCATGATCTCTCTGACCTTATCTCCTGTGGGCTTTCCCTTCCCTCACCTATTCCAGTCACACTGGCTTCCTTGCTGTCTTCGAACATACCAGCTGTTCTTCTGCCTTAGAGTATTTGCTCTAAGGTATTAGGGTATTAGGCTGTTTTCTCTGCTTAGAGTGTTATTTCTTCACATATCTACATGATTCACTCCATATTCTCCTTCCTCCCCTTTTGGACAGCTTTATTGAGACAGAATTTACATGTCATAAAATTCACCTGTTTTAAATTCACCTATACACTTCAGGCCTGGCGCAGTGACTCACACCTGTAATCCCAGCACTTTGGGAGGTCAAGGTGAGTGGATCACTTGAGGCCAGGAACTCAACACCAGCCTGGCCAACATGGTGAAACTGCATCTCTACTAAAAATACAAAAATTAGCCAGGCGTGGTGGCACACACCTGTAATCCTAGTTACTTGGGAGGCTGAGGCAGGAGGATCGCTTGAACCCAGGAGGCAGAGGTTGCAGTGAGTGGAGATCATGCCACTGCTTCCAGCCCAGGTGACAGAGTGAGACTCTGTCTCAAAAAAAAAAAAATTAAAAATAAATAAATGCACACTTCAGTGGTTTGTAGCATATTTACAGTTGTGCAATTATTATACCACAATTTTAGAAGATTTTCATCACCTCAAAAAGAATCCTTATACACTTTAGCTAGCATTCTTCACTTCTCCTCTCCCTCCTAGCATTTAGCGTGTTTTCAAGGTTCATTCATGTTTAGCATGTATCAGTACTTCATTTCTTTTTTGATTTAATAATAGTCCTTGTATGGATCTTTACCATATTTTGTTTATCCATTCATTCCTTGATGGACATTGGTTTCCACTTTTGGGCTATTGTAAATAATGCTGCTATGAACATTTATGTGTAGGTTTTTGTGTTAACATATTTTCAGTTGTCTTGGGTATAGACCTAGTCGTGGAATTGCAGGGTGACATGGTAATCTATCATTAATTATTTTGGGGGGGGCAAAGTCTTATTCTGTTTCCAGGCTGGAGTTCAGTGGTGTGATCTCAGCTCACTGCAATCTCCGCCTCCCAGGTTCAAGTGATTCTCCTGCCTCAGCCTCCCAAGTAGCTGGGACTATGGGTGCACACCACCATGTCAGGCTAATTTTTTGTATTTTAGTACAGATGGAGTTTCACCATATTGGCCAGGTTGGTCTTGATCTCCTGACCTCGTGATCCACCTGCCTCTGCCTCCGAAAGGGCTGGGATTACAGGCATGAGCCACCACACCCAGCCAATCCATCTTTAATCTTTTGAGAAACTGCCAAATTGTTTTCCAGAGTGGTTGTACTATTTTACATCTCTACCAGCAATCTAAGAGGGTTCCAATTTCTCCACATCCTCTGTCATACATATTTAATTCTAGCCACTCTGGTGAATGTACAGTAGATTTTGATTTGCATTTCCCTAATAATTAATAATGTTGAGCATCTTTTTATCTGCTTATTGGCCATTTATATGCCTCCTTTGGAGAAATGTCTATTCAAATTTTTTGCCCATTTTAAATTCTGTGATTTGTCTTCTTGTTATTGAGTTGTAAGAGTTCTTTATATATTCTGGAAACAAGGCCCTTATATATTTGATTTGGAGGTATTTTCTTCCAATCTATGCATCCTTTCACATTCTCGATGGTGTCCTTTAAAACACAAAAGTTTTAAATTTTAATCAAGTCCAATTTATTAGTGTTTTATTGCATGAGCTTTTGGTGTTGTATCTAAGAAATCATTACCGAATCCAGGTTTGTGAAGGTTTACACCTGTGTTTTCTTCTAAGGATTTTATAATTTTGGTTCTTTTATTTAAGTTTATGATTAATTTTGAGTTAATCTTCTGTGTATGATGTGAGATAGAGGTACAAATTTATATTTTTGCATGTGAATATACAGTAGTCCCAGCACCATTTGTTGAAAAGGCTATTTTACCCACATTAAATTATTTTGGCACCTTTGTCAAAAATCAGTTAACTGTAAGTGCAAGAGTTTATTTCTGGGCTCAGTTCTATTTCATTTATTTATTTATCTATCCTTATGCCACGCTGTCTTGATTACTGTAGCTTTATAGTAATTATGAATTCTCTAGGTCTATTATTTTCTAAGATTATTTTTGCTATTCTGGCTCCTTTGCATTGCCATATAATTGTTAGCATCAATTTATCAATTTTTGTAAAAAGAAAGCTGTGATTTTTATAGGAATTGTACTAAATCTATAGATCAATTTTGGAAGAATCGACATCTTAACAACATTAAGTTTTCCAATCTATGAACATAGAAATGTCTTTCTATTTATGTAGGTCACCTTTAATTACTTTCAACATTTTTGTAGCATTCAGTGTTCAAGTTTTCTGTTGTTAAACTTATTAATAAATACTGTATTTTATTCTTTTTGGTGCTGTTGCCAATGGATATGGTTTCTTAATTTCATCTGTGGACTGTTTATTGCTAGCATATAGAAATACAATCTACTTTTGTATATTAATATCATAACCTTAAACTTTGTTGCACTTACTTAGTAGTTCTAGTAGTTTTTTAAAGTGGATTTCTTATAATTTTTCTGTATATAAGATTACACCACTTATAAATAAAAAATGTTTTCTTCTTTTTTTCCAATATGAATTTCTTTTACTTCTTTTTCTGGCTTAATTGTCCTGGTTAGAACCCCCAGTACCATGTTGAATGGAAGTGGTGAGAATGGACATCTTTCATCTTTTTTTTTTTTTTTTTCTGAGACAAAGTCTCACTCTGTTGCCAAGCTGAAGTGCAGTGGCACGATCTCAGCTCACTGCAACCTCCACCTCCTAGGTTCAAGCAATTCTCCTGCCTCAGCCTCCCAAGTAGCTGGGCCTACAGGCATGCACCACCATGCCCAGTTAACTTTTGTATTTTTAGTAGAGATGGGGTTTCACTATGTTGGCCAGGCTAGTTTTGAACTCCTGACCTTGTGATCCAGCCACCTTGGCCTCCCAAAGTGTTGGGATTACAGGGGTGAGACACTGTGCCTGGCCTATTCTTTTATCAAGTTTGATATTAGCTGTGAGTTTTTAGTAGATGCCCTTTATCAGGTTGAGGAAATTCTTTTATATTCCTAGTTGCTTGAGTATTTTTATTACAAATGAATGTTGTCTCATTCTCTTCTTGTCTTAGCTGAAATGCTGCATTCTCAGAAAGGTCCACTTTGGCCTCTCTATTTCAAGTACAATCTTCTTCCACCTACCCATACCGCTCACCTTACTCTACTTTGCTTTTTTTTTCATAGCTGTAATCATCTTCTAATATAGCAACAATTATACTTATTTATTTGTTTTTTACCGTGTCCTTTTGCTAAAATATGTGGTCTACAAAGCCAGGCATCATTTTCTGGTTTTGTTTGTTTTAACTGATGTATCCCAAATGTCTTGAGTGATGCACATAGCAGGAGTTCAATAAATATTTGTTGAGTAAATATATTAATATAAAATGCTTAAAACAGCATTTTTCAAATAGAAGCTTTGGCTTTGAGAGTGATCTGGCTGTAACATCTGTCACTCCATTGATGACCAAGGTTGATCTGGCTGATCTGGCTGGCTAGGTGAGTATCTTCTTCCCTCCCTGTTCCATGCGCATCCCTCCTGAAGGTGTATACTTAGATGAAGATTACCTTTCCTGATAGTAGAGAACTACTATTTAGTCAGGAGAATACGAGGAGCTGCACTCCCCTGCTAGAATCTCCAATCAAGCTCTCAAGTAGTAACTGCTATAATTCTTTTTTCCTGCAGTGAGAAAGCAATTCAAACTTAGTGCTAAAATCTTCTTATTATCCAGATCCATAGATCCTTGCCAAACATGATTTTAAGCTTCCTGAATACTTTTTTCATATACCATTAGGTATAAGAAATTTCTCTTACCATTGGGAGCTTTGGTTTCATTATTCATAAAATAAAGAAGGCCTGGTACAGTGTGGTTCATGCCTGTAATTCTAGCACTTTGGTAGGCTGAGGCAGGCAAATCACTTGAACCCAGGAGTTTAAGACCAGCCTGAGCAACATAGCCAGACCCCCGTCTAAAAAAAAAAAAAAAGAAGAATAAAATAACATAATCTCCCTATTTACTTCATACATGGCATGAAAGTGAAATGAAATAATCTATGTGATGTGTGATTCAAACTAGATAGAAGTTTCAGTCTCATATAATAATCCAGCACACTCAGACCTCTCTGTTCTGTGAGGTGGCCCAGGCCTCGCATTTCTTCCATCTTGTTTCTCAATCTCCTAGAGTATTGCCTCTTGTATCACTTAGGTTATTGATGGATAACAAACTACCCCAAAACTTAATGATTTAAAACAAAATATTTTTCCCCCTGGTGGTTTTTAGGATCAGCTATTTAGTCTGAGGTCAGTTGTGTAGTCTTTTCTACTGGTCTCATCTGTGATCACTCATGCAGCTGGACTTACCTGGTGGTTTGACTGGGGCTGGAAGGTCTAAATGGCCTACTTGCTTGCGGGCTATCAACCAGGAATCTCTCTCTATGTGGTCTGTCATCATTAAGGAGGCTAGGCCAGGTGTTTTTACATGGCAGTGACATGGCAATCACAGAGTTTCAGGAGAGAAATAGTAGAAGTTACAGGTACCCTCAGACCTCTTGAGAGCTCTCCATACATAGGTCAGCTGAGGCCTCAGTTATGACCACATTGCAGGCCAACTTCTCCCTCTTCCCAATTCTGGCTTTCTCACTACCTTCCCCACGTATCTCTTAAGAGCACCTCCAATAAATATTTTGCCCACAACTCTCCGTTACAGAGCCTGTTTCCAGAGAACAAATTGAAGACATATTTGAAATTACACATGCACAAGGATAGTTTATAATAGCCGAGGATTGGAAACGACATAAATGGCCACAGAAGCAGACAGGTTAGATAGGCTATGTGGCCTGTAAAGAGAATTATGGACTGAGATGAAAAGGTCTCTGAAAATAATACTTACGGTAAAATATTCTAAGTAAATAGCGTTTCCTTTGTACCAGGCACTGTTCAAAGATCTTTATGTGTAGGTGCTCTTGTCATGCCCAGGTAAAGATGAGTAGAGAAAAGAATAAGAAAGAGTCTCCCAGGTAAACGAAATGGCATAATAGCATATTTGACGGTTCAGAGGCAAGAGCACTCTTGGAATATTTTTAACACTGAAAAAATCATTATAGAAGCATAGAGTGTGAGTGAGAAAAAGACCAGAGATGAGGCTGAAGAGTTAAGATGGAACTAGAAGGATGAGGTCATGTGACTGCATCTCAGGGACCAACCAGGAGGTTGTTATTCTGATCCCAGTAAGAGACAACAATGGCTTGAGCTAGGGCAGTGATGACAGGGAACAAATTCACGGAAATCTGTAAGTCAAGTTAATCCAGTTTGGTAACTTAGATGTGGGAAAAGGAGAGGCAGGTTTGGTTTTAAGTGTGTGCTAATGGTGGGAGTGCTGTTTGGTTTTAGGTTTAGACATACTAAATTGAAGATCCCTAACAGACATCTGAGTGGAGATGTCAGGAAGACAGTTGAGTATATAAGTTTTTAATTCAGTCCAAAATGGAGACCGAGTTGGCAGTTTGTACATGTTATTTAAAGGCATGAGACTAGATGAGCTCAGTTAGGATATGAATGTTGATAGAGAAGGGAGGATTGTTTGATCAGTCATATAGTTACATACACACAGTTATATATAAAGTAATAAAAATGTATAAATAAAATCAACTCTGTGAAACACTTACCTTTAAGAGAAAGTTGAAGCAGGAAGAGTATAGCAAAGGTGACTAAAGAGGAGTGTGGAGAAAATGGATACACAATCAGGTGAGAGAATGTACCCTAGAAATCCAGAGATGAGCATGTTTAAGAGACCACTTGATGTAGATATTTTCAAGGTAACTGAAAGCTGGCCCCTTGAGATTACCATTTAGAAGGTTACTTGTGACCTCAACAAGAGCGGTTTTGGGTAGTGAAGACACACTCTGGTGTGCTAGATTGAATAGTGAAAGTAGAGAGAAAAGGTATAGAATAAGGAAGAAAGAGAGAGAGGTAAGGAGGAGGGAGCGAAGAAAGGAAGAAAGGGAGGAAGAAAGGAATGAAGGCAAATGAATAGGGTATGTGTGGAAAGTTGTCATTTAGAAAGCAGCACATAGTATTCAATAACAAATTCCCCATCTAAAATAATGTCTATGAAGATCATAGCTGTATGGTTTTGAGTTTACTTAACCTCTGCTTTATTCAGAAGCTGTGAGCATTAAATATTTTAATATATTATGAAATGCTTATAATAGTGTCTGGTGCATACTAAGCCCTCAAAAATGGAAATTCTTAAAATAAAATAGAAGCTATCATCATTATTTTTAGCATCATGGAACTATCATGAAGCACCACACTCTCAAAAGACAGGAAAGTGAGCCCAAACTTGAGATAGATTTTTAAAATCTCATTAGTACTGAAAACACGTAGATAAATTAAATAAATATTAGAGAAGAGCCGCAAGGGTAAGAATTTGTGTCCTTATTACTTGTTGTTATTTGTCATCCTAATTACCATCAATATTGTTTAACAGGTAGCCTGATCTCTTAGGGAAGCAGGGCGACTGAATTTCTAACTAGAAGTGAAATAAATGTTCACTCCTGGGAGGTGTTATTTCTTTCAGCTCCAAGGAACCAGCTGGTGATATAAAAACAGTTAATTGGATTTTTCCACTTCCCTCAGAAAAAGCTTCTAAAAGAACTTATTCTCTTTTTATATGGGAACATTTTATTCACAAAAATCCTCTTTTAGTATCCATCTATTCAAGACTTTAAGAAAAATTTGGTACTCCATCTACTGGATCCCCATGGGCCATTTTGACCAGAATGAATACCAACAATTATCGAATGATTTTTCTTGTTGAAAGGGAGGCAAATGCTTTTAAGAAAGTCAATACAATTTTTTTTTTCAAAAAGGAAATAAGGCCGGACGCGGTGGCTCACGCCTGTAATCCCAGCACTTTGGGAAGCCGAGGCGGGTGGATCACGAGGTCAACAGATCGAGACCATCCTGGTCAACATGGTGGAACCCCGTCTCTACTAAAAATACAAAAATTAGCTGGGCATGGTGGCGCGTGCCTGTAATCCCAGCTACTCAGGAGGCTGAGGCAGGAGAATTGCCTGAACCCAGGAGGCGGAGGTTGTGGTGAGCCGAGATCGCGCCATTGCACTTCAGCATGGGTAACAAGAGCGAAACTCCGTCTCAAAAAAAAAAAACAAAAACAAAAACAAAAAGGAAATAAATGTTAAAGCAGTTAATGGTTCTGTGAACTATAGTCTTTACTCAGAAAAAAAGTCAGTCATAATACCTCTATTTACATTTGTGATGTCCAACGCAATAACCACATATGGGTATTGGGCACTTGAACTATGGCTAGTGGAGCTGAGAAACTACATTTAAAATTTCATTTAATTTTCATTCACTTAAATTAAAAGCTTATAGTTGAGTTATTTGAAAATTTTAAGTACATTTTGAACAACTTGGGCATGTGAATCTACTTTTCCTTTCTTTTTTGTCCTAGCAGGCATTTATTTATTCAAAATTGTATATATTTAATATACAAAGTGATCTTTTGATATACATATACATAGTGAAATAACTACTGTAGTCAAACAAATTATCCATCACTTCAAATAATTATCTTTCAGATTTACTAGAATCTATTCTCATAGCAAATTTTCAGTATACTATATGATATTATTAACTATGGCCCTCATGCTATACATTAGATCTCTAGACTTATTTATCCTATGTAACTACAAGTTTGTACCCCTTAACCCATCTTCTCTCCATCTCTGCCCTTGGTAAACACCATTCTGGTTTCTGTTTCTATATATTTGACTTTTTAAAGATTTCACATATAAGTGAGTTTATGCAGTATGTTTCTTTCTGTGTCTGGCTTATTTTACTTAACATAATATTTTCCAGGGTCATCCATGTTGTTGCAAACAACAGGATCTCCTTCATTAGTGAAGGTTAATAATATTTCATTTTGTATAAATGCCACAATTTGTTTTGCTTATTAGTCTAACTTTATAGTTTTTTTAGCAAAAATGCTTAAAATGACAATATTTAAAATGAATAAATCAAAGCATATTTTATTTATGTAGCATACATTTAAAATTATAATTTAGTGAGTATGACATAAAATCTAAGACACCCACTGTAAGGGTAGAATTATTCTCAACTACATGTATAGTTAATACGATTAACTAAATGGCTGTCATTTTAACTTAATATTGCTGGACATTTAAAAAAATAATGTCCATTTTTTATATGATTTACATTCTTTTTTTTTTTTTTTTTTTTTTTTTTTGAGATAGAATCTCACTGCAACACCCAGGTTGAAGTGCAATGGCACAATCTTGGCTCACTGCAACCTCCACTTCCCAAGTTCAAGCAATTCTCCTACCTCAGCATCCTGAGTAGCTGGGACTACAGGCTCGTGCCACCATGCCCGGTTAATTTTTGTATTTTTAGTAGAGATGCGGGTTTCACCATATTGGTCAGGTTGTTCTCTAACTCCTCACCTCAAGTGATCTGCCTGCCTTGGCCTCCCAAAGTGCTGGGATTACATGCATGAGCCACCGCGCCTGGCCAATTTACATTCTTTACATATTTGCCTCCTATTCTTTTTTATTTGCTTTTGGAGATTTAATATTACCAGGTGACTCATTTGGATTTTGTTCTTTGTCTTAGAAAATTAAAATAAAACAACCATGTAGTCAACTTCACTACTGTATGATTGACTGAAGGTGATTTAAAATTAGTTCATGGGATACTCATAGTTTGATAAGAAACAGAATTGACAATCACATGAACCTTTTGCTTTGTTTTCATTCATTTATCTATTCTCTTGCAGTAAATATTTAATTAATATTTGAGTATTAAATACATCAAGGACCATTATACATTTCTTTGTTAGTATTTGAACTAATCTTGTAACATTGATTTCAATGGTAATTATATTTTTTAAGAGACTGTATCTGATATATTTTTTATAAAAGAATAACATTTGTAAGGTGAGAATAAAGCTTTAAAAGATACAAAAGTAATAGGTTTATTTTTGCCTTGGTTTCATTTTCAAGTCTCTTAAGAATTACGAATATTGCAACGTTGGGGGAATACAATATGCATAATATAGGAGTCATAATGTGTTCAGATAGTTGAGTAGCCCTACAATAAAAATAAGAACAAAATGGAAAGAAGTCTAGAAATTATAACTGATAATTTTCAGAACTACAAAGGTAAAAGTCTTAACATTCTCTCATCAAATGACTTTAAATTTCCTAACTTCACTTAATCTGTCTCTTTACATGAAAATATGAATAATAGTACTTATAGGTTATAGTGATAATACAGTGAATATTGCATGCAAAATTGCCTGGCCCAGGTCCTGTCACAGAAAGTGTATTTAATAACTATTTTTCTTTTCTTTTCTTTTTTTAAACAAACTGTAGAACTATTCCTTTTAATGACTTCTCTACAGTTTCTAGCCATAAGGCAGGGACTATTTCTATTACTTTACCTATCTTTTATTTTCTTTTTCTTTTTAAAAAATATTTTTATATTAATAGTTTTTGAGGTACAAGTGATTTTTGGTTACATGGATGAATTGTATAGTGGTGAAGTCTGAGATTTTAGTGCACCCGTCATCTGAGTAATATACATTGCACCCAATGTGAAGTTTTTAATCCCTCACCTCACCTCCCATCATCCTCCTTCTGAGCCTCTAAAGTCCATTACACTACTTCGTATGCCCTTTTGTACCCGTAGCTTAGCTCCCAGTTATAAGTGAGAACATACAGGATTTAGTTTTCCATTCCTGAGTTACTTCACTTGGAATAGTGGCCTCCAGTTCCATCCAAGTTGCTGCAAAATATATTACTTTATTCTTTGTTTAGGGCTGAGTGGTATTCCAATGTGTATATATAGCACATTTTCTTTAACCACTCATTGGTCAATGGGCACTTAGGTTGATTTCATGTCTTTGCAATTATGAACTGTGCTGCAATAAACATGCATATGCAGGTGTCTTTTTGATATAATGAGTTCGTGTCCTTTGGGTAGATACCAAATAGTAGGATTGCTGGATTGAATGGTAGATTTACTTTTAGTTCTTTAAGAAAATCCTCATATTGTTTTTCATAGATGTTGTACTGATTTATATTCCCACCAGCAGGGTATGAGCATTCCACTTTTACCACATCCACACTAAGATCTGTTGTTTTTTGAATTTTTAATAATGGCCATTCTTGCAGGGGTAAGGTGGTATCTCATTGTGGTTTTAATTTGCATTTCCCTGATACTTCGTAATGTTGAGCCTTTTTTCGTGTGCTCATTGGTCATTTGTATATCTTGTTTTGAAGACATACAAAAATAATCACGTAATTTGCCCACTTTTTGATGGAATTATTTTTTTTTTCTTGCTGATTTGAGTTCCTTGTAGATTTTGGATATTAGTCCTTTGTCAGATGTGTAGTTTGCAAATACTTTCTTCCATTCTGTGGATTATTTGTTTACTCTGATGATTATTTCTTTTGCAGCACAGAAGCTTTTTACTTTAACTTGATCCCCTTTATTTATTTTTATTTTCATTGCATTTGCTTTCAGGCTCTTAGTCATGAATTTTTTTTTGCCTAGGCCAATGTTCAGTTTTTCCAAGCTTGTCTTCTAGAATTTTTATGGTTTCAGTTCTTAGATTTAAATCTTTGAGCCATATTGAGTTAATTTTTATATAAGGTAGAGAAGTAAAGATCCAGTTTCATTCTTCTACATGTGGCTAGCCAGGACCATTTATTAAATATGGTTTCCTTTCCCCAATTTATCATTTTTTTTTGTTTTGTTTGCTTGTTTTTTGCTTTGCCCAAGATCAGTTGGTTATAGGTATTGAGTTCTTGTCAGCTTGGTTGTTGATGGTGTATAACAGTGCTACTGATTTGTGTACACTTATTTTTTAACCTAAGACTTTATTGAATTTATTAGTCAAATCTAGGAGTCTTTTGGAGGGAGTTCTTCATGTTGAAATGAAACAATGCTAAATAGCAGTGTGAAAGCATTAAAAAGTATAAAACTCACTGGCAAAGAAGACAAAAAAGAATATTACTATTACAGTGGTGGGTAAATGTATTATAATCCTACTATGGAAATTAAAAGACAAAAATATTAAAAACAACTCTAACTAAAAAATGTTAATGGATGTACACTATAAGAAGTTGCAAATTATGACTCAAATAGCATATAACTCAGGGGAGGAGAAGTAAAAGCAGAGTGTTCTTGCATGCAAGAGAAGTTAATTGTTATTAGCTTAAAATAGACTGTCAAACTATAAGGTATTTTATGTAAGCCCCTTGGTGACCACAAAGAAAATACTTACAGAAGTTCACTAAAAAAAAAAAAAAGAGAAAGGAACCCAAACATAGCAAAATAAAAAAACAGCAAGAGGAAGAGGAACAAAAAACCCACAAGCCAGGCACAGTGGCTCATGCCTGTAATCCCAGCACTTTGGTAGGCAGATGTGGGCTGATCACCTGAGGTCAGGAGTTCAAGACCAGCCTAGCCAACATGGTGAAACCCTGCCACCACAAAAATAGACAAAAATTAGCCAGGCATGATGCCGGGTGCCTGTAATCCCAGCTACTCAGGAGGCTCAGGTGGAAGAATCACTTGAACCCAGGAGGCAGAGGTTGCAGTTAATCAAGATCCTGCTTTTGCACTCCAGCTTGGGCAACAGAGCAAGACTCTCTCAAAAAAACAAACAAAAGAAACCCCAAAAAACAAACCACGAGACAAACAGAAAACAGTTATCAATATGACAATAGTAAATACTTTCTTATTAGTAATTACTTTAAATATAATGGACTAGACCCAAAAAAGAGGCACAGAATGGCCAAATAGATGAACAAAAAGCTGCATCCAACTATATGCTACCTACAAAAGATTCTTTCAATTCATGGACAAACCAGCTGAAAATGAAGGGGTAGAAAAAGTTATTCTGTGCAAATAGTAACCAAGAGAAAGCAGAAATGGCTATTCTTATGTCAAACAAAGTAGACTTTAAGTCAAAAACTGTCTCTAGAGACAAAGAAGGTCACTGCATAATGATAAAGGGTCAATTCAACAGGAAGATATAATAACTGTAAATATTTATGTACCCAACCTCAGGGCACATAAGCATATATAGCAAATATTGACAGATCAAAAGGAAAAATTGACAGCAATGCAATAATGGAAGGAGACTTCACTATAGATAGAACACTCGCACAGAAAACTAAAATGAAACATTAGACTCAAGCAACAGTATAGACCAAATGGACTTAGGCACATTTTAAAAACTTCAGAAAAATATCTTGGAATTTGTCCTAAGAAAATATCAGAATACAGAGAAAGTTTTATGCAGGATAAAATTGATGGCAGCTTCATTTGTAATCTGGAAAATTTAAAAATAATTTGTGCATACAATTGAGAAGTGGTTGGGTAAATTATAGAACATTATTTTAGTTGAATTATGAAATTGTTAAAAATATTTATGATGTCCACATAGCAATATGTAAAATGTTTATCACCCAATGCTAAATAAAAATGCAGAATACAAAATTTTATTTGTATTAACATTTCAACAAATTTTAAGTTATATATACATAAAGACACAAACTACAAAGGGACCTGAGAAAAGAATAGTTGAGTCATTAAGTTAATGGAAACGTGTATGTTTCTTTATAAAAAGGGGGTATTGTTTCATATAATTATTATATAATAAACATTATAATCTATTGTTTCATATAATTATTATATAATGAACATTATAATCTATTATGATATAATAAGTAAATATATCATGGATCAGAAAAACAGATTACAGTGAGATAAAAAAACTTAAAAACTTTTTTTTAACAACTAAAAATGTTCCCAGAAAATAAAAATATTTGGATTGAGCCGGGCGTGGTGGCTCAAGCCTGTAATCCCAGCACTTTGGGAGGCTGAGGCGGGTGGATCACAAGGTCAAGAGATCGAGACCATCCTGGTCAACATGGTGAAACCCTGTCTCTACTAAAAATACAAAAATTAGCTGGGCATGGTGGCGCATGCCTGTAATCCCAGCTACTGAGGAGGCTGAGGCAGGAGAATTGCCTGAACCCAGGAGGCGGAGGTTGCGGTGAGCCGAGATCGTGCCATTGCCCTCCAGCCTGGGTAACAAGGGTGAAACTCCGTCTCAAAAAAAAAAAAAAAAAATATTTGGATTGAATTAAGAGTCTCCCCATGTATGTAATATTGGATGAAGATTCTTTTCCTTCTAAAAGTGTACCAAGGCCAAATGTTCTTCTTGGAGACACATACCCAGACAGAATCTTACTTAGTATATGTTTTGTTGGTGGTTTTAGAAAAAAATAAATCTACAAAGCATTTGGAAATGAAATGCTTTGATTGTTAGGAATAAGACCAAGTTAAGACTGTCAGAAGCATTTGCAAATGTGTGAAGAGCCGTATTCCTCACAAAGAGAGGGGAAAGGGGATGTCACCAAGAAGATAATTTTGTGCTAATGTAGGTGACAGCACTATGACGTGTCTCTCTCTTTTCCTGACCAGATTTTTCATTTTTCTTGTTCCAGTTCATTCTGACAATTATGTGCAGCCTAATTACTTTTTGTGGTATGGCTTTAATTGAGGCCCTTTATCCCCTATTCCTCACGTAAACTCAACATTACATAATTGTTTGCATTTTTCCTTTTTAACCCCTTGCAATACTGCTTTTGTTGGTGAATTTATGCTGCCTTTAAAGCAAAAGACATTTATTTTCCTATAATTTGAAAGCTAAGTAACCTTGTCTAAAATTAATCAGCAAGACTTGAAGTAGGATTATAAAAATGTTATTAGCATATGCAAATCATTAATCATTTCTATATTATAATGGAATCCATCCACACCACTTCATAAACCTGACTTTAGAGGAGAATTAAGTGATTTGGGGGACATAATTTGAAGACTGAAGGATAGATTGTTTTAATATTTTAACCTTGGAATAGTTTTTAAGTGATAGGCTTGCAGGTGCTGGCACTTATTCTTTCCTTATATTTACATAATGTGTAGGAATATTTTTTTCTTCACCAGTTACACTTAGTATTGCTCAAGCTAGAAGATTAGTGTTTTAGAGGCAGTTTGGCTTAATGTAAGAGAGAGTAAGTTTTGGAATCAGAGAATACTGGGTTCTAATCCAGTCTCTGCTGTGGAATGCTTTAGGGCAAGTTACTTAACCTCTTTGATCTTGTTTTCTCATCTTAAAAATGTGAGTACTGTCACATATCTCATTACATTGTGAGGAACATAAATTAGCTAAAGTATGAAAACCACCCAGACTCTGTGAACACGGAGTTCTCAGTTAATGGTAGCTATAGCAAGTATAGGACTCCACTGAGATTGTTACTCTGCTTTAACAACACACTGAGACATTGAAGAGCACCCAGGGAAGATAAATAAGTATCCTGAAGTAGAAAAACAGGTCATTCTCAAGCAAGTTTTAAGAAATAGAAGGAATTCAAATTATTTGAAATGGATGTATGGCAATTGAGGGTAGTATCTAATAGCCCTCTTCAAATACAGGAGCAGGTGTTATGAAGACACAAAGGAGTTTTCATGCCTTGTCAGTGGTATTCTGGATAAAGAAAAAAATACAATAAATCTCAATGGGGAATTTATGTTCAACAAAATGGTCATTATTTTAACTGTAAAACCTTAGAATTAATCGATTTGCAGAATTTCCTGAATGGGCCTGGGTAGTTGCCTGTACAATGTTCATTTCCTTTTCCCTCCCCGCCTCCTTTTTTTTTGAGACAGGGTCTCACGTTGTCACTCAGGCTGGAATGCAGTGGAGCAATCTCAGCTCACTGCAGCCTCAACCTCCTGGACTCAAGAGATCCTGCTGCCTAAGCCCCCACGTAGCTGAGACTACAGGCATGTGCCACCACGCCCAGCTCCTTTTCTGTATTTTTTTTTGGTGGAGACCAACTTTCATCATGTCGCCCAGGCTGGTCTCCTGCTGAGCTCAAGCCATTACATGCATGAGCTGCTGCGCTCAGTCTCCCCTTCTTAATAGCACCCGGAATCTTATATGCTTATCTATCCCTTGTCACAGAGCCCAGAAGTGTTTGGGAGAGAATCTCACTCTTTTCCTCATTCCAGGGGTGGATCCCAATTTCTTTAGATTAATGAACATATTCACCACACAGGTGACCATGGGATTTAAGATGCCCAATCAAACTAAATTTCAAGACTCTTATTTAAATTGCTGGGAAATACATTCTCTTTCTTCAGAATGGTTGGTGTAACGTTCAGAGGTGAAGCCTGGAACTGTGGCAATCATTTCAGGATAATGGGGGAAGTTAGCCTACAGAGGAAGAGTAGAGAAACCAGAAGGAATTAGGACCTTCACGACATTGCAGAACTGACCAGGCAAACCAACTGCAGCCCACTTGATCTTTGCATTTTCTGAGACATAAGCCCAAGTTTCTTCTAATGTTCAAGTTTTATTTTCTCTTCTTGCAAGAGGGAGTCCTAATGGACATATGGAGGTCTTCCATTCTGAAGTTTCGCTACATTTTCAAGTATGTTTGTGCTCCCACAAGATGGGCTACAAATATTCTCAGGGGTAGTGGTTATGAGTTCCGTTTATTTTAGATCTCCCACCACACCTAATGGCATGCCCTTTGTGCAGTAAACCCTCTAGAAATGTTTGTTTACTGAGGATCACAGCTAGCTGGCCCATTGTCAAATCATATTGTATCTGTGATTCTCAGCAGGTGCACAGATTGGTTTTTAGGTTATCTTCAAATCCTCTTCCCATGCTGGGTTCACACCGTCATTATCTTTCAGACTGGGAAAATGGTTTCAGCAAATGAGTTTGCTACCTTTCATTTAGCTCTGTGCCACTCCTGCATTAGCCAGGACCTAGATTGTCTGGAAGAAAATAAGAGGTTTTAGGGGAATTCTACTAAAACCATCACAGCAGTCAGCTCATTTTTAGGAGGTGCTAAATATCTATGGAAATAAAACTTGCAACTCCCAGAACTCTTAGAAAATTAATATTTTAATTCAACTTTATGCATGGCTTGCTATTGCAATATTACATAAAATGGAAAAACTGAACCATTAATTAATCTTCAAATAGCTCATGACGTTAACATTTAAACTACATCTATAGTAGGAAAAATTATATATGATATAAATGTGATTAGCATAGTTTATCACATCCCATGGGCTTCTAAAGGCAGTGTTAGGCGAGTGTCAAATCCTACTGCGTGTGATCCTACAGTATCCTGCTATTCCAGATATGTGAACATCCCTCTCATTGTTAATTTCTTCTCTATCTTCTTATGAAGCTAAAGCCACGGCTTCCTTTTTCTTTTCCTAGATAAAAGCTTTTGACCAAAAGCTTTTGTAATTAATTTATGCATATATGTAATAATAATTTAGCAAACTCTTCGCCTCTCTAAATCTACTTTGGCATTACAAAAGCTATCTCCATCATTTCCCTTTTATTTTATTTTATTTTATTTTATTTTATTTTTGAGACGGAGTTTCGCTCTTGTTACCCAGGCTGGAGTGCAATGGCACAATCTCGGCTCACCGCAACCTCCACCTCCTGGGTTCCGGCAATTCTCCTGCCTCAGCCTCCTGAATAGCTGGGATTACAGGCACGTGCCACCATGCCCAGCTAATTTTTTTATATTTTTAGTAGAGACGGGATTTCACCATGTTGACCAGGATGGTCTTGATCTCTCAACCTCATGATCCACCCGCCTCGGCCTCCCAAAGTGCTGGGATTACAAGCTTGAGCCACCGCGCCCGGCCAATCATTTCCCTTTTAAAAAGACATACATGCTGGGCATGGTGGCTCATGCCTGTAATCTCAGCACTTTGGGAGGCTGAGGCGGGCAGATCACCTGAGGTCAGGAGTTTGAGACCAGCCTGACCAACATGGAGAAAATCTGTCTCTGCTAAAAATACAAAATTAGCTGGGCATGGTGGTGCATGCCTGTAATCCCAGCTACTTGGGAGGCTGAGGCAGGAAAATCACTTGAACTCGGGAGTTGGAAGTTGTAGTGAGCCGATATTGAGCCACTGCACTCCACCCTGGGCAACAAGAGTGAAACTCCATCTCAAAAAAAGACACACATTTTAAATCACAATGCCATCCATCCTTGGCCCAATTCAGAGGTATATATCTAATTTCGGGTGAAAGGTTATAGAAGGCAGGACAGGTTACAAAAAATGTCCTAGTTTGTGTGACTCACGATATTGATAGAATTGAAGTTCTTTATGTTTGCACAAAACAAATAAAGAACAAGGGCTGACCAAGTGCAGCCTATTGCCAAGTTCCTGCCCTTTTAGAGACTTGTAAAGATTGGGATAGATTCTCAGCATAGTGAAGATTCAAGGCCACTGAGAAAAACAAAACTATAAAATTCTGACGGTGATTTTTCCTCATAGTGTCTACAATCCCTTTCCAAAGCTATCTGACAGTCTTCAGTAAGATACTATATTGATTATTAAGTATTTTTTTCCTTTCTCCCCATTTGTAACAGCCTGCATGGTTTCCTAACTATATAGTTCCTTCTCTCATACCAATTGTGGGCTCCACTCTAAGTAACAGGTGACACTTATTTAATGTATACCATATGAAGCTCCTTCCTAGCTACTACACCTATTAAGTTCATTTTTCTGACAATCCTAAGAAGAAGATACTATTCTTCTCCTGAATTTAGAGGTGGGGAAATTGATGCACAGAAAAGTTAAGTAATTTGTGTAATGGCATACAGCTAGCAACTGGTAGAACCGAGATTTGAATCCAGGCAGATAAACTCTAGGAGTCTATATCCCTAACCACGGTGCTTTACACAGTCTCACAGCTGACTTCAGGTTCTAAGATCAAACTGACCAGCAAATAAGAAAACTCTAAGGTCAGATTAGCTTCCTGTTGGCCTGCACCTCAGACTTGATCTGCTTTGTCTTGGACCTCCATTTTCATGATTGGGTCTGTATTTCAACATCACCTCTTGCTCTCTCAAGCCATAGCTCCTGCACAAGATAGCTATTCTTTTTTTTTAATTTATGTCTGGGACAGAATTCCCACAACGCGAAGTTGTAGCTCCTGATCCTAGCTTGCTAAGCACTCTTTGCCTCCTTACCAGCTTGCAGACCCTGCAGCTTGCTATACCTGTTGCCTATCACCAGAACTCTCCATGCCTGACTTGGCCCAGTCTTTGGCCAGTCGTTAGCTGCCCACCTCTCTTAAGGCTGTCAGACAGCTCTCTGGACTTCCTTCATGTCTGTATCAGGACTGCCCTGACATCTGGCTTGCCTAATGAGTGTGTATTGTTTATGGGTTTTTTTTACCCTCAAAACTGACCCAGCCAGCCTCAGTTCTGACCCTTCTGGGTTTTGTTTGTTTGTTTGTTTGTTTATCTTGTCATTTCTCACTTATTTTCTTAGGGGGCTCTTCATCTAACTCCACCAAACATTCTTCTCTTTACCTTTCCACCTTTCGTATGGACCACATCATTTTCTGCCTTCTCTCTATTTTGCTTATTTTGTCAACTCTTCATAATATCACCTTCTTTGGTTTCTCCTGCACGCTTCTTATTTTCCCCCTTTCACATTCCCTATTAATTGCTTCTATCTCAATTCTCTTTTTTTTTTTTTTTTTTTTTGAGGCGGAGTTTCCCTCGTTACCCAGGCTGGAGTGCAATGGCGCGATCTCAGCTCACCGCAACCTCCGCCTCCTGGGTTCAGGCAATTCTCCTGCCTCAGCCTCCTGAGTAGGGGATTACAGGCACACGCCACCATGCCCAGCTAATTTTTTGTATTTTTAGTAGAGACGGGGTTTCACTATGTTGACTAGGATGGTCTCGATCTCTTGACCTCGTGATCCACCCGCCTCGGCCTCCCAAAGTGCTGGGATTACAGGCTTGAGCCACCGCGCCCGGCCTATCTCAATTCTCAAATACTGTTGCCCTTCTACAAACTGTCTGGTTTGGAATCAGCAGTTTTCTGATCTTGAAAGAGTAGGTCTTTCAGCTCCTCTGTATATGCTGGAAAAACATCCACGCTTTAAAATCATGTTTTCTGATTTGTGACTTTGACAGCCTTGGTTTCTTCATCTGTGAAATAAGGATAATAATATTATTTCACAGAAACATTGCAGAATTGCACAGGGTCATGTATTAGAAAGTGCTTGAATATTATATTATATTAAACAAATGTTAGGCATTATTAATACAAAGAATACTGCAGAGCCTTTAAAATGTAGACGAATAAGTGATTTCTACTCTGCATCATAAACCAGCCCAGGAATTACAGCACTCTGTTTCTGTTCTTCAATCTTTTAGCAGATGTTGATATATAGAGCAGAAAGAACCAAATGCATTAGGAAGCTTAAGAGCTTGTAACAGCCAGAGGCATTAGATATACAGGCCTCGGGAGACTCTCAACATCTTTGTCAAATTTTTCAGTACCCTTGTCAAGTTCCTTGCTTTCTTTACTGGATTGGGAATAAAAGATTTTTTTTATATTAAATCAGACATTGTAAACTGGCATTTTACTGGCTAAATTTGATTCTTTGATACACCCCATGTGATAGAATAGTCACCTTTTTAAAAAGATACTTGTGAATGCATGTAGATAGTATTGTGCATCAGGTTCTTCCAGAAGCAGGCCTTGAACCAAGAATTTGGGTGTAAGTGATTTATTTAAAAAATGCTCCCAGCTGGGCATGGTGGCTCATGCCTGTAATCCTAGCACTGTGGAAGGCCAAGGTGGGAGGATCACTTGAGCCTGGCAAGTTGAGGCTGCAGTGAGCTGTGATCACGCCACTGCACTTCAGTCTGCACTTCAGCTCCAGCAAGCTGTGATTACGCCACTGCATTCACACCACTCACTCAAGAGCAAGGCCCTGCCTTAAAAACAAAAATAAACAGATAAATGAAGTGCTCCCAAGAGAAACTGATAAGGGAGTTGGGAAACAGGATAAGGAAGAGGAGAAGCCCAGTAAGGGTGTGATTCCAGGTGAAGTTAGACTCGGCCTGATCCTGCCAGGAGCACTAAAACAAATGATACCTCAGTTTATCGTTTGTAGTGTTAAAGGAGGTGTGCTTTTATATACCCTCTTCCCGCACAGGAAGAGGAGACAGCATAATCGCCAACTTCTTTCCTCGTCCTTATCGATGATTAACTTTAGGGCCCAAGAGCAAGCCTCTGAGGGCCACAGGGGTGAGTATTAGTAGCAAAGCATGTAAGAAGTCAGGGATGGGCACACAGCTGATGAAAGGGATCTGGAGGTTCCAGTTGGGGCACGAATAAGATCCACTACAAATGGGGGACATGCTCTCTAGTGTGTCACAGTCCCACCACTTCCAGTTCTCACTCCTGGCCGGCTGCAGCTCCAGGGTTTCTATAATGGAGGGATGTGGGCATGGCACTGTGGTTGGAAGTGGAATGCTATCTTGAGGCTATGCTTACTTAGCACTTTATACAAGATGAGAAAACATCAATTGTCCATACCTGCGACTGGAGAATATAATGGGGCTTAGGGGAATTTGTGTTAAATTCCTCCCTCCCCAAGACCAGCCTTGTTTTCACTCCAGCATTTAGCCATTTCATTATTTGGCCTGGCTTCTATATGCATTTTCATATGATGATGACATAACTCTTGTGATAGGAGATTAACAGGATGATAGAATGTTAGACTGAAGAGACTTTGATTATTTGAACCTCTCCCTTAACTTTACAGAGCATGCAAGGAGGCTCCAAGATGTTATGACTCTTATAAGATCACAGAGCTACTGGTGGGAGAGGCTGTGTAGCACCTATGTCTCCTGATTCTCATGGAGTTGCTCAGTCAAGGGCTCAGCTTCATTCAGTACTTCTACATGAGTTGTAACTAGGCTGACTCCACAGAGAAACTGGGTTAGATAAATTTATTAAATTGTAGAGCCCAATATAAATGATTAAGTGTGGTTATGACCTCAAAAGAAATATCTTGTCTTGCTGAAACTGATGAGCTTTGAGGGGCAGCAGCTACAGGTTATTACACAGAAAATGGAGGGCATTAAACTTAATTCTCTGTATGATGCCTTTCTAATATCTCCTAAATGTGTTTTATATCCTTAACATTTCCCGCAAACTCATTGGGGGGAGGCCTCATTTGATTTTAGTTCATTGGAGCTGATGACTGAGGTAGCTAAGGAAACTGGTTTATACTTCACACTTTAAAAACATAAGTGATTCTGTACAGTAATCTTTTGAACTGTCCCAGGCATCAGTTTGCTGAGGATATATCTCTTTAGAAACATGGAAATGTCAATGAAATGAGTTAATGCCTACGCTGACATTTGGTACCATGCTTGGTGATATGGTTTGGATTTGTGACCCCATCCAAATCTCATGTCAAATTGTAATTCCCAGTGTTGGAGGAGGGGCCTGGTGAGAGGTGATTGGATCAGGGGAGCAGATTTCTCCCTTGCTGTTTTTTTGATAGTGAGTTCTCACGAGATCTGGTTGTTTAAAAGTGTGTGGCACCTTCTCCCCGTTTCCTCCTGCTCTGGCTGTATAAGATGTGCCTCCTTTCCCTTTGCCTCTGTCATGATGGTAAGTTTCCTGAGGCCTCCCTAGCCATGCTTCCTGTATAGCCTGCAGAGCCATAAGCCAGTTAAACCCCTTTTCTTTATAAATTACCCTGTCTCAGGTAGTTCTTCATGGTAATGTGAGAATAAACTAATAATACACTTGGCATAAATAAAGCAGTCGATAAAAGTTTTTAAACCGGCCGGGCACAGTGGCTCAAGCCTGTAATCCCAGCACTTTGGGAGGCTGAGGCGGGTGGATCACGAGGTCAAGAGATCGAGACCATCCTGGTCAACATGGTGAAACCCCGTCTCTACTGAAAATACAAAACAGTAGCTGGGCGTGGTGGCACATGCCTGTAATCCCAGCTTCTCAGGAGGCTGAGGCAGGAGAATTACCTGAACCCAGGAGGCGGAGGTTGCGGTGAGCCGAGATCGCACCATTGCACTCCAGCCTGGGTAACAAGAGCGAAACTCTGTCTCAAAAAAAAAAAAAAAAAAAAAAAAGTTTTTAAACCACAAAAGTTATAAAAACAGCTAAGGGCTTCTGACTTGGGTTGGAGGAATATCTTGAGATGCTTTTCACTGTAATATTTTCAAACATCTATACGGGAAGCAAGAAACTTTGCCTGGCTGCTTGTTGAAACAATTCTTGAGAGGAGACCCAGGGAGGTCAAGCTGACTGGTGGGCATTGTTAGAACCGGAACAGAGGAGACTGTGATGAACTCAAGGACAAATTTGTGGATTGAAATATGAGGATTCAGATTGATGACAGGTAGAAGCTAGATACTGGGTAGGAGCAGAGAGAACCTGGAAATACATTGCAGAGGGTCAGAGAAAGAGAGGTAGAGTACAAATTAGAGATAGAGGCTTGGATGTTTCATAGCATTATGTACCTGGCCTGGCCTGAAGATGGTTAACAGAAGTAGGCTCTGGCCTGAATGACTGAAAATAATGAACTTTGAAAGTCTGGAGGTCAAGTACTGCCTGCAACCCCCAAGGCTGTTCTGGGCAGCTAGCAGTTAGCCTGGTATGAAAAGCTCTCTCATTTATCTGTCTTCATGGTTGACATCTGATGGAGTCATTCAATTCACATCAAACTCTTTGACAAATGATGGTGGATATAATTTATTTGGCTCTTAAACAGTGTAAGTGCAATGCAGACATATGGTCTCCCTCCCTTCACCTTTCAGAAGACAGTATCTTTTTAGCTACTAGGACATACAGAAGATTCTATACTATCAGAGCTGTGCCCCAGCATCCTGGGTCTTTCCTTTTCCAGCTCTCCACTAGCCACCCTCCTCCTCCTGCTGGTGTTTCTGTGGTTTGGTATATAGAATAGGCTGAGCCAGTATGAGAATGGGGTGGGTCAAGCCTCACTTTTGTTGCCCCACTGACCACTCAATTGCCATAAGACCCTCATACCAGGCCAAGCAAGTAGACACAAATTTTACTTATGGAAGGGTTAAGCAATTTTAGCATAAGTTTATAAGGAAGGCCAAGAGTTGATTTCTCCTTCCCCTGGATGCAGGGTGGTGGGAAGCAATGGCATCTTTTTTGCAACTCTCTGTATCCAGGTGTAGACAGACCACTTACTTTTAATAGGCCTATTATACCAAGCACAGACATGCCTCCCACACATTCTCTTAACAGGCTGAGGGGAAAAAAAAAACCATTCTGAGGAAGAAAAATTTATTCAATTAGCATTGAATCTTATCCTAGGCCCTTGGAGTCGATGAACCCCCATTGATTGTGTGGAAGTACATTTGATTTCTGTTCTGCTCTCTGCCCATACCTACTAAAACAAAAAGAAGCTGTACTAGTCTTTAATGACCCATTTCTTTTTTTTTATAGCATAAAGAACTCTGGATTAGATTAAATTCTTTCAGTTCAACCAATAGTGGGGAGCTATTTTAGCTTTTCTTTACATCTGCAATACCCTAAGTGGAAGAAATGTTTCATGAACATTGCTTATGATGATAATAAGTAAGGGAGACTGATTTAGGTATTTTTTGGTTTTCATTCCTCCATGGCCAGTCTCTTTCTGGAGAGTATTGGCTCTGGATTAAATTGCAAAATAGATCAAGATTTTCAAAGTCATCTTTGCTCTCTGTTCTTGCTGCCTTCCCCCATCAGTGGCAGAGGGGCCTTATTTCTCAGACCCTGATGCTCCTATGCCTTTCCAATAAAAAACACTATTGCTTATCTGTACTAGAGTAGAATTAATAAAAGCTTAAAGAGCTACCCTTTCCAAACCTATGATTAGACAGAGATTACCAGCTATTAATAAAATTCCTACTGAATCGTACAGACAGATAACTTACATGGGGAAAGTGGGTGGATGAGCCAGAGTGGAGAGCTTATCATTGTCTAGTGATGAGCTGCTACTGAGCTCTAGCTGACTGTGACAGTGAGGAATCCTGGCCCAGTATTGCCAAGTATTTTCCAGGTTTTCAAAAAAGCTGGAAAACTTGATTTTAGGGGAAATCTTCCAATTTTCCAGTGAGTTATATAGATAAATTAGAATACAAGTGAGGAATCCCACTTCTAGCTATCTACCCAAGAGAAAGGGGATATGTCCATAAAAGCATGTATAAGCATGCTCATAGCAGCTTTACCCGTAAAAGCTAAAAAATGAGAAACAAGCTAACTGTCTCTATTTTAATGTTAGCTCCCTAAATTATCACCAAAACAACCTGTTGATAAACACAAAGCTGAATCAAGACCTATCCTGACAGAGTCTCTGTACTGTCTCAGAGTGGGAAGGGCCAAGTCAGGATATTTATTGATAGCTCGAAGTGCTTTAAGGTGGGTCTTTCAGTGTAAGAGAGTAGTCTTGGTTAGGAGCAGACAAGGGTATGATAGTTTAGGATTAATGGATACAGCAAGGCAAGGCAAAAAGTTTAAAGTGACTAAAGGTGTAAATTATTGTTTGATGATTTCTATTGAAGAGTTTCAAGAGTTTTCTGAAACTCTTGTATAATAAAGTGGTTTCTGACTTTTATCTTCCTGGACAAGAGTTTCTTAAAATAGTAACATTATCCTGATGATGCCAGTGGAATAGTAGAGTCATGCTAATGTGGGTAGTCAACTGCATAAATGTAGATGGTTTGGGTTCTCATCTTCAATAAGATAATGAATACACTGTGGCATATTTATAAAATTGAATACTGCATACCACTCAACAACAAAACATCAACAAACCATGCCTATACACAGTAACATGGATGATTCTTATAGGCATAATGATGAGTGAAAGAAGCCAGATGCAGAAGAGAAAATAGTGTGCTATGTTCAAGAACATATATAAAGTTTCCAGAATAGGCAAAACGAATCTGTAGAGATAGAAGCCACAATAGCACTTACCCCAGAAGAGGTAGGGCAGGTAGTAGGTGTGGTATTACTTGGGAAGGGATGCAAGGGAACTTTACAGTATTAAAAATATTCTATAACTGAGTAGTACTTACATCGATATACATATGGTGATTGAGAAATCATTGAGCCCTAAACCTAAGATTAATATACTTTCTGCACTTTAACATATGTCTTACCTCAATTAAAAACATGTATATACACAAAATACCACCATTCTGCAAGAACATATTCAAATAACAAGATATGCATTATACTCATTAAAACAGTTGTCCATGGTGGGGGTGAAAAGAAAATAGAAGTGAGGTATGGGAATAAAAGCATTATGAAAGCAAACATATAAGAAATGGGCTTGGCCGGGCACGGTGGCTCAAGCCTGTAATCCCAGCACTTTGGGAGGCCGAGGCGGGTGGATCACGAGTTCGAGAGATCGAGACCATCCTGGTCAACATGGTGAAACCCCGTCTCTACTAAAAATACAAAAAAACTAGCTGGGCGTGGTGGCGCGTGCCTGTAATCCCAGCTACTCAGGAGGCTGAGGCAGGAGAATTGCCTGAGCCCAGGAGGCGGAGGTTGCGGTGAGCCGAGATTGCGCCATTGCACTCCAGCCTGGGTAACAAGGGTGAAACTCCGTCTCAAAAAAAAAAAAAAAAAAAGAAAAAAAGAAATGGGCTTTGCCAGAATCAAAGGTGGCAATGCATCCTAAGTTACAAATAGTTAATAATTCATTCAACTCTCTCCTTTTGAGATCTAAAATAATGTATATTTAAAAGATTTTTTAAAAGGTAAAACCAACCATAAAATGTACATGTGTCAAATATTTTGATTACTCATTAATCAGTATGAACCAGTTAGGATGCTACAGAGGGAACCAGTAAGATGCCATGACCAGTTCAAAAGACATTTAGAGACACAAAGGAATAAAAAATTCTAAAATGAATTTCTAAACCAATTCAAAAAAGATTTAAACATTTATTCTCTCTCTCTCTCTCTGTCTCTCTCTCTCTGTCTCTCTCTCTCTGTCTCTCTCTCTCTCTCTGTCTCTCAGCTACCAATCTTCTATATGTAATAATCAATTGCATTTCTTTTTTTTTTTTTTTTTTTTTTTTGAGACGGAGTTTCGCTCTTGTTACCCAGGCTGGAGTGCAATGGCGCGATCTCGGCTCACCGCAACCTCCGCCTCCTGGGTTCAGACAATTCTCCTGCCTCAGCCTCCCGAGTAGCTGGGATTACAGGCACGTACCACCATGCCCAGCTAATTTTTTGTATTTTTAGTAGAGACGGGGTTTCACCATGTTGACCATGGTTGGTCTCGATCTCTCGACCTCGTGATCCACCCGCCTCGGCCTCCCAAAGTGCTGGGATTACAGGCTTGAGCCACCGCGCCCGGCCAATCAATTGCATTTCACTAGACAAAATAAATTTGTATGTGCCTGGACAAGAATCACTTATACTTTTGTTTTCTACAACTAGCAGAATTATTTTTAAAAACAGCTCAGAGCAGTGAAAAGAAGTGATAACCTGGATGAGTGAGCTAGAGTGAAAACACACCATTCAAAGTGTGCTTATCATTCTTTTTCTGAATACATGCATACACACAAATTTAAAACTCAGCAGTCTGAGAACAAACATAGACACAGGCCTATTTTAGCCCAGGAACCTCAACATTTCACGTGCTTGTTTGGAATGTTAACAGGTGAGGGTACAAAAGAGCCTCAGAGGTCATCTATTTTAAAAAGGCTTCAAACTACAGGAATGGCATTTTCTTTTAGATTCTTGGCCACCAGTCAGCAAGAGAGACACATTTTAAGAGACAACCTGATCTTTAAAACATTCAGAAACCACCTCAACTCATCCACCCCTCTTTTTGCTAGTATGCCTAACCCTGATTCTGAAATATGGTCTCATTGTATAATATAGAAGAATCTCATAATATAGGCCATTGTCTGGACTTCTGATAAAATATCAGGATGTCTTTTTCACTGTAATCTAACTTGCCATGTTTCTGTTTCCGGCAGTGGGAAAAGATACAGCCTAATTCTTGATCATGAGCCAGGAGGAAAGGCAGAGGACTCTCAATTTCACAAAAGGAACAAAGCTTCATTTATAGCACACCACAGTGCATGATAGAATTTCATGAGTCAGTTGATAAGGATAATTAAACTGTGTAGGTCAAGGACGAGACACAACCATTCAACCTCCAGAAAATCCATTAAACAAAAACATAAAGAACATTATTTAAAAGCTGCAATATTTAATTATTGGTGCATTTTAAAAATTGCTTTATTGTTGCTAAACAATATTGAGAAAATAATAAAAGCCCAAATTCTCAACAATATTATTTCATCAAAAAATCAACTTCAAAACATACTAATAATCATCTGTTAAAAAAATCACTGTGTAAATTTCTCACTTTTGTGCTTTACTTCTGCTGTTTCCTCTTCTTGGGCTAGCTTCTCATCTCTTTAAAACATCTCTTTAAGATTCTTTCCTAGGAAACCCTCTCTGGGGATCACAGCATGCTAAATTTTTCCCCATTCTGAATCTTTTTAGTACTTTTTATTTTATTTTTTAGAGATGGGGTCTTGCTATGTTGCCCAGGCTGAAGTGCCATGGCTATTTTGAGGCATAATTATGGCACATGACATCCTTGAACTCCTGGACACAAATGATCCTCCTGCTTCAGCCTCCCAAGTAGCTGGAGCTACAGGTATGCCCTATCAGGCCCACTTTTGGCACCTGTAATGCATAGTTTCTTCTAGCACTTTAAAAAATATTGACATAGCCAGGTGCAGTGGCTCATGCCTATAATTCCAGCACTTTTGGAGGCCAAGACGGGTGGATCGTGAGGTCAAGAGATCGAGACCATCCTGGCCAACATGGTGAAACCCCGTCTCTACTAAAAATACAAAAATTAGCCAGGCGTGGTGGGGGGCATCTGTAGTCCCAGTTGCTCAGGAGGCTGAGGCAGGAGAATCGCTTGAACCCAAGAGGCGGAAGTTGCAGTGAGCGAAGATGGCGCCATTACACTCCAGCCTGGGCAACAGAGTGAGACTCTGTCTCAAAAAATAAAAAATTTAAAAATTTAAAAAAGATAAAAATAATCGATTCATTTTTATTGCATATATTTAAGGTGTCTAATATATTCTTATATACATTTGAATAGTAGAATTACTATGATCAAACAAATTAACATATCCTTCACCTTACATAGTTTGTGTGTGTGTGAAAAGAGCACTTAAAATCCACTCTTAGCAAATTTTCAGTATACAACACGGTATTACTAGCTATAGTCCTCATGCTGTACATTAGATACCCAGGCTTATTCATTCCATATAGCTGCAAGTTTGTATCCTTGGGCCTACACTGCTCCATTTCCTCCCTCTCCCCAGCCTTGGTAACAACCCTTCTGCTCTCTACATACACAATTTCTTTTTAGATTGTGCAGACATATATTTTCATTTCTCTCTTACACACATGTATGCATACATCTATACCAGCTATATATGTGTATTACCTACATATATATAACACACACACATATATGATTGGATGGTAAATATATGTTTAACTTTATAAGATAACTGCTGACCTGCTTTTCAAAGTAGTTGTGCCATTTGACATTCTCATCAGCTGTATATGAAAATTTCAGTTATTAAACATTCTCATCAACACTTGTCAGACTTTCTTATTTTTGTTATTCTGGTGGATGTGCAGTGATAGCTCATTGCAGCTTTAATTAGCATTTACCCTAATGCCAATAATGCTGAGCATGTTTTCATATGCTTATATGGAGTAGAAAGAAGCTAGAGGATGGGTGGAAGGATCATCTACACAAGCTAAGCAGACCAGCATTTGCCAGATCTCTCTCCTTGGGCCTTGAAAACAATTTCTGGAATCACTTTCACAGAAATATGCAATACTGTAAATAATTTTTGATTTATTTTTGATCATTTAATCATTTTTATGTGCATGCCAATTGAACTAAAGTGAAATATATAATTATTAAAAAGTTTATTTTAGAAACACTATTTAGTATCAGTAATACATGAAGACAAGTCTTGTCTATTCCCCTATTAACCATGAATGCATGCTGTTTAATTTAAACTCTATAGTAACTGTGATTTGTGAGCTAATAAAATTAAAATATGACATATACTTTGTTTGGCTTTGGAACCTAGTATATACTAAAATGTGGAAGTGAAATTTAATTTTGTTCTATGGGATCGAAAAGCATTCAGCCGGGCGCGGTGGCTCAAGCCTGTAATCCCAGCACTTTGGGAGGCTGAGGCGGGTGGACCACGAGGTCAAGAGATCGAGACCATCCTGGTCAATGTGGTGAAACCCCGTCTCTACTAAAAATACAAAAAAATTAGCTGGGCATGGTGGCGCGTGCCTGTAGTCCCAGCTACTCAGGAGGCTGAGGCAGGAGAATTGCTTGAACCCAGGAGGCGGAGGTTGCGGTGAGCCGAGATCGTGCCATTGCACTCCAGCCTGGGTAACAAGAGCGAAACTCTGTCTAAAAAAAAAAAAAAAAAAAAAAAGCATTCAAATTGTTTTCATGGCCTTATATTTGAAATTCTTGCATTTTTTTACTTTATGATATTAACAGGTTTGTGTTTATCTTTTTTATGTTTTTCTTCTTAATGGCATGGTGGGAATAAGGTTTCAGAATTCGCTTGGAAAATAACACATGGCAGGAATGCATTGTGTTCATTCCTGAAAATTAAGAGCCAAATGGAATATTATTGTCACTATGCTGTCCTTTTTAATGCTATTTTTGTAATTATTTGATGTACTCTCAAAGCTTTTGATAAGAATCATGCAATTTACAGATCAATTAAAGTTCTATTTAAGGCAAATTAATAGTGATTTATTTTTTATTTTTTATGCTTTTGAGACGGAATCTTGCTTTGTCACCCAAGGCTGGGTGCAGTGGCACGATCTCAGTTCACTGTAACCTCTGCCTCCCGGGTTCAAGCGATTCTCCTGCCTCAGCCTCCTGAGAAGCTGGGATTACAGGCTCGCGCCACTACACCCAGCTAATATTGTATTTTTAGTAGAGAAAGGGTTTCACCTTTGAGTCAGGCTCATCTCTAACTCTTGACCTCGTGATCCAGCTGCCTTGGACACCAAAAGTGCTGGGATTTTAGGTGTGAGCCACCATACCCAGCAATAGTGATATTATTTTTTATTTTCATCGGCTTGTTATATTTCAACACTTATATTCAATAGGTTTTCTGTCTTTAATTAGTTGTCCATACAGCTTAAGAAATTAGTATAAGGCAGACATCCTTACAACCACCATTCATGTTAGGAGACAGAGACTCTCCAGATACTCCATAAATCCTATACATTTTCGGTTTCAATCTCAACTCATCCTTCCCTCAACAGTAGGCACTGTCTTGACTTTATGGTATTCACTTTCCTATTTTTCTATACAGTTCCATAACCCAAGTGTGCATCACTAAGCTGCCATTTAGTTTCGCTTGTTTGTTTTTTTTAAGTTTACCTTTTGAGTCTTCATAGGTTTCTTCTTCCTCCCTCTCTTGCCTTGCAATTCTTTGTTGTAGAAACATAATTATTTCTCCCGTATTTTCCAACAGTCTGGGTTACTGATTATCCCCTCTTCACAGGTTCTTCTGCCCTCTGTATTCCTATGAATTGATATTTAGATCTTAAAAACTAGTCAGATTCAAGTTTGGTTGCTTTAGCAAGATGATTTCCCAGGCGATGATGCATGCTTCATCAGGAGACACATAATGTCTGGTTGTCTCTCCTTCTGTGCCCTGAACAGCTCTCTTGACTGTTGCCCAAATGATTTAATTCTTTACAAATTGCAAAATGGCAGTATTTTTATTCTCTCCTCAATTATTTACTGAATTTTTTTTTTTTTTTTTTTTTTTTTTGAGACGGAATTTCGCTCTTAATTACCCAGGCTGGAGTGCAATGGCGCGATCTCGGCTCACCGCAACCTCCGCCTCCTGGGTTCAGGCAATTCTCCTGCCTCAGCCTCCTGAGTAGCTGGGATTACAGGCACACGCCACCATGCCCAGCTAATTTTTTGTATTTTTAGTAGAGACGGGGTTTCACCATGTTGACCAGGATGGTCTCGATCTCTTGACCTCGTGATCCACCCACCTCGGCCTCCCAAAGTGCTGGGATTACAGGCTTGAGCCACCGCGCCCGGCCCTTATTTACTGAAAATTTTAATGAGAAACTTTGCCTTACCTACCATTCGATTATGTAGTGATATAGTTCATATAGGAAAGGGAGGATAAATAGTGCTTTCCTTTTATTTACTAATTCCCAAAATAAGTGATTGGTTTGCTAGCATCTCCAAGGTGACCAGTTAGCGTGTGTGTGTGTGTGTGTGTGTGTGTGTGTGTGAGAGAGAGAGAGAGAGAGAGAGAGAGAGAGAGAGAACTCATTGATTTAAACATATTTGATGACATCTGACAGAAATTACCCTTATTCATGATAAAATTATCTCATTTCGGGGCCAACTCTGAGTTGGCTCCCAAGTCCACAAAAGATATATTTCAGAATTCTTTTTAATAAGAATCTGGCTGTGAGAAAAGACCACGAAGGAAATAAGAATTTTGCACCGGAAGGATTTGCTTTGGTTCATGTAGCAATTTTGTTTTGTAGTCTGTACATGCCCTATTTGACTAGAAATGAATTCTGCTTTATTATTTTTTTCTCTTGACTGTGTGAGTGGCAGGATTTTCCAAAGACAAGCAGTATTAGAATGTGAATCACAGAAACTCTACCTAACTTCTAGAGAAACAAACATTGTCTGACAGGTGCAAACTATCATTCTTATTGGTAAATAACCACAGCTGACCTTGAAGGGGACTCACCTTTCACTCTAAATGATGCATTGCCAGGCTTTAACAATAATTCAAAGTCTCTGGAGCACAGCACTGTCTGGGTCCATTTTTGTCCTCAAGTGTCTTTGTCCTTAATCGCAGCCTCCCTTACTAGGCTCTATTTTTAACCCCTTTGAAACTATGGTAAGTGTTTGTTTGTTTTTTTACTAAAGTATTTTAAACATAAAATAAAAATAGAAGTATTATAAACATCTGTAGAATGACTATCTAGAATTCCAAAATTTTATTATTTTGTAGTATTTACTTCAGACCATTTTCAAAAAGAAAAAATATAATAAATACAGAGTCCCCTGAATTCTCTATACTAGTT
Source organism: Saimiri boliviensis (assembly GCF_048565385.1). Taxonomy (NCBI): domain Eukaryota; kingdom Metazoa; phylum Chordata; class Mammalia; order Primates; family Cebidae; genus Saimiri; species Saimiri boliviensis. The sequence continues at coordinate 8,058,749 of NC_133457.1, read as the reverse complement.
CTATCTACCTCCCTCTTTGCATAGGCAACCACAATTTTAATGTTGATTTGAATGACTGAATGAATGTTGATTCGTTCTATGCATATTTTAATGGTTATGTTCTATGTCTATATCTATGAAAAAGATTTAGAATTGTGTCTTTTCAAAGTTTTATAAATATTATTATACTATACGGCATCTCATCCACTAACTTGCTTTTCTCACTGGATGTTTCATTTTGAGAATCTATCTATTTTTGCTGTTGTTTTGAGACATGGTCTTGCTCTGCCACCCAGGCTGGATTGCAGTGGGACAGTCGTGGCTTATTGCTGCCTTGATTTCATGGGCTCAAGCAATCCTCCCACCTCAGCCCCTTGAGTAACTGGGGCTACTGGCCATGCCACCATGCCTAGCTATTTTTAAATTTTTTGTAAATAGTGGGTCTCATTGCCCAGACTGGTCTTGAACTCCTGGGCTCAAGAGATTGTCCTGCCTTGGTCTCCCAAAGTGTTGGTATTACAGGTCTGAGCCACCAGGCCTGGCCTGGAATCTATCTATGTTGATATATCAAGTTTATTAATTTTCATTCTTGCATCCATTCTCTTGTTAGTGGACATTTATGTTTCTATTTTTTTCCCTATTATAACAGTGCTTCAAATAATATCCTTAAAAGTATATGTGGGAGAGTTTCTCTAGGGATAGATGTAGAAGCAGAATTTCTGGGGTATAGAGTCTCAAATATCTTCAGCTATACCAGATACTACCAAATTACTCTCTGCTGTGGTTATATATTTTAAAACATTTTATTCTGTGTATTTAAGGTGTACCGCATGATGTATGAGGTACATACAGGTAATAAAATGGTTACTATAATGAAACAAGTTAACATACCCATCATCTCACATAGTTACATATTTTTTCTGTCTATGGAAAGAGCAGCTAAAATGTACTAATTTAGTTAAAATCTTAAATATAATACAAATATTATTAACTATAGTCCTCATGTTGTACATTAGATTTCCAGACTTGGGCACCCTACATATCTACAACTTTATATACTTTAATTTCCATCTCCCCATTTCCTTTGTCCCCCAGCCCCTCATCTTTGGTAAACCATGGTTTTGTTCCCCATCTCTGTGTATTTAACTTTTGAAAAAAAGATTCCACATATAAGTGAGATCATGCAATATTTTTATTTTTGTGTCTGTCCTATTTCACTTAGCATAATATCCTCCAGGTTCATCCATGTTGTTGCAAATGGCAGGATCTCCTTCTTTTTAAAGGCTAAATAATATTTTATTATAACATATGATTGCTATATATATAATGTTACATATATATAACAGTTTGTTTTTTAATTTGAACATACTACATTAAATTTTGAAGATTTTTATTTTCAAATTAATTGGATCATGGCATATCATGTATCAAATTACAGTACTTAGCATATCCATCACCACAAAAATTTGTCATTTCTTTGTCCTGGGAATATTCAAAATGCTTTCTTCTATCTACTTGCAAATATAAAATAGGGCTGGGCGCAGTGGCTCACGCCTGTAATCCCAATACTTTGGGAGGCCGAGGTGGGTGGATCACAAGGTCAAGAGATCGAGACCATCCTGGTCAAAATGGTGAAACCCCATCTCTACTAAAAATATATAAAATTAGCTGGGCATGGTGGTGTGTGCCTGTAATCCCAGCTACTCAGGAGGCTGAGGCAGGAGAATTGCCTGAACCCAGGAGGTGGAGGTTGCGGTGAGCCGAGATTGCGCCATTGCACTCCAGCCTGGGCAACAGAGCGAAACTCCGTCTCAAAAAAAAAAAAAAAGGAAAAAGAAAAGAAAATATAAAATAAATTATTATTAACTATAGTCACCCTACAGTGCTATGGAACACTAGAGTCTACTCTTCCTATCTAGCTGTAATTTTGTATCTGTTAACCAACGTCGTCTTATTTCCCCTTCCAATTCCTTCCCAGCTTCTAGGAACCACTTTTCTACTTTTTACTTTTATGAGTTTCACTTTTTAGCTTCCACATGTGAGTGCCAACATGTGGTGTTTATCCTAGTGTGCCTAACTTACTGTACTTAACATAGTGTCCTCCAGGCTTATCCATGTTGCTGTGAGTGACAGGATAGCATTCTTTTTAATGACTGAATAGTATCCTATTATGTCTATACGCCACGTTTTCTTTATCTATTCATCTGTTGATGGACGTTTAGGTTGATTCTATATCTTGGCTATTGTGGATAGTATGCAGTAAACACAGGGATGCAGATATCACTTCAGTATACTGATTTCCTTTTCTTTGGATATATACTGAGTAATTAGATTGTGGGATCATGTGGTAGTTCTATTTTTAGATTTTTGTGGAATACTGCTTTTCATAATGGCTGTACTAGGTTATCTTCCCACCGATAGTGTACAAGGGTTTCCTTCATCGGCATCCTTGCCAGCATTTGTTATTTTTGGTTTTTTTTTTGGCAGTAGCCATTCTAACTGTGGTGGGATGCTATCTCACTGTGGTTTTCATTTACATTTCCCTGATGAACAGTGATGTTGAAGCATTTTTTCATATATGGGTTGGCCAATTGTATTTCTTCTTCTGAATAATGTCTATTCAAATCATTTGCCCATTTTAAAAATCAGATTATTATTATTTTTAATGTTGAGTTTTCCAAGTTCCTTGTATATTCTGGATATGAATCCTCTTGTCTGGCGAATAGTTTGCCAGTGTTTTATTCCCTTCTGCAGGTTGTATTTTCACTCTACTGATGTTTCCTTTGCTCTGCAAAGACCTTTTTGGTTTTACATAATCCTATATGTCTATTTTTGCTTTTCTTGTCTATGCTTTTGAAGTCTTAGCTGTAAAATCCTTATGCAAACCAATGCTATGAAGCATTTCCCCTATGTTTTCCTCTTATGGTTTCAGGTCTTACATTTAATTACTTAATTATTTTTTAGTTAATTTTTGCAGATGATGAGAAATAGGGGTCTAGTTTCATTCTTTAGCATATGGATGTATAGTTTCTCCAGCACCATTTGTTGAAGAGGTTGTTTTTCCCCCAATGCATGTTCTTGGTGCCTTTATCAAAAATCAGTTGACTATATGTACATGGATTTATTTCTTGGTTCAAAAGTTTGTTGGATTGGTCTATGTGTCTGTTTTTATACCAGGACTGTGCTGTTTTGGTTACTACAGTTTTATAATATATTTTGAAGTCAGGCAGTGCAGAGCCTCCAGCTTTACTCTTCATTCAGTATTGCTTTGGCTCTTTGGGGTCTTTTGTGGTTCCATATGAATTTTAGGATTGCTTTTTCTGTTTCTGTGAAGAATGTCTTTGGTGTTTTGAGAGAGATTGCATTGAATCTGTAGACTGCTTTGGGTAATATGGTCATTAGGTTATTTCTATATCTTGCCTATTGTGAACAATGCTGCAGTGAACATGGATGTGCTGATATTTTTATGAGATGATGATTTCATTTCCTTTATGTATATACACAGAAGAAGGATTATCGGTTCAAATAGTAGCTTTTTTTTTTTTTTTTTTGAGACAGAGTCTTGCTCTGTTGCCCAGGCTGGAATGCAGTGGCATGGATCTCAGCTCACTGTAACCTCTGCCTCCCAAGTTCAAGCGATTCTCCTGCCTCAGCCTCCTGAGTAGCTGGGTTTACAGGTGCATGCCACCATACCCAGCTAATTTTTGTATTTTTTTCGTAGAGATGGGGTTTCACTGCGTTGGCCAGGCCTTGAGCTCTTGGTCTCAACCGATCCATCTGCCTTGGCTTCCCAAAGTGCAAAGATTATAGGCATGAGCCACGGTACCCAGCCAGTAGTTCTATTTTTAATTTCTTTAAGAAGCTCCAAAATGTTTTCCATAATGGCTATATTAATGTGGTTATATTAATTTACATGTCCAACGGAAGAGTTTCAAAATTCCTTTTTCCCCATATCTGGTGTATCATACCTTCTAATTTTTGCCAATCTGATAGATATGAAATGGTACCTCATTGATGTTTTAATTTTTATTTGCCTGATTACTAATGAAGTTGAATACCTTTTTATGTACTTATTGGTCATTCTTTTTTTTTCTTCTTCTGTGGTTGGGCAGTGTTCTTCAAATTGCTGAAGGATTACTAAGTTGGAGAAGGAAGGTCACGTATGCACTGGCACAGATTTCCAGTCGTCCTCACTAGTCTCCTCCCCAGCTTACATCTTTATCTTAAATCTGTGTGTCTCTTTTTCCTTCCTCATGTGCATTTATTGTGTTAGATATCTGAGAGAATAATATAGCGTGGATGATCTAGAACAAGGAGGAAAAATAATAGGGAAATTATCTCAAAATTAAGAATAAAAAGAAATAGAGACTGTAATCTATTGGGCTTTAGTGTTATAAAATCCCTATTTTGTTCATTAGATTGTGAAAACCACTAGTTTAATATTTTACTAAGGAACTAGAAAGGGAATCATAGAATTTAGATTTTAGGCTTTGCCTCTATATTTTGTAACTTTGCTTTTCAGAATCTCCACCTCTTTCATGGCCTCTGAAGGTATGTCTTTGTTGTTGGAGGAAGATGAACAGATTATTGTCTGGGGTGGGTTGTATACGGTTAAGAAAGGGGATCTGGAAATATGTTCTAGGTGTAATTGCTGGTTCTGTCACTCACTAGCTTTGACGACTTGAAAGTTTTTGTAACCATTCCAGATTTCATTTCCTCAAGATAACAAATGGTACCTACTTTGTAAGGTTGAAATAATGATTAATGGAGTAATATATGTAAGTACTAAGAACAATGCCTAGAGTACAGTAACTACTCAATGTCAATTACAATTATTATCTTGAAAAATAACACATAAACAAAAATATAATATATGAATGCAGATTCTTGAGTGGAGAACTCTGAAAGTTCATATGACATTCCTAGAAGTAGATATATATTTTTTTCTTGGTTGGTAGGAACACCAGTAACTTTAGGGTAATTGATGTGGAAATGATTTCATCCTGGTGTTGGGGAAAAGATGACTATGTTACGAAAGCCTTCATCTATTCATTCATCCATCCAATTATCAAACATTTATTAGAGACCTGCTATATGTCATGAATGCCCTATGCAAGAAAATGGAGAAAATAGAAAATTAAATGATACTATCTGTTATTAAGGAGGTAGGTAGGAGAAATAGCCACATGAGTAAATTTATTAATTTAACAACTTTTAAAACGGTGAGAGCACAGAGGAGGGACTTGCCAATTCTACAATAATATGTTAGGAAAGCTTCTATAGAGATATAAGTTATGAGGAAAGGAGACCTTCGTGCCCTTCAAATTCCACCAGGTAGTTGCTATTGGACTAAGCCAAGGGGGTGACTCATGGTTATAGGTGGTATTGGAGAGGAGAGATCTGGAAATATTATCAAACCAAGAGAGTGTTTAAACCAGGTATTCTGTGGGTTCACTGCAAGGAAAGAAAGGCAAGGTGGTCATTGGAAGGATCCAAAGTCATGACCAGGAATACGAAGCATGATCAAGTTCAAAGCAGGGCCAAGGCCCATCTGGAAAATAATCAGTGGAGTTGGAAGTTCAGCCCAGAGAAACAAAGGAAGTTTGTTGTTCAGATCTAGTTGGAGATTTAGGCTCATTCAGTCAATGAGCCTCTTTGGCTATGCTTATTATCAGCTGTGGGGTAGTGTGAAGTTATTTCAAGGAACTCTGCCAAGCTGAACAGATGCTGCCTAATTTGCCAGCGCATAAGTCTGGTTTTCTGGTTATTTTTCCTCTTTATTCTAGTTCATGTGAGTACTCTTATCTTTAGCACAGTTTTCCTATGTCCTAAAGTTTTTAAATCCTCCTTAAAAAGAGATCTGTTTCCATTGAGTCGTATTCAGGCAGTAAAATACATAACTTGTCTGTATTATGTGAAATATATCCTATGGAAATTGTGCTTACTAGGGTAGATGTAAAATTACATCATCCTGCTTAAGGGCTTCATGAGGGATTCCAGGAGAAGGTGACCAAACTGATGATTCAGTGTTGAGGGTGGCCCAAAGACAAAGTTGCTCATCGTCCCAGCTACTGGATTAATGGCCCAGATTTCAATGCTGAAAACATGTCCAGTGCTGACATTTGTCACCAAATGAATTGCTGAACAGTGGCCTATTTGGCAAATAACCCACATCCTATGCCTTGCCTTTATACTTGTGCTATTAATTTGCTTTCCATGATCAATGACTATGAAGTGTGATGAGAATCCTGGACAGATCAAGAATGATTTATCAATATTTACAGAAATGGCCAGCTTGCTGGCAGGGCAGCAGCTCTTCTGCAACTTTGCCAAAGTTCGCAACTGGGAAGAGATAATTAAATCAAAACACGAAGCTTAGACATCTTTTAAAGCTTCCCATAAGGTTACTTTCTGCGTTAGGATTTGAGGCTGAATTCAAAGGTCATCCTTTGAAAAGTCAGAAACCATCCACACTGGCCACATTTAAGATAATACTACTAATAAAATCTCCAGAGAGCTTTCTTATCATTAATTCAAGGACCACCTGTTTGTATCTCTGCATATTCCCTTAGTAAATTACTTTCGCCCGTAGACAAAGATATCTTCTGTCACCCTGCCAAGTTATTACCTACATACACACTGGATCTACATTAAGAGAAGCACACAGATGGATATTAATTGCTGCCATAAGAAAGCTTAGCCTTTCTGAATATGGGGAAATTAGCTTCTTTGTGGGTTATTTCCTGGAATTCATAGCCAGGCATAAGACAGAGGTTCCCTGAATCTAAGACACTAAATTGGGAAGGAAGAACCTTTCTCACACACTAAGGATAGTCTTAAAGCCTATCTCAAATATTCACTCTCGGTGAGGAAGCTTAGGAGGGACTAGTGAAGCCAGCCTAATCTATATGAGTCCTATGACCTGACAGATGAAGGCAAGATGTGTGTGTAGGTGCCAGGGGGCAATGGAGGGGCATGGTCTGGTATTCAATAGGGTTGAATGAGAATCCAGTACAAAGAGGAGCATCTATGTTAATGTCATGAGCAGGTGTGTGAGAGGACATTATGGGCAAATCTTGAGATATGCCGTGGCCAGTTATCTGCTTTCCTTTGCCCTGTGTGGGGCAATGCATAGGAGAGTCAGACCCATTTAAAGGGACAAATACGGGATGCATTTTGACTCTGTTCAATTCGCTTTACGTGTTCTGGTAGATCCTACTTCCAAGGTGTAAGGCAGCATTCCAGGACTGTTCTTTCAGCCACTCCTTTCTTTAGTGAACCAAACACTGAAGTGAGATTTTATGTGCCCAGGAACCCACTGCATCTTCTCAATCCTGGTTCACAGGGGCTAGGCACTGACATACGGGCCTGAAGATAGGATCTTTGTGGCCAGCAGAGAATAGTAAAAATTTTGTGGATGCACATGGAAGGGAAGGTGGGTGTTAAAGTAGAGGTGACGGGGCAGATGATGTCTGTCATCTAGAAGTGGTCCTAGTAGAGGTCATCTGGTCCTTGGTAAGAGTGAGATGCTGGGCCGGGCGCGGTGGCTCAAGCCTGTAATCCCAGCACTTTGGGAGGCCGAGGCAGGTGGATCACAAGGTCGAGAGATCGAGACCAACCTGGTCAACATGGTGAAACCCCGTCTCTACTAAAAATACAAAAAATTAGCTGGGCATGGTGGCACGTGCCTGTAATCCCAGCTACTCAGGAGGCTGAGGCAGGAGAATTGCCTGAACCCAGGAGGCGGAGGTTGCAGTGAGCCGAGATCGTGCCATTGCACTCCAGCCTGGGTAACAAGAGCGAAACTCCGTCTCAAAAAAAAAAAAAAAAAAAAAAAAAAGAGTGAGATGTTAACAACGGGAAGGAATCAGAGGAAGGATAGCACTTTGAATTTTTCGATGCTTCTGACATGTAGCTCTTCTTGAACTCTCGGTACCTCATCTTAGTACAGAATGGATCCTAATTATTGTAAGAGATAAGATTCTAGAAGGGGGGGCTACTGTAAATCATATCCAAATGTCATGTTAATTAGATCAGCCTTTGACTATAGGAGTGTTGTCTCAGCAGCTACAGACATGGGTGAACTTTGAACCTAGATTTTGTGCTCTATCTGATAAATGGTCTATAGGCGGTAGGAAGTGGGAAGGCAAATAAAATTTTTCGAGATTTTTTTCGGTAGAGCCCTATAAAATAGAAATAGGCTATCAAAATCAAAGACTCTGTGGTTGGCTCTTCCATGAAGAGGGTTAAGTTCCTTGAGAGGAGGACAGTGGTAGAAAGGGGACGTATACATGTTCTTGAGAATATTCACAAGTAAGATAGTGTCATTATATGGGGAGGGAACAGTCTGAAATGAAGTCCATTGCCATAACATTTCTTTTAGATTTAGAGTTGGGAACAGCTATATCAGAGTCTTACACCATCTTGGCTTATTTCTCTTCAAATTCCGTGATGACTATGTTAAATCAGTTCTCCAGGGTAGTTCTAGGATGACAGTATTTCAGATTACAAAACAAAGCAGGTTGTCCTACTAGATTAGTGGCCTTTGCAGCCCTTGACCCCTGGGCCTTGTCTGCATAGCGCTGAGCTCTGGCAGGAGCTACTGCATCATCTTTGTCACCTGAAACTGGGGCGGGATAGCCAGAGTTCTTGTGCCAAAGTGTTCTAGGGCCTGGTGCCCTCACTTTGCCATCTACTTTAGGTTAAGTTTTCTGCCTGGTGGGGCCAGAGCTAGGCAGGGAAGAGCCAGGGCTTCTACCTCAGGCTCTAGAGGACACATTTCCTAGTCTGCACTACAGCAGTTTTATTGCCATCAGTCAGAAAACATTCACATCAGAGAATTTTGTGATGCCAGAGTTGGTGAAATGATGAGATGATTGTCTATGCTCTGTGGTTCTCAAGCATGGAGAATCATTAAATCATCTGGGAAAGTTTTGTGTTTGTTTTTGTTGTTTGTTTTTTGAGAGTCTCACTCTGTCACCCAGGCTAGAGTGCAGTGGCATGATCTTAGCTCACTGCAACCTCTGCCTCCCCAGTTCAAGCAATTCTGTAAAAATTTTGTGGATGCACATGGAAGGGAAGGTGGTGGTGGGCACCTGTAGTCCCAGCTCCTCTGAAGCCTCAGCCTCCAGAGGAGCAGGGACTACAGGTGCCCACCACCACACTCAGCTAATTTTTACTTTTTTAGTAAAGACAGGGTTTCAGCATGTTGGCCAGGCTGGACTCGAACTCCTGACCTCAAGTGATCCACCTGCATCAGCCTCCCAAAGTGCTAGGATTACAGGCATGAGCTACCACACCCGGCCTTGGGAGTTTTCTTAAATTATAGAGTTCAAAACCTCTGGAACTTGAATTATAAAAACAAAAAATTACCCTTCCTCCAGTGATTCTGATTATCAGCCAGGCTTAGGAAGTATTCATATGTAATAACTTTTGGATTCAGGATGTTGATTAGAATCCTGTAATTCAGTCAGTTATTGACTTGCTAAACTGTAGGGGCCCTGGAGGTCCAGGTTTATGTGGGTCATGGCCACCAGGAAGGCAAGGATTACAGGATATTAAGTTGAGGCTGCCGACATATTTTACATACATTGAGTTTCACATTCTTCTAGATATTTATGGAGCCCTTGTTTCTTGTTTTTTGGAATACACCCTAGTGATGAGAACTTGCCTTGGGATCCATCAGAGCTCACATTTTCCTTAATTTTCAATTTTTGTAGGTCCATAGTAACTGTATATATTTATGAGTTACATGAGATACTTTGATATAGGCATGCAATGCATAATAATCACACCAGGGTATAGGGGTTATTTATCACCTCAAGCATTTATCCGTTGTGCTAGAAACAATTCAATTATACTCTTTTACATATTTTTAAGTTTATAATTGAATTATTTTTTACTATAGTCACCCTGTTGTGCTAGCAAATACTAGATCTTATTCATTCTTTCTACATTTTTGTATCCATTAACCATTCGACTTCCTGTGCACCCACTTTCTCTACTATCCTCCGCAGCCTTTAGGAACCATCCTTCTACTCTATCTCCATAAGGTCAATTGTTTTAGTTTTTAGCTCCCACAAATAAGTGAGAACATGTGAACTTTGTCCTTCTATGGCTGGCTTATTTCACTTCACATAATGACCTCTGGGTGTTGCATGTTGTTGCAAATGACAGGATCTTATTCTATTTTATGGCTAAACAGTGCTACATTGTATATATGTACCACTTTTTAAATCCATTAATCTGTTGATGGACATTTAGTATGATTCCAAATTACCGCTATTGGGAATGGTGCTGCAATAAACACAGGAGTGCAAATATCTCTTTGATATAGTGATTCTTTGGGGTATACACCTAGCAGGGGGATTGGTATGGATCATATGGTACTTCTATTTTTAGCTTTTTGAAGAACCTTTAAACCGTGTTCCAGCGTGGTTGTACTAATTTACACTCCCATCCACAGTGTCCCAGGCTTTCCTTTTATCCACATCCTTGCCAGCATTGGTTATTGCCTGTTTTTTGGACATAAGCCATTTTGACTAGGGTGAGATGATATCTTATTGCAGTTTTAATTTGCATTTCTCTGATGATCAGTGATTTTGAGCACATTTTCATATACCTGTCTGCCATTTGTTTGTCTTCTTTTCAGAAATATATTTACATCTTTCATCCATTTTATAATCAGATTATTAGATTTTTTCCTATAGGTTGTTCAAGTTTCTTATATATTCTGGTTATTAATCCCTTGTCAGATGAATAGGTTGCAAATATCTTTTCTCATTCTGTGGGTTGTCTCTTCACTGTATTGATTGTTTCCTTTGCTATGCAGAAGCTTTTTAACTTGATGTGATCCCATGTGTTCATTTTTGCTTTGGTGGGCTCTGCTTGTGGAGTATTACTCAAGAAATTTTTTCCCAACCACTGCTTTAGTTTCCCCAATGTTTTCTTGTATTAGTTTTATAGTTTGAGGTTCTAGATTTAAGTCATTAGTCCATTTTGATTTGATTTTTGTATGTGGTGAGAGATGGAGGTCTAGTTTCATTCTTCTGCATATGGATATCCAGTCTTCCCAGCACCATTTATTGAAGAGAGTGTGCCTTCCCCAGTGTACATCCTTGGCATTTTGTCAAAAATGAGTTCATCATATGTGTGTGGATGTATTTGTGGGTTCTCTATTCTGTCCCATTGGTCTATGTGTCTGTTTTTTATGCCAGTACTATGCTGTTTTTGTTATGTAATTTCTCCAGTTTTGTTCTTTTTGCTTAGGATAGCTTTGGCTATTCTGGATCTTTAGTGGCTTCATGTAAATTTTAGTTGTTTTTGTCTAACTCTGTGAAAATGTCATTGGTATTTTGATAGGGATTGCATTCAGTCTGTAGATTCCTTTGAGTAGTATGGATATTTTAACAATATTGATTCTTCTATTCTATGAACATGGAATATCTTTCCATTTTTTGGTGTCCTTTTCAACTTCTTTTGATTTACAGTTTGTATTATAGAGATGTTTCAATTCTTTGGCTAATTCCTAGGCTTTTACTTTCATTAAATATTATAAAATTGGCTATTATAAATGGGATTACTTTTCAATTTCTTTTTCAGGTTGTTCACTGTTGGCATATAGAAATGCTACTGATTTTTGTATGTTGATTTTGTGTCCATAACTTTATGAATTTGTTTATCAGTTCTAATTTTTTATAGAGACTGTAGATTTTTCCAAATATAACACCATGTCATCTGCAAACAAGAATAATTTGACTTCTTTCTTTCCATTTTGGACACCCTATATTTCTTTCACTTGTTTAATTGCTCTATCTAGAACTTCTAGTACTATACTAAATAACAGTGGTGAAAGTGGGGATTCTTGTCATGTTCTTGATCTTAGAGGAAAGGCTTTCAGTTTTTCCCCATTCAGTGTGATACTAGTTTTTCCACATTCAGTGTGATACTAGGTCTGTCATATACGGCTTTTTATTATGTTTTGTTAGTCTTCCATACCCAGTTTTTAAGGGTTTTTATCATGAACAGATGTTGAATATCATCTGTTTGTTAGTATCAATAGAAATGATCATATGGTTTCTGTCCTTCATTCGGTTGATATAACATATGACATTGATTGATTTGCATATGGTAAACACCCTGACATCCCTGGGATTAATCCCACTTTGTTATGTTGAATGATCTTTTCAATATGTTGTTGAATTCAGTTCGCTAGTATTTTGTTGAGAATTTTTACATCAATATCATCAGGGATATTGGCCTGTAACCTTCTTTTTTTGATGTGCCTTTGTCTAGTTTTGGTTACCAGTGTAATACTGGCCTTGTAGAATGCGTTTGGAAGTATTCCCTCCTCCTCTATTTTTTTGGAATAGTTTGAATAGGATTGGTATTAGTTTAAGTGTTTGGTAGAGTTAAGCACTGAAGTCATTGGGTCCTGGGCTTTTCTTTGCTGGGAGACTTTTTATTATGGCTTTGATCTCATTATTTGCTATTGATCTGTTCAGGTTTTGGATTTCTTTATGGTTCAGTCTTGGTAGATTGTATGTGCCTAGGAATTTATCCACTTTTAGATTTTTCAGTATTGACATATAGGTGCTCATTGTAGCCACTAATGATCCTTTGAATTTCTGTGGTATCAGTTGTAATATCTCCTTTTTCATCTCTGAATTTATTTATTTGTGTCTTTTCTCTCTCTCTTTTTTGTTTGGTAGTCTGGCTAAGAGTTTGTCAGTTTTGCTTATCTTTTCAAAAATCCAACTTTTTGTTTCATTGATGTTTTATATTATTTATTTTGTTTCAATTTCCCTTATTTCTGCTCTGATCTTTATTATTTCTTTTCTTCTACTAATTTTGGGCTTGGTTTGCTCTTGCTTTCCTAGTTCTTTAAGATGCGTCATTGGGTTATTTGAAGTTTTTCTTCCTTTCAACATAGACATTTGCAGCTTTAAACTCCTTTCTTAGCACTGCTTTCATTATATCCCATAGGTTTTGGTATGTTGTGTTTTTGCTATCATTTGTTTCATGAAATTTTCCAATTTCCTTCTTAATTTCTTCATTGACCTACTGGCCATTCAGAAGCATATTATTTAATTTCCATGTGTTTGTATAGTTTCCAGAATTTCTCTTGACATTGTTTTCTAGTTCATGGTCAGAGAAGATGCTTGATTCTATTTCATTTTTAAAAAATGTTTTGAGGCTTGTTTTGTGACCTAACATATGGTCTATGCTTGAGTGATCCATGTGCTGAAAAAAAAAAAAAAAAAACATGTATTATGGAGCTTTTGGTTAAATATCTGTAAATATCTGTTAGGTCAATTTGGTATATAGTGTAGATTAAATCTGACGTTTCTTTGTTGATTTTCTGTCTGAATAATCTGTCCAATGCTGAAAATGGAGGTGCTACACTGTATTCCTATTATTGCATTGGAGTCCATCTCTCTCTTTAGCTTTAATAATAGTTGGTTTATGTATCTGGGTGTCCCGTGTTGGGTGCATATATATTTATAATTGTTATATCCTCTTGCTGAATTGACCCCTTTATCACTATATAATAACCTTCTTTGTCTCTTACAGTTTTTGTCTTGAAATCTATTTTGTCTGATATAAGTATAGCTACTCCTGCTCTTTTTTGCTTTCCATTGGCAAGAAATATTGTTTTCCATCCCTTTATTTTCAGTGTAATCTGTATCTTTTCAGGTGAAGTGTATTACTTACAGGCAAGAGATCATTGAGTCTTATTTTTTTAAATTCATCTAGCCACTATTTCCTTTGATTGGAGAGTTTACATTCAGTGTTATTATTGATAAATAGAGACTTACTCCTGCCATTTTGTTGTTTTCTGGTTGGTTTGTGGTCTTCTCTTCCTTCTTTCCTTTCTTCCTGTCTAATGTTTAGTGAAGGTGATTTTGTTAGTGGTATGGTTTAATTTATTACTTCTGTGTGTATGTGTATCCATTACAATTTTTTAATTCGTTGTGCCCATGAGGTTTAATATACTAACATAACCTATTATTTTAAGCTGATAACACATTAACACTGAACAAATAAATGAACAAGGAAAAGGAAAACAAATGAGAAGTCTAGATCTAAGCTTCATCCGCACTTTTTAACTTTTTGTTATTTCTGTTTATATTGTGCTCTCTATGCCTTGCATAGTTGTAGTTGTTATTTTTGATTGATTAATCTTCTAGTCTTTCTATTTAAGATAAGAGTAGTTCACACACCACAATTACATGTTATAATAGTCTGTGTTGTTCTGTATAATTACTATTACCACTGAGTTTTGTACTGCAGATGATCTCTTACTGCTCATTAGCGTCCTTTACTTTCTGTACTCCCTTCAGCATTTCTTGCAGGACAGGTCTGGTGTTGATAAAAAAAAATCCCTCAGCTTTTGTTTGGCTGGGAAAGCCTTTATTTCTCCTTCGTGTGTGAAGGATATTATTTGCTGGATATGCTATCCTAGGATAAAAGTTTTTTTTCTTAAGCACTTTAAATATGTCATGCCACTTTTCTGCCCTGTAAAAGTCTACTGCCAGATGTACTGGAGCTCCACTGTATGTTATTTATTTATTTCCTCTTGCTGCTTTTAGGATCTTTCCTTTATTTTTGACCTTTGGGAGTTTGATTATTAAATGCCTTCAGGTAGTCTTCTCTGAGTTAAATATGCTTGGCATTCCCTAACCTTTTTGTACTGAATGTTGCTATCTTTCTCTAGACTTGAGAAGTTCCATGATATTATCCCTTTGAATAAACTTTCTACCCATATATATTTCTCTATCTACTCTTTAAGGCCAATAACTCTTAGATTTGCCCCTTTGAGGCTATTTTCTAGATTTTATAGGTGTGCTTCATTCTTTTTTTACTTTTTTTCTTTTGTCTCTTCTGACTGTATATTTTCAAGTGGCCTGTCTTCAAGCTCACTAATCCTACTTGAAGAATGCTGCTGTTACACATGGACACAGGGAGGGGAGCACTACACACTGGGGTCTGTTGGGGGGAAATAGGGGAGGGACAGCGCGAGGTAGGGAGGTGGGGGGGATAGCATGGGGAGAAATGCCAGATACAGGTGAAGGGGAGGAAGGCAGCAAGTCACACTGCCATGTATGTACCTATGCAACAATCTTGCATGTTCTTCACATGTACCCCAAAACCTAAAATGCAACTTAAAAAGAAAAAGAAAAAGAAAAAAGACTCTGATTTCTTTTTCGGTGTGTCAAATGTATATTTCAACTCCAGAATTTCTTCTTGATTCTTGATCCTTTCTAATTCAATGTTTGCTAAATTTAGCTGATAGGACTCTGAATTCCTTTTCTGTGTTATCTTGAATTTCCTTGACTTCTCTGTCTGAAAGGTCACATATCTCTGTTTCTCCTTGTGCCTTATTTAGTTCATTTGTGAGGTCATATTTGTCCCTGGTGCCTTATTTAGTTCATTTGGTGAGGTCATGTTTTTCTGCATGGTCTTGATGCTTGTAGATGTTCATTAGTGTCTGGGCATTGAAGAGTGTGGTATATATTGTAGCCTTCACAGTCTGGGAATGTTTGTATCCATCCTCCTTCAGAAGGCTTTCCAGATATTTGAAAGGACTTTGGTATTGCTATCTAAATGGTATCTGCATTAAGGGTCAACCCAAGCGCAGAAATACTGTGGTTCTTATAGATTGTAGAGGTATTGTCTTGGTGGTATTGGATAAAATCCAGAAGAATTATCAGGATTACCAGGCAGAGACTCTTGTTCTCTTCCCTTACTTTCTCCTCCGCAGAGTCTCCCTCTCTGTGCTAAGCCACCTGTAACTGCCAGTGGAGTGACACAGGCACCCTGTGGCCTTCACCATTAGAACTGCTCTGGGTCATATCTGAAGCCAGCACAGCACCGTGTCTTGTCAAGGCCCACTGTAACTACTACTTGGCTACCACCTATGTTTGCTCATAGCCCTAGGGCTCTACCATTAGCAGGTAGCAAAGTCAGCTAGGCCTGCATCCTTCTCTTCATGACAGCAAGTTCCCACAGGCTTAGGGTGCACACAGAGATTCCATGCAGAAACTAGGGACTAGAGTCAAAACTTAGAAATGTACCTAGTGTTCTATTATATTGCAGCTGAGCTGGAACTCAAACCATGAGACACAGTCCTTCCTACTCTTCCCTTCCCTTTCTGTGGGCACAGGAGCCTCACCATGTAGCTGCCACCACCACAGGCCCACGGGGAGTACTAACCGGCTAGTGCTGATGTTCACTTACGGCCCAAGCACCATTCAGTCAGTTTGTGGTACATGCTGCCAGGCCTAGGACTCCCCTGTAAGGAAAATGTGGTCTCTGATCCAGGGTGGGTCCAGAAATGCGATCCAAGAGCCAAGCCTATCACTGGGAACCCCAAGAGCCTGCTTGGGACTCTACCCAACTGTGGCCGAGCTGGTACCTAATGTGCAAAACGAAGTCCCCTTTAGTTTTCCTTCTGCTTCTCTTGAGTAGAAGGAGTCTCTTACCACAGCCACTAAAGCTGGGAATGTGCTGGGTCTCATCTGAATCCAGCACGTCTCAGAGTCTTACTCAAGGCTCCTGCCACACTACCTGGGTATCACTGTTGGTTATTCGGGGCTGAAGGGCTGTTTAGTTAGAAGGTGATGTGGATCCTGCCAGAGCTGGCCCTGCCCTTCGAGGCAGTGGGTTCCTTTCTTGCCCGAGGTGTGTCTCGACATGTTGTCTGGGCGCTAGGGCCTGGAATGGGGGCTTTACAACTCTGCCCAGTGCCCGATCCTACTGTGGCTGAGCTGACCCAAGATGAAAGACAAAGCCCTCTTTACTCTCCCCTCTTCTCTCCTCAAGCAGAAGGAAGGAGTCTCTTTTCAAACATGAGCTGTGCTGCCTGAGTTTGTGGGAAGAGTAGCACAAGCACTCTCTTAGCCACTTTGGCTGGTTTCTTAGTAGGTGATGTACCACTCAAGTCCACTGGTTACAAAACCAGCTCAGCACTATTACTCTCTTAGGGGCTGCAGTCTTTGTGGCCTGGACTGTCTATCAAGTTTATTAGGTCCCCAGAGCATGTTAGCTCGTGGTGGTGAGGCTTGCTGAAACTCAAGTTCTGACCATTGGCATGGGTGATTTCCCTCTGCCTAGGGGTCATCTAAATGCTCCCTCCTTCAGCACACACTGGCTGACTTCAGCTGGGTTTGGCTTTCTGCTGTGACAGGACAGCATCGAGGTCAGTGCAAAGCCTCACAGCCTTTGCTCTTTCCCTCCTGCAAGTGCACAGGTTCTTTCTCTGTATCATGCAGTCGCTGCCCAGGGGATTGAGAAGGAGTGGCGTCAGCGATTCAAGACTGTCTTTCCTACCCTCTTCAATGCCTCTTTCAGTGATACGAGGTTCAAATCTGGTACTGTGAATGCTTACCTGATTTTTGGTTCTTAGGAAGGTGCTTTTTAGGTGTAGACAGTTGTTAAATTTGGTGTTCCCATTGTGGGGGCGATTAGTGTGGAGCCTTCCATTCAAGCCATCTTCTATTAAAGCTCATTTATGATGGGCAGATGGGTAGGGGAACAGCTCCTCAACTTCCTAGTCCGATGATATTTCCTAGTGATAATTAAAAGTCTGATATCCCATGAATCTATCCTGGTTTAGACATGGAGGTGGGTAACCACCAGCCTTAGTTCCCTAAGACCGTCTTGTCTGAGGTTAGAATTCAACAAGGTACAGGAAACCCCTAACCAATTTCCTCTCTTAAGTGACCAGGCAGGGTCAAATAAATAGGGAGATGAAAAAAGTGAACAGTAAGTTTATACGGTTAGAGGAAGTAGAAGTGATGGTGGAGATGTTGGTGAAGATGGTGATACTGGTCATCTGGGTAACACTGATGCAGCTATGATGTAGGAATACTAGGTGTAATCTTAACAAATGCTTATGATGACACCTATTGCCTGGGGCTGACTTTTAGTTGATATTTTTCTTTTTTTTTTGAGACGGAGTTTTGCTCTTGTTACCCAGGCTGGAGTGCAATGGCGCGATCTTGGCTCACCGCAACCTCCGCCTCCTGGGTTCAGGCAATTCTCCTGCCTCAGCCTCCTGAGTAGCTGGGATTACAGGCACGTGCCACCATGCCCAGCTAATTTTTTTTTGCACTTTTTAGTAGAGATGGGGTTTCACCATGTTGACCAGGATGGTCTCGATCTCTCGACCTCGTGATCCACCTCCCAAAGTGCTGGGATTACAGGCTTGAGCCACCGCGCCCGGCTAGTTGATATTTTTCACATGATAGGTGGGTGAGTCGGCTACTTCTAAAAGGTTAAGAACAGAGTGGACATGTATAAATCAAAATTTTATAAATTAAAGATTTCCATTTTGATTTATACTATAATTTCAGAGACATTCAATCTTTATTTATGAATGACCTTTCGTTGTCAGTGATGGAGTACTTTAGCCTTAAAGTTACAATGCCCTGTTGCCTCTGTAACATATAGTTATTTTGTAAAGAAATTCCTAAGTGATTACTGGAACTCATATTTAAACAATCATTTTGTAAAGAGTAATTGTCATATTTGATATATTTCTATTTTTCATCAGAAGGAATTTTATTACACTGAGAGTTCTAAGAGAAATATACTATGCTATCCCAGGGCTACAAAACTTATGAGGAGTAATATTTTAAAGGATTAAGAGATTACTTATTTGTATATTCCTTTTTTTTTCCTTTGGGTATTGACAGTTTATTCATTTAGAAAATGAAAATATTGGCTTATTAGTGGCATTAAGGGGGAAAAAAAGAAAATGAAAATAAATAGCAGAAATGTGATAATGATATTCTAGACATTAAAATCAGAAAAATAACATTTTGTAGCTACATGAAAAATTTTCTCTTTGGAGTTTAAAATGCTGAAGAGAATAACACAGCTATTCTCTTATTAATGAGAATAATTTTATTTAAAATCAATAAAAATCTATATTCCATCACAAGCTCTCCAATGTAAATAAGATATACTAGTCAATAAATCTCTAAACAACCCACTCCAATAATTAAAATTATTTTATTTTCCTTTTTAGTATTTTTTGTCATTATCCTGCTATTTTCTTGCTGAGCAATATTATATGCCTGGTTCCATGCTGGACTTTTATATATTTGACTCCTTTTAATGCCCATAACAGCCCTACAGGGTATCTGTAATTGCCTCTGCTTTACAGATAGAGAAACTGAGACTTGGGATTTTAAACAACTCATCCAAGCACAGTAGTGCAGACAGGAATGACCCCAGGTCTAAGATCATGTTCTCAAATTCTGCATGATATTTGCCCACAAACGTATAATTTTTACAGAGTATCTGAATTCCTTTAAAAAATTCCCATAGCGTTTTATTTGTGATAATATTACATCACAAACATTTTCCATGTTACACAATCTTCTTAATCAGACGTTCTGTGCATAGTCGCTCTGAACCTCCCCTGGGGTGCACTGCCCTCTAGTGGAATTATATTCTTAAGGAAGTTTTTGCCCTCTTTCTGCCCCCAGGATAAAAAGCTGTTATCTTATTACATAACTATTTATTGTTACGGCTTTATTTTAAATATGATAAAATGTTAACAAGTATTTTTTCCAGCCGGGCGCGGTGGCTCAAGCCTGTAATCCCAGCACTTTGGGAGGCTGAGGCGGGCGGATCACGAGGTCAAGAGATCGAGACCATCCTGGTCAACATGGTGAAACCCTGTCTCTACTAAAAATACAAAAAATCAGCTGGGCATGGTGGCGCGTGCCTGTAATCCCAGCTACTCAGGAGGCTGAGGCAGGAGAATTGCCTGAACCCAGGAGGCGGAGGTTGCAGTGAGCCGAGATCGCGCCATTGCACTCCAGCCTGGGTAACAAGAGCGAAACTCCGTCTCAACAACAACAACAACAACAACAAAAAAAAAAAAAAAAGTATTTTTTCCTATATCCTTTAATGTAGAGAGATATGATTATTCCTGTTTTGGGGGTTATGTGGAAAATAAATTGAACCCCAGAGAAGTTCAGAAATGTACTTAGAGAAAGAATTCATTGTTCTTGGCATTGAAATCAACATGGCGGCACTATTTCCTGAAGTTAACAGGATTTTTAAAGCGTCTCTTCTAAAATTACATTTAAGGGCTTGAGGATATGTCAAATTGTGTTAGGACCAGCACTGAAAGACAAAGTAGACTCTCCTGGGATCCATAAATAACTTGGAAATATATTTGAAACACAAGAAATTCAAATAGATCAGAATTTGTTTTTCTCTGAGCTCACATTAATTCCTCAGTTTTTAGTATGTTTCTATCTTTTTTCTTTTCCTTTTTTTCCTTTTTTTTAAGACAGAATCTTACTCTGTTGCCCAGGCTATGATGTGATCTTGGCTCACTGCAACCTCTGCCTGCCCGCCCCCCCGCCCCACCAGGTTCAAAGGATTCTCCTGCCTCAGCCACCCAAGTAGTTGGGACTACAGGTGGGGGCCACCATGCCTGGCTAATTTTTTGTATTTTTTTAATAGTAGAAAAGGGGTTTCACCATGTTGCTCTGGCTGGTCTCAAACTCCTGGCCTCAAGTGATCCACCCACCTCAGCCTCCCAAAGTGCTAGAATTACAGGCATGAGCCACCAACACCCAGCCTAGTTTTTAATATGTTTTTAATGAATCTTTTTCACTTTAATATTGTGAAAAATTATCACAGTATTAAAATGCATAATTGGATAGCTTTGTTTTAATTAGGAAGGACTTTCATTAATATCACATTGTTTTAGAGAAAGCAACAGGCGTAATGTTTTTTGTTTTGTTTTGTTTTTAGTGAATTAGGTCATTATTTCTGCTACTGTTCATCAAAAAAGAAGCCCTGGGCAAAATTGCTGACGCTGTCACATGGAAAAGGGCTGACACGAGTTGTAATTGCTTTGTGTGCAGCCAGTGGAACATGCTGTTGGGGGAAGGGGAAAACCCTTCAGCTTTGTCTTTACTAGAAAGCTAGCTCTTCAAAATTAGATGTCTTCTTGTGCTTAGTGAATGACCAATATGAAAAAGGAGAAGCAGCAAAGACAGGGTTGTATGGCATGTACAACCTTTCATAAAATATGGAATTGTACAAAGCTTCTTGACAAAATTATATTAATATCTCTTTGTGCTCTGCATTAAAATTGTTAATTTTCTTTGAGCTTAGATTTCAGGACAAGTAAGAGGATGGTCAAAACTAACACAAAACAATTTTTAAGACAAATACTCTTTCAAGTAGTACATAAATAAGTTGCTCACACAAAGGGTAAAATGAGACGATGGCAAAATGCCTTCTAAGTATAGACATATAGGATAGGTAAAAATCATGGATTACATATATTTGATAAAGTCTTTTTGTTCACTGAGAATTGACGTTCAGCATATTATACATGAAATGAAAATTTGCTTCGGCAGTGATCTTTGCTATTTGTAGACCGTGTCGTATATAAATACCAAATTGCAAATAAAATCTTATAGTTAGAAGACTTGTAGGATGTTGATGTTTTCTATAGGTTACTCCCTCTACTGTTTAATTGTTCTGAACACTTGCAGAGTGTTAATATTATAAGGCAGGATTTCTCAACCTCTATTATGTTACAGATAATTCTCTCTCTCTCTCTCTCTCTGTGTGTGTGTGTGTGTGTGTGTGTCTGTATGTGTGTGTGTTGCTTTTCTATGAATTATAGAATGTTTAGCATCATCCCCGGCCTCTAAGGCTAGATGCCAGTAGCAAACACTACCCATCCCCCATATGACAATCAAAAATGTCTCTAGACATAGCTAATAAAACCAAAACACATATATATGGCATGGCTGTTCGCTAAAGGGAGAGATAATGGGATAATATTACAGATTGTATTTTTCAAAGATGACTGCCTCTCACTTGCTCTTCTTATAATGTGACCTTGACATGCATCAACTGAAAGGTGTGTGTATGTTGGGGAGAGGGGATCTATGCTCCTTTCCCTTGAACCAGGGTGTAACTTCATAACAGTCTCAACCAATATAAGGTCTGTCACGGAAGCTAGGTTATAAAAGGCAAAACTGCTTCTACCTGGATGTGTCTCTCTGGATGCTCGCCTAGGAACCCATCCAGAATGTTGTGAGGAAGCCCAGTCACAGGGAGAAGTTATGTGTGAACATTCTGGCCAATGATCCTAGCTAGGCCTCCACCACAGCCAGTACTTACCTCTAGATGTATGAATAAAAGGGCTTCCAGATAATTTCAACCTCTAGTCTTCAAGTCTTCACTTGAAGACCCAGAAATCATGGAGCAGAGGCAAGCTGTCTCTGTCTAATTCCAGATCCACAGAAATAGACAGACAATAAATTTTTTAAATTGCTTTCAACTACTAAGTTTTGTCGTGGACCGTCCGGACGGGTAGGCACGTCTGCCCGGGGGTCTCTCGACCTGCAAGAGGGTCCCAATACCTGGAAGAGGGAGTGCGCCTGGGAAAATAATAAAGACAGAGAGAGAGAAAGCGAGGCGTCTGGAGGGCTGATAGGCCGTGCCTAAACAGCAAATTTTATTTTTCAAAGGCCAGGAATAAATACACTTTCTTGGCTCTGGTTTACGTCATAGTAAGAGAAATGTAAACGTATGCCTCACATGGCCTATACAATTGAAAAGTCAGATACACAATCAGTGGTTGTAAAAAGTAACAATTTCCTGTGATCACAAAGCTTGTTTACATCCAGACATTATTCCTCCTGGCTGCAGGTATCTCTGGTTTGATCTTGTTTTAGGACTGAGATGTGAAAAGGTTTTCTGGTTTTGCTTATCAGAATATCTTTTAACGGATTCTCCTTTGTCTACTCCTAACTCAACTTAACTCAACTTCCCCATTCAGGAATCTCTGAGTCAGGAATCAAAGCCATCCCTTATGGTGGCATTTGCTTTGCAAATATCCACAGTTAAACCATTATCTAGGGTACAAGGCAGTCTGGTAAGTAAGGTTTAAGGATTATTCTTAAAGTCATAAAAAGGTTAAAAGCAGGAACTGGTTGCCGGTAGGGGGTCACTAGGTCTAGCACCAACGCATAGTTTTAGGCCTAAACGATATTGTGGTTGATATCAGAAACTGATCATTCATCTTTCAGTTCCTATATTTCCGAATAGCTTGACTGCCTCCAGTAGGAAACTGTGTTTGGGATCAAACTCACCGTATAGTGAGACTCACGCCTTTTAGGGGTCTCACACGGGAGTGTTCCCCACAAAGTTTTGGGGTAATTTCTTACACAGTAATATATAGCTAAAATAAATAGTTTTAATCAGATCTCAAATGTGTGTGTGTGTGTATATATCTATCTATATATAATATGTATATATGTGTATAATATACATGTAATGTTTTAAATGAGGAGAGTCTAATATTAGGATTAAGGTTAGTCTGTTATACTGATGTTACCCCGTCCTTCTCCACAATGTACAAGCATTCCAATAGGAGAGAGAATCTCAGTCTTCCCGTGTTTCATTAAAAACTAAACTAAATGACTAAAAACAACCATACTCATCCCTTAACTACATCCTTTCCCTATACCACTACTTTATCACTAGTACACAAAACATCATATTGATTTATGATATGGCAAGCACTGTCAAACTGAATCAATTAACATTTTAGGGCCATTTCATTCCTACAGGCAAACCACAGTCAGCTGCTAGAAACACATGAACTAAAGGGCATGGATTTGGTTTGATTTTTCAAGCCACATGGGCATACCCACCTGCTACAAACAAGAGATCTGGAAAGGTCAGACTATAATAAAAAAGCCATCGCCAGTATAATTGCAAACTCTGCACAGTGACATTCCCTGGAATTAAGTGACTTTAAAGTTCTAGAACATGATAAGTTAGTCAACGTTTTACACTACTTTATCAGTTAAGGAAGATCTTTGGTTACAAATACAGAAAATCTAACCAGCAGTGACATAAACAAGTGTTTCTTTTTCCCATGTAATAAGACATTTGGAGATCAGGGCTGGTTCAGAGGCTTGACTATTATCAGGGTCAGCATTTCTGTTACTCTATTTTTTCCTCATGCTTCTTGAACCGTGGTCATTTTATAGCTACTGAGCTCTGAGCAACACATCTGGATTTAAGGCTGGAAGAAAGTCAGCAGGGAAATGGGTGGTGCCTCCGATTTCTCCTTGTATCTCATTGAGCAAAATGTAAGGCATGGCTGTGCCTCAGTGTAAGGAAGACTGGAGAAACAAGTACCACCAATGGCCGCGTAAAAATGTGTTCAGTGATGGCACATATACTACATCCCATAAGATTATAATGGAGCTGAAAAATTTCTATTAGTCACCTGTTTGTGGTGATGCTGGTGCACAAAAACCTGCATTGCCAGTCATATAAGAGTCTAGCACATACAACTATGCACAGTACATAATACTTGGTAATGACAATAAATGACTATGTTACTGCTGTTTTTAGTATATTATACTTCATATCATTAGAGTGCACTCCTTCTATTTATGAAAAAATAAGTTAACTGGAAAGCAGCCTTTTTGTGCTTCTCAGTTACTACTTTTGATCTTAGGAAAGTCACTTATTTCTCGGTACCTTTATTTTACTACCTGAAAAATGGGGATAGTAAAGGTATCTACCTAACAGAATTGATGGGCAGTTCAAATGAATTAATATCTGGCACATTTTATGCCCTATTCCGGGGTTAACTTTCTAAGGTAATATTACTTGTTCTGGCCAGGTGCAGTGGCTCACAGCTGTAATCCCAGCACTTTGGAAGGCTGAGGTGGGCGGAGAACTTGAGGTGAGGAGTTTAAGACCAGCTTGGCCAAGATAACAGAACTCCATCTGAACTAAAAATACAAAAATTAGCCAAGCATGGTAGTGGATGCCTGTAATCCCAGCTACTTGAGAGTTTGAGGCATGAGAATTGCTTGAACCTGGGAGGTAGAGGCTGCAGTGAGTTGAGAATGTGCTACTGCATTCCAGCCTGGGTGACAGAGGGAAACTCTGTCTCAAAAAAAAAAAAAAGTAATATTACATGTTCAAATATAAAGATCAGATAGATAATGGATACATGAGTTCAGCAATCAGGTAAAGGTTTGAGAGGGAAAAAAGTAACATTATCAGCATACTGATCATACTTAAATCCACATAACTGGAAAAAGTCACTTAAGGAGGAATTTTTTTTTTTTTTTTTTTTTTTTTTTTTTTTTTTTTTTTTTGAGACAAAGTTTCACTCTTATTACCCAGGCTGGAGTGCAATGGCGCGATCTCGGCTCACCGCAACCTCTGCCTCCTGGTTCAGGCAATTCTCCTGCCTCAGCCTCCTGAGTAGCTGGGATTACAGGCACGTGCCACGATGCCCAGCTAATTTTTTGTATTTTTAATAGAGACGGGGTTTCACCATGTTGACCAGGATGGTCTTGATCTCTTGACCTCATGATTCACCCACCTCAGCCTCCCAGAGTGTTGGGATTACAGGCGTGAGCCACCATGCCCGGCCTGGGAGGAATTTTTAATAGAGATTAAGTACCTAGAAAAACAGAAAATGCTATAAACATATTATTGAATTGATTTCAAGTAGTGAGCACCATATTTGCCAAACCACTTACCTAACTCAATAGAAAAACTTTGCCCAGGCTGGGTGCAGTGGCTCATGCCTGTAATCCCAGCATTTTGGGAGGCCAAGGTGCACAGATTGCTTGAGTTCAGCAGTTTAAGACCAGTCTGGGTAACATGATGAAAACCCATTTCTGCAAAAAAAATAAAAATAATTAGCTAGGCATGATGGCTCATGTCTGTGGTCCCAGCTACTCAGGAGGCTGAGGAAGGAGGATTGCTTGATTCCAAGAGGTAGAGGTTGCAGTGAGCCAAGATCATGCCACTGCATTTCAACCTGGACAACAGTGAGACCCTGTCTCAAAAAAATAATAATAAAAAGAAAAAGAAAAGAAAAAAGAAAAAGAAAAACTTTGCCCATGACATTTAACATGTTGACAAATGTCTTCACTCTAAAGACTCAAAGAAAAAGAAATCCCATCTGGAATTTGGTCTAAAGAAAAACTTTTCATTTCACATTAACAAATTTATTTCCCTTTACTGAACAAGAAAAACTGGATAAGCTCAAATTTACCTTTTGGGATTAGCTGCCACAATTTCAAAGCTAAATTAATAATTTAACTCTTTTCTTTTTTTTGGAGATGTAGTCTCACTCTGTCACCCAGGCTGGAATGCAGTGGTGTGATCTTAGCTAACTGCAAATTCCACCCCCTGGGTTCAAGTGATTCTCCTGTCTCTGCCTCCTGAGTACCTGAGATTGCAGGTACATTCTACCATGCCTGACTAATTTTTTGTATTTTTGGTAGAGATGGGGTTTCACTATGTTGGCCAGGCTGGTCTCGAACTCCTGACCTCAGGTGATCTGCCTGCCTTGGCCTCCCAAAGTGCTGGGATTACAGGCATGAGTCAGTCACCACACCCAGCCGCATTTAACTGAAGTTTAATTTATCAGTTCCAAGTACCATTTCTCTGCTCCCTTTGATTGAATATTTATTACTTATTTTTTCGTCGTTTTATTTTAGTTAATTTTGTAAAGTCATTTCAAATCTTTTGTGAAAGAGAACTGGTGGAGGAGTAGAGGGGGATAATAGTGGAAGATAGAGGAATGGCTTGGATATATGTGTTCTGTGTGCCCACCTCCACCTCTGCGGCCAGCATCTCACTCACTGCTCCCTTCAATCCCCCACAGTGGCCTTCTGTTTGTTCCTAACTTGTCAAACTTCTCCCCACTGCTAGTCTTTTACCTTTACTCTTCCTTTCACTTACAACACCACTCCCGCTATTCTTTATTTAGTCAAAACCTGTTCACCTCTTACATCCCAGATTAAATGCCCATATCATAGGCATGTCTTTCCTGAGTGCCCCTTATATGTTCTTGTGAACCCTGTACTTTTTCTCCATAACGCTTGTTGTCAGTGAAATAATTTGATTCTTTTTGACAAATCATCTTCTTTAAAAAACTTTAGCCCTTGCATTTCCATTTGTTCAAGAACAGTTTTACCCAAGATTAAACATTCCAAGAAAATTGGAATCCAGCTCTCCCTCTCCCTATCCTTTGCCAGTTTTTTAGTGTATGATGGTGAAAGAGCCTTGGTCAGGCAGCTTAGGTATTTTTAAATATGTCCCAAAGAAGTGATAGCAATGAAATAATTGCCAATTTTTAAAAACATTTCTGCCACTTTGTTTCTCTCTGAAATATTCAATCTATATTCACATTTCCTCATTATGCATGAAATGTTTTTATAGCTGTTTCTAATCCTGGATCCAGTTGAAGCTCATACATTGCATTTCAATTTCATGTCTCTTTAGAATCTTTTAATTTAGAAAAGTCCATCCATATTTTTCATGGTATTGACTTTTTGAAGAATCCAGGCTAATACTCTATTTTCTGGATCTGTGTGATTGTTTTCTGATGGTATTGCTTAATTAATTTTTCTATTCCTTTTATTTTTATAAGCTAGAAATTGGGTCTAGAGTGGGGCTGTTTAATAAAAACATAGCATAAGCCACATATGTAATTTTAAATTAGTAATCACATTTTAAAAAGTAAAAGGATTCATTTTAATTAAATATTTCTTAACCCAAAATATCTAAAATATGATTCCAACATATAATAATAATTAAAAATATATTAATGAGTTTTTTCATTCTTTTTCTGTACTAAGTTCTCTCAAGTCTGTATGTTTTTATACTTAGAGCACATCTCAGTTTGTAGTAGCCATATTTCAAGTACTCAATAGTCAAATGTAACTAGTTGCTATCATATTGAGGTTTAGGGGCTTGATTGAATTCAGGTTAAATATTCTTGGCAGCGGGGTGAGGTGGCTCATGCCTGTAATTCCACCACTTTGGGAAGCTGACATGGGTGGATCACTTGAGGCCAGGAGTTCAAGACCACCTGGCCAACATGGTGAAACCCCATCTCTACTAAAAATACAAAAATTAGCCGGGTATGGTGGCATGCACCCATAATCCCAGTTACTTGGGAGACTGAGGCACAAGAATTGCTTGAACCCTGAAGGTTTGCAGCGAGCTTAGATCGCGTCACTGCATTCCAGCCTCTGCAACAGAGCAAAAAAAAAAAAAAAAAAAAAAAAAAAGAAAGAAAGAAAAAAGAAAAAGAGAAATCTTCTTGGCAAGAATGCTACATGGGTGACAGTATGTATTTCCCATTGCATTATATCAGAAGCCTCATGATATCTGTGTCCTACTATGAGTGATACTAACTTTGGTCACTTGAATAAAGGGGTTATGAAAAGGTTTTCCACTATAAAAGGTTCATTTTTGTTTCTTTTAAACATAGAAAACAGCTGGTAGGTATTTCTTGGGTACCATAAGACTACATGGTTGTTCCACAACTCTTACCCAATGATTTTAGAACCCATTGACAATCCATGTGGAAATCAATTGTTGCACTGCAGGTTACAAAATGATAATTTCCTATAATTTATTTTACATGTATTAGCTGGCATTCTTGTATAAGAAGAGAAAATATTTGCTATTAACTGGAAGGAGTTGTTTACATTAGGGATCCTTCCCCTGCTTTTTTTTTTCTTAGAATGCAAGGATAGCAGAGCCCACATGGACATCTCACAGGACTGCAGGTGCACTGGTGGAGTAAGCAGCCCAGGAGAGGCAGGGAATGAATAGAGATCAGGCAGATGAATGTATTTGTAAAGGTAAGGCTAACAGCTATAATTAATAAACTGAGATATTGCTGACTTATCATAATGGGGTTTACTTTTGTGTACGTAAAAGTTCTATGTGGGTATGCCTGCTAAGCAGGTGGTCTTTTTCCAGGTTGTGATTTGGGGACACCGGTCCCATTTTGTCGCTCTGGCATTAACTAGGGCATTTAAGTCTTTTGCAACCAGGCTAAAGAGGAAAAAAGGTGGAAATCATTTATCTCTTAACTACTATGTACTACAAATGAAACACATAATTTCCACCTGAACTTCATAGTGGAAGCTAGTAAAATGGCTCCACTTAGATAGGGTGGTGGTGAAAAATATGGTTCCTTAGTTCAGGCACTTCCCAGAAACATCTATTTTCTGTGGAAGGGGATAGTTAACCATCACTATCTTTATGGATTAGTTAACCATCACTATTTTTTTTTTTTTTTTTTGAGACGGAGTTTCGCTCTTGTTACCCAGGCTGGAGTGCAATGGCACGATCTCGGCTCACCGCAACCTCCGCCTCCTGGGTTCAGGCAATTCTCCTGCCTCAGCCTCCTGAGTAGCTGGGATTACAGGCACGCGCCACCACGCCCAGCTAATTTTTGTATTTTTAGTAGAGACGGGGTTTCACCATGTTGACCAGGATGGTCTCGATCTCTTGACCTCGTGATCCACCCGCCTCGGCCTCCCAAAGTGCTGGGATTACAGGCTTGAGCCACCGCGCCCGGCCTAACCATCACTATTCTTTATGGACAGTCATGATTGCTATTTAATAATAGAAAAAAGGAAGGAAAGAAGGAAAGAAGAAAGAAGAAAAGGAAGAATTGGAAACAAAAAGAAAAGAAAACCATCGCAGTAAGTATAGAAGGCATTGAAACAAATCCCCAAGTTATTTCACAAAAGGTAACATCGGTGAAAAAATACAGGTGGGGAAAAGCAGAAATCATCCAAATTGAGACATATTTATCACATTTCCATACCATTATTTTTCTATAGGAGAGGTATCTAAAGCATTTACATACATGATATTCAGAGTCTTCTATAAGCTTACTCTTCTAAAAATATTGTCTGGTAATTATCTGAGTGCTTTCACTAATTTTATGTATATATTTTAGATGTTCCCAGTCCTGGGACTACTGTTTTTGGCCCTCATGATCACAAACCTGACAAAGTCCATGTTTATTGATTCAAAAAATACCAACTGAATGCTTGTCATCTGTTAGGTATGGTTCTAGATGTCGAAGATTCCCTGGTGAATAAGAATCACAAAGTCACTGCTCTTCATAAATCTGGAGTTTAAAGTCTAGTGGTAAAACAGACAATAAACAAATAGGTATTCCTCAAACTCAAAAAAAGATTTCAATAGTATAAGCACTGTGAAGGAAAAGTAGAAGTATGAAGGTACATAATGGGGAGCAGTCAGCGAAGAATTGCATGAGGTGATGGCACCTAATCTGGGACTTGAAGAATGACAAGATTTTGGCTAAATAATAGGGGAAAGAGTGTTCTAAGCAGAGGAAAGAGTACATGTGAAGGACTAGCAATGGGGAAAGGTTTGACAAGTTAGAACAAGACAGGAACAAAGAGAAAGCCAGTGTGGGAGACTGAGAGGGACAGTGAGTGATGCCAATTGCAGTGGAGCAGGTGGCAGGGGTCACATCATACAAGGTTTTGTAGGCCAAGCTATGGGTTTTTAATGTTAGCCTAAAAATGAGGAGGCGCTTCTAGAGGATTTAAGCATAGATGTCTTATGATTATAATTTCATTTAAAAAAGACTAGTCTAGGACTAGCCATGTCAGACATTAAAACATTACACAATTATTTTTAAAGTACAGGTAGATGAATTAAATAGTACCTCAACGGACAAAAAAAGTCCAGCAGAAGACCCAGATATATATATATATATATAGGAAATCTGTTATATGGTAAATATGACATTTCAAATAAGTGGGGGGAAATGTATTTCTCAACATTATTGGATAACTGAGTAACTCTCTAGAAAAAAATAAAGTTGTATCTGTACTTCAGAAATTTAAGAGCACAAAATGAAACTATGAAAGATCAAGAAAAAATCTTGGGAGAAGTATACAAAATAATATCAGGAGTGAGGAGAGTCTTTTCTGTGTAAGTTTTAAAATCTAGACCTCAAGACAATGATGGCTGCTTGGCGTAGGCCCTGAGGAGGTGGCAGCGAATGGGTTCAAGGAATATTTTGGGGATGGAAGCAGCAAGAGTAGGTGATCACTGAATGGGAGGAATGAGTGAGGTGGGAAGGAGGGGAGAGTAGGAATATATTAAGGATGACTTAATGACTTCCAAATTTTTAGTCTTGAGGAATTCAGTGGGTGGTAGTGCTGCATATTGAGATGGAGAAGAAGGGAGAAGGGAATGTTGTAGGGATAATAACAATTTCAGCTTCGGATTAAAACATTCTGTGTTTTAAAGAACACTATCAAAAAAGTGAAAAGACAACACAGAAAATATTTGCAAATAATATCTCTGATAAGGGATTCATATCTAGAATTTATGAAGAATTCTTACAACTCAATAATAAAAAGACAAACTAGTTAAAAATAGACAAATGATTTGAATAGACATTTCTTCAAAGATGGTTTATGAATAGAAAATAAGCACAATAAGAAAGATGCTTAACAGAATTGGTTATTAGGGAAATGCAAATCAAAACAGCAATGAGATACCACCTAACAGCCACCAGGATAACGATAAAAGGAGATAATGACAGTGTCAGCAAGAATGTGGAGAAATTGGAGCCCTCATACATTGCTAGTGGGAATGTAAAATGGTGCCTGCACTCTGGGAAACAGTTTGGCCGTTTCTTAAAATGCTAAATATAGAGCTACCATATGAACCCACAATTTCATTCCTCAGTATCCAAGAGAAATGAAAACATATGGCTACACAAAGACTTATACACTAATGCTATGAACATAGCAGCATTATTCATAATAACCTAAAAGTGAAAACAACTCAAATGTCTATCAATTGACAAAAGAATAAACAAAATGGGATATAGCCATACAATAAAATATTTGCGACAACAAATAAATGCAGTACTGATACAAGCTACAACAGGGATAATCCTCAAAAACATTATGCAAAGTGAAAGAAGGCAGTCCCAAAGACCACATATCATATATAAAGAAGAGGCAAGTGTATAGAAACAAAGATTAGTGATTGCCTAGGGCTGGAAGTGGGAGGAGACGGGAGAGAACAGGGAGTGACTGTGAATGATTTCAGGGTTTCCTTTTGGGATAATGAAAATGTTTAAAATCAGGTAGTCTGGGCGGGTGCGGTGGCTCACCACGCCTGTAATCCTAGCTCTTTGGGAGGCCGAAACCGGCGGATCACGAGGGCAGGAGATCGAGGCCATCCTAGCTAATACGGTGAAACCTCATCCCTACTAAAAATACAAACAATTAGCCGGGCGTGGTGGCACGCGCTTGTAGTCCCATCTACTCGGGGATCGGGAATCTGAGGCAGGGGAGAATAGCTTGAACCCGGGAGGCAGAGGTTGCAGTGAACTGAGATCGCACCACAGCATTCCAGCTTGTATGACGAGCCAGACTTTATCCCCCCAAAAAAAAAAAAATCTGGCAGGCTGGGCGCGGTGGCTCACACATACAATTCCAGCACTTTAGGGGGCCGAGGAGGGCAGATTACTTGAGGTCAGGAGTTCGAGATCATCCTGGCCAACATGGTGAAACCCATCTCTACTAAAAATACAAGAATTAGCTAGGCATGGTGGCACGTGCCTGTGGTCCCAGCTACTCTGGAGGCAGAGGCACTAGAATCGCTTGAACCCGGGAGGCGGAGGTTGCAGTGAGCGGAGATCACACCACTGCATTCCAGCCTGGGTAACGCAGCGAGACTCTGTCTCAAAGAAAAAGAAAAAAAAGTTTAAAATCAGATTATAGGGATGATTGCACAACTCGATAGCTGTATTAAAAACTACTGCTTCGTACATTTTAAGCAGATGAACTTTACGATACGTAAGTTATATATCTCAATACAGCTATAGAAATCCAGCTTGGGATGTATTTGTTTTCCTAAATATGCTTGAGTTCTCTTAACAGTGTTCTGCTGTCCTGGGAGTAAAGGGGTGTCTGAGCAGATTCTCAGAGTTCGAGAATGAACGGTAGAAGAGCAGAACTGGGGATAATAGATCGTTGTCAGAGAATCATTTTCTCCCTGTAATCTCCCAAAGCGAGACCACGCCTTCCCTCGTTTCCTAGCAACCAGCTTCCTACCCCGGCACTTCCTCAAGGCGCACTCTTTTTCGTCACTTCCGTTCGGCGACAGGAAGTGAGGTGAGACCGGCTGCTTTCCCGCGAGTTCGGCGTTTGCGGCGGCTGTAGTAGCTGAAGTGTAGGGTTTTCCTGGGACTGGCGGTCTCTGCCTCTCTCCTGGGTTGCATCTTCCGCCGTCCGGTGGCGCGGCCCTGGAGGAGGGCTCGGAAGGGTCTAGCAGTCCGCCCTAGCGGAAGACGAGGCCGAGGAATGCATGGCCCCCAGGGTAGGTTAGGGAGCTGGAGAGGGCAAATCACGGAGTATCTGTGGAAACTCTTTAGTGTGGCTTCTTCTCTCTGCTGAGGCCCCGAGAGCTTCCCCAGTTCTCCTCCCAGGACCACCGGGGTTCCTGAAGATTGCGACTTTTCTCTGCCCCTCCCCCAACAGCCCCAACAGCCCGTCTCCTGCCTAAGAAGAAAGACCCTTCGTAGAGACGACTTCCCCGCTGCTGAGGCGTTTTCCCTCCCGGTCCACCAAGTTGTCTACTGTGACCTCGTTGTGAGCCTCTGAACGATTTTTGACTTTCCCGAGGCCTGGGGTAAATGTTTATATGTACTCAAGGTCGTGTGTGTATTATGTGTGGCATTTATTTCCTGCAAAACCTGAGTTAGCAGAACCCTGGGCTACGTTTAGCAAGTGTGTATTTTGGTCTACTTTAATATCTGTGGCAAGGTTTCTTCTTGTTGCAGACCTGGGAAGTTTGCACCTTCTTTTAGGTGAGTTAGAGGGCACATTGCAATTAGGCAGGAAGTGTCCAGGAGTGAGATCTTAGTTTGACCTTTTCAGGAATTCAGTGAACTATTTGTATTAGATGATTCCTAGTCAGTTTGAAGGATTTGTGGTGGTGGTGGTGATGGTTTTTGACGGAGTCTCGCTCTGTTACCCAGGCTGGAGTGCAGTGGCGGGATCTCCACTCACTGCAACCTCTGCGTCCTGGGTTCAAGCAATTCTCCTGCCTCAGCCTCCTGAGTAGCTGGGATTACAGGCACGTGCCACCACGCCCGGCTAATTTTTGTATTTTTAGTAGAGACGGGGGTTTAACAGTGTTGGCCAGGCTGGTCCCGAACTCGTGACCTCGGGTAATCTGCCCGCCACGGCCTCCCAAAATGGTGGAATTGCAGGTGTGAGACAAGGTGTCTGTTTCTTATCTCCAAGAAATTACAGGTTCTTGGGCAAGAACTGTGTCCCTAGCACTTAGGACAGTGCTTGACGTGTAAATAAAAGCAGGCATACAAATATGTTTAAATGTTTGAGTATATAAACATTTAAAGTCATAGAGTACTTTTGTGATTCTCATAGCTCCAAGCACAGCACAGGACACATAGTAAAGACTCGTTAGTATTTTTAATTTAAATATCAGAACATACTAATTCTGACATTTTTGGCTTAATGTTAAAGGGGCCTATTTAAGTATAGTTCAGCTCCTGCAAAGGGCGATGCACAATAGCACGATCTTTTTAGGTAAAATAACTAGGTCTTTTTAGATAAATGTGTATGAAATTTAGAGGCTGCCCAGAAAGCTAGGTACAACGCTCTTATTAGAAGAGAAATAGGCTGCATCTGTTGCGGAAGAGACCAAATAATGGAATAATGGTGTTTCACTGCTGCTTTGTTTCTTGTCTTTTTTTTTTTTTCATTTCTTTTTCTTTTAAATAGGTATTGTATCCTAACCTTACTGACCCAGAGGTGCTTGCCATTATGGGAAATCAGCTTGCTGGCATTGCTCCGTCCCAGATTCTTTCTGTGGAGAGTTATTTTTCAGATATTCATGACTTTGAATATGATAAAAGCCTGGGGAGTACTCGGTTTTTTAAAGTTGCTCGAGCTAAGCATCGAGAAGGCCTGGTCGTTGTGAAGGTGTTTGCAATTCAGGATCCCACATTGCCTTTAACTAGCTATAAACAAGAGCTGGAGGAACTGAAAATCAGGCTTAATTCTGCACAGAATTGTCTGCCTTTCCAGAAAGCATCAGAAAAAGCATCTGAGAAAGCAGCTATGCTCTTCAGGCAGTATGTGCGAGACAATCTCTATGATCGCATCAGTACCCGTCCATTCTTGAATAACATTGAGAAGCGCTGGATCGCTTTCCAGATCCTGACAGCTGTGGACCAAGCACACAAATCTGGAGTTCGTCATGGGGACATCAAGACTGAAAATGTGATGGTCACCAGTTGGAATTGGGTTCTTCTAACAGATTTTGCCAGTTTTAAACCCACTTATCTTCCAGAAGACAACCCAGCAGATTTCAATTACTTCTTTGACACATCACGGAGGAGAACTTGCTATATTGCTCCTGAACGGTTTGTTGATGGTGGGATGTTTGCCACTGAGTTAGAGTATATGAGAGATCCTTCAACTCCACTTGTAGACTTAAATAGCAATCAGAGAACCAGAGGCGAGTTGAAGAGAGCAATGGACATCTTTTCAGCAGGTATTTGAGTGGGTCACGTTTGCTGAGGGAGCATGTGCTTATCTTTTAACTGTTAAACAGAAATGGAGCTTGTTTTAGTTACCAGATACTGAAAAATTAACGTCTTGGTTTGTCCTCAGACACTATTTCAGTTAGAGACAGCATTCCTGCATTGGATATGTTTAAGTGCCTAGGACATGCGAACAGCAGTTTATATACTCAAACATTTAAACATATTTGCATGCCTGCTTTTATTTATATGTCAGGCACTGTCCTAAGTGCTAGGGACATTGACGGATAATATATATCCCTATTTTTATAATGCTTCCATTTTAAAGTGACCGTGGATATTGCAAAAGGACATTTCAATACAGTATTGTTTGCTGTGGTGGTGATAAGCATAGGGTGCTGTTATAGGAACACATAGATACTTAAGTTAGTCCTCACAGTGGTGATGAGCCAAGAGGTGGGATCAAGAAAGGCCTCTTTAATAATAGAAGGATGATATTTACATTGAAACCTGAAAGTTGATTGGGAGTTAACTTTGGTAGGGTAGTTAGTTTCAGGCAGAGGATGTTGCTTATGCCAAGGCTTAAATACCAGAGCGTGATGCACATGATGAAACCTGAAAGTTGATTGGGAGTTTACTTTGGTAGAGTAGTTAGTTTCAGGCAGAGGATGTTGCCTGTGCAAAGGCCTAAAGACCAAAACGTCATGCACTGATGTCTTATCTGGAACACAGAATGTGAAGTAAGCAAGGCCCAATTTCGGATCATATCAGAAAGGGTCCGACCTGACTGTAGCATGGAGGGTAAATTGCAGGGAACCTACACAGAAGACAGGAAAACAAGTTAGAAGAAAACTGCCACAATCCAAGTAAGATGATTGTGACTGGCCTAAGGTGGTAGAGTTGGAAGGAGTGGAGAGAAGTGGTAATGCTGAAGAGATAATTAGTAGATAGAATTGTTAGGATTCTGTCATTGGAAGATTAATCACAGGAACTTCTCCCTGCCCCCCAAATTGAGTGGATGGTGATGCTGGTCCCTGAGACAAGGAGACACAGGAGGAAAAACAGGTTAGGTTGGGAAGATAATGAGGTCTGTTTTAGAATAAGTTTGAGATTTCTGCCAAGTATTCAGGAGAAGATGTACATATTTGGCTATATTCTTATTTATTTTTAATTTACTTATTATTTTTTAGAGATTGGGTCTCACACTGTAGCCCAGAGTGGAGTGCAGTGGTGCTGATTTCAGCGTCCATCTCCGATGATCCTCTTGCCTCAGCTTTGTGTGTAGTCGGGACTACAGGCAGGCATCACTACTCCCAGTTGATTTTTTTTTTTTTTAACCATTTTTGGTAGAGGCTGTATTTTACTATATTGCCCAGAATGTTCCTGAATGCCTGAGCTCAAGCTGTCATCACACCTCAACCTTCCAAGTTGTTGGGATTACAGGCATGAACTACCACACCTAGCCCAGCCGTTGGTTATAAAGGTTTGGGCATAGAAATCTGGGATAGAGATGGAGATTTGGTAGTTATCAGGAAGTAGGTAGTAATTGTAGCCAAGGAAGTTTGTACAGAAGTGATTCTTAAGCTCTTTTGGATCCCCTTAAAGAATTTAATGAAGTCAATGGACTCCTTCCCGGTAAAAATGTGCTGTGCATTCATGCATATACATTATTTCACATATACAGACCACCTGAGTCTGAGCTATGGATTTCAAATCATTTGAGAACTTATGGGATAGAGAGGAAGGGGAAGTATGTTAAGGGTGGTACTCTGAGGGACTTTGAAAGAACTCTGGCATCAGTGCCATTTTGGCAAATTTTGTCATGGTTGGGCTTAATTTTTTTCTCCCTTGTAGGTTTACTACAACAACAAAAAAAACCACACTCACAAATTGAGCCAAATTTTAGATTACTTAGGAAAAGTAACATAATTGACGAATAAATCTATTTCATCTGGGGAATGAATAATAATATTCAGGATTGCACCTATGTTGGTCTATTCAGCTCACTAATTTGTGTCCCAAGATAATACTGAGAGATGTTTTGATAAAGTAGGGTTAGCCTCAAGGTTGTAAATACAGTATAACAAGGTTAGAAATGTAATCCATCAAAGTTCCAGTTTTGTTGATCAGTATATTAAAGTTTCTTGAACCTTTTTTTTTTTTTGAGATGGAGTCTTGCCCTGTCGCCCAGGCTGGAGTGCAGTGAGTGGCGTGATCTCTGTTCACTGCATCCTCCATCTCCCCGGTTCAAGCAGTTCTTTGCCTCAGCCTCCTGAGTAGCTGGGATTCCAGGCACCTGCCACCACGCCCAGGTAATTTTTTGTATTCTCACCATTTTGGCCAGCCTGGTCTTGAACTCCTGACCTCTTGATCCATCCACCTCAGCCTCCCAAAGTGTTGGGATTACAGGCGTGAGCCACCACTCCAGCCCATTTTTACATTTTGAACTCACTAATCGTTAAGTAATCCTTTAGGAATTTCATCACTTTGAAGCTTTAGGGGATCATTTAGGTTTAAAATTTCAGTGGTTGACAGCCTTATGTTTATCCTTTTTTGTGTGTACATTATAGTTTTGTAAACTTCAACAAAATTCTCACTCAGCATTTATTTTTCCAGACCAAAGAGCCTTAAATTGTTTTGGCTGAAGGTAGGCTTTTCCATTCTTTTGAAAAAGAGGTGGGTGGCATCTGTCCACCTCTCAGTGCTCTATCTTGAATCTTGGCTGGACATGGTGGCTCACACCCGTAATCCCAGCACTTTGGGAGGACAAAGCAGGTGGATCACGAGGTCAGGAGTTCAAGACCAGTTTGGCCAGTATGGTGAAACCCCATCTCTACTACAAATGCAAAAATTAGCTGGGCATGGTGGCACATGCC
The DNA here is from genome assembly GCF_048565385.1 of Saimiri boliviensis. Taxonomy (NCBI): domain Eukaryota; kingdom Metazoa; phylum Chordata; class Mammalia; order Primates; family Cebidae; genus Saimiri; species Saimiri boliviensis. The sequence continues at coordinate 8,020,475 of NC_133457.1, read as the reverse complement.
TGTAGTCCCAGCTACTCAGGAGACTGAGGCAGGAGAATTGCTTGAACCCGGGAGGCGGAGGTTGTGGTGAGCAGAGATTGCGTCACTGCACTCCAGCCTGCCTGGAGTGAGACTCTGTCTCCAAAAAAAAAAAAAAAAAAAAAAGATTTGACTCTTTGGGTTTTCAGTGTTAATTTTGCCCTCTTGATGGGTGTGCATGGTTCCAGGCTGCTGGTTTGGGAGAAGTTTGCAATGAGTGCTGAAGTCCTTGATAGGCTCTTAGAAACTGCTACTTCAAGCGAAACAGTGTAGAGCAGGTTCATCAAGTAATGTCATTGTTTTTATTATAATGAAATGATGAGAAAATAAATGGTTGGTTATATGTTGTTTTACTTAAAGTTGCAGTTTCCAAGAACCTGTTGATAATATTGCGGACTTACTATACATACATATTCTGCCTCTGATCCCATACATGGTCATAACTTTGTGTGCTGGAGATCTTTCATTCATTTGACATGTATTTGAGTGTATTATGTGTAAGCTATTGTTATGTAGGTGCCAGGAATACAGTTGACTATCTTTAGCAGTTATGGAGCTTTAATTCTAGTGATAGAATAAATAGAGATAGAATAAATAAGTAAATATAACCGAGCAGAGTGATACTGAAAAGGCTGGTAGGGCACTACTTTAAGATAAAATGGTCAGGGAAGGCCTCTCTGATGAAGGTAACATTTGAGCTGAGATTTGAATGGTGCAGACTCAGTGATGACAGAGACGACAGTTGTTCCATGGGGAAATACCTCCAGTAACATCTTCCAGAATAAAATTGTCAAAAGTTTTGAGAAAATAAGTATGAATTCACTTCTCCATTAGTTTGTTAGGGCTGCCATAACAAAATACCACAGAGATGATGGCTGAAACAAGATTTATTTTCTCACAGTTCTAGGGGCTAGAAGTCTAAGATCAAGCTACCAGGGTTGGTTTCTTCTGAGACCTCTCTCCTTGGCTTGCAGATAGCCACCTTCTGGCTGTGTCCTCATGTTTTTTTTTTTGTTGTTGTTGTTGTTGTTTTTGTTTTTTGAGATGGAGTCTCACTCTTTTACCCAGACTGGAGGACAGTGGTTGTGGTCTTGGCTCTCTGCAACCTTCACCTCCCAGGTTTAAGTCATTCTCCTGCCTAAGCCTCCCTGGTAGCTGGGATTACAGGCACCATGCCTGGCTAATTTTTGTATTTTTAGTATAGACGGGGTTTCACGTTGTTGGTCTTGATCTGACCTCAGGCAATTGCCGGCCTCAGCCTCCCGAAGTGATGGGATTACAGGCGTGACCACCACATCCGGCCTCCTCATGGGTTTTTCTCTGTGAATGAGAATACATGGTGTCCTTTCTTATGAGGATACCAGTCTTTTTGGATTAAGGCCACACCCTTATGACCTCATTTAACCTTAATTATCTCTTTAAAGGCTCTGCCTGCAAATACATTTAACATTCTAAGTTATGGAGATAAAACATGAACCTGCAGGAGGGAGGTAGTGGGTACTTGACACACAATTCAGTCCACAAAAACCTCCATTTAGTTATAAATAGTCATATGTTACTGTGTATTTTTCTGACTTTATTTGGAAATACTATAATTTCAAACTTGAAAACCTTAAAAATGTACAGACTTTTAAACTTGAAAAAATAAAAATAGAACAAAGGAACATCCTATACACATTACCGAGATACATCTGTTGTTAGTATTTTGCCCTAGTTGCTCTATCATTGGTGTCATTGGTGTCATTTCTTCTCTCTCACACCACATTTTTTCCCTAATCTTATGAAGTAAGTTACATATATTTTGGCCCTTTACCTTGAAATGTTTCAGTGTGTATTTTTTAATCTTTTGATTTTTTTTTTTTTTTTTTTTTTTTTTGAGTCAGGCTTGCTCTGTCACCCAGCCTGCAGTGCAGTGGCATGATCTCAGCTCACTGCAACCTCCATCTCCTGGGTATCATGTTGTCGCCTCCTGAGTAACTGGGATTGCAGGCATGTGCCACCATGCCAGGCTAATTTTTTTGTATTTTTAGTAGAGACAGGGTTTTGCCATGTTGGCCGGGCTGGTCTTAAACTCCTGGCCTCAACTGATTGACTCCTCTTGGCCTCCCTAAGTATTGGGATTACAGTGTGGTATAAGATATTGTACCTACCCCGCCTACTACTCAAACCAGCCATTAAGGAATCCTAATTCTTTTAGTGTGTAGTGAGTGATATTAAAAGCCTCTATCCTAGTGCTCATTGCTGTTAGATCGTCTTTGTCACTTGGCTTTTACAGCTGACAAAGCTAGGCAATATATATAATGTGTGTGTGTGTGTGTGTGTGTGTGTGTGTGTTGTACTCTGCTTTTGTTGGGTGGAGTGTTCTGTTGATGTTTCAATGGGTAGAGAAAAATAGAAAAATCCCTTCCTCGTGTAAACTGCATTCTAATGGGCATGCAGACAAAAAGAAACAGACTTTCCCTACTTTGCAATGGTTCAGCTTACGATTTTTTGATTTTACCATGGTGCAAAAGTGATACACATTCCGTTGAAATGTATTTGGAGTACCCATACAATCATTCTGTTTTTCACTTTCAGTTCAGTATTCAATAAATTACATGAGATATTCAACGCTTTATTATGAAATAGGCTTTGAGTTATATGTGTTTGCCCAAATGTAGGCTAATGTAAATGTTCTTAGCATGTTTAAGGTAGGCTAAGCTGGAAAGTTCAATAGGTTAAATGAATTAAATTCATTTTCTTATCTTTTTTTTTTTTTTTTTTTTTGAGAGAGTCTGGCTTTGTTGCCCAGGCTGGAGTGCAGTGGCCCAATCTCTTCTTACTGCAAACTCCACCTCCCAGGTTCAAGTGATTCTTCTGTCTCAGCCTCCCAAGTAGTTGGGATTACAGATGTGCACCATCACACCTCGCTAATTTTTGTATTTTTAGTAGAGATGTGTTGGCCAGGCTGTGTTGGCCAGGCTGGTCTTGAACTCCTGACCTCAAGTAATCTGCTTGCCTCAGCCTGCCGAAGTGGTGGGATTACAGGCATGAGCTACTGTGTGATATTTTTAACTTTCGATGGATTTACTGGGATGTAACCCCATTGTAAATTCAGCAGCATCTGTACATCAAATATAACCTGGAAGTTGGTGCTATTGGGGAAAAACAGTAAGGAAAGGGAAAAGGAATTGTGTCCGATGCGGGCTATGGGGGTAGTTGTGGTGGGCCTGCAGTTTTAAACAGGCAGTCAAGAAAGGCCTTACTGCTGAGTGACATTTGAACACCTGAAGATCTGAGGGAGGTGGAGGTATAAGCCACATGGATACTTGGGGGAATAGCATTCTAGGTAGAGGGACTAGCAAATGCAAAGGCTGTGAGGTGAGGTTATTTGAGGATCTCTTTAAGACTTGTTAAATGCATGTCATGTAATGATTTTGTGAAACTGTGTTGTCCTTTTGGAAATGTGGATATTTAAAAAATTTCTGGTTTGAAGATTATATAAGTGCAAAGTGAGAGTTATTTGTCTTTTCCTCTTCCTAATCTTACAGCTACACTTTTTAGGATTTCATATATTATATTTGTTCACTGCTTTATTTTCTGTCTTCTTTCCTAGAATGAAAGCTTCATGAGGGCAAGGATTTTATCTGCTTTATGTACTACTTACTAGTGCCTAGGGCACAGTTGTCACTTAATAACTTCTTGTTTAATTATGAATAAATTTGTCAGATGTGACTTTATAGTATTTTCTTATGAATTTAATGTCTGTAAGTCCATATGTAAAAGATTCTTGTTTTATCACTCTATATGTAAATGTATATATTATAAAAATACATTCATTTTATTTTTATTTTATTTTATTTTTTTGAGACAGATTCTCAATTCTGTCAGCCAGGCTGGAGTGCAAGGGCATGATCTCAGCTCACTGCAGCCTCTACCTCTCCCCACCTCTACCTCCTGGGTTTAAGTGATTCTTGTGCCTCAGCTTCCCAAGTAGCTGGGACCACAGGTGTATGCCATTATGCCTTGCTAATTTTTGTATTTTTGGTAGAGACGGGTTTCATCATGGTGACCAGACTGGTCTCGAACTCTTGACCTTAGATGATCTGCTGGACTTGTCCTCCCAAAATGCTGGGATTATAGGTGTGAGCCACTGCGTCTGGCCTATACATTCATTTTAAATTATAGAACTGGAAAATCATTTAATTTTTTTTAAGAGGGAGGAAAATTGTTTGGCTTTTTGACTTTATACTTTAGAAACCAGTGTTTGGGCAGTAGACATTTTCCCTATCAGCTTGGTTGTAGATGTATGTTGTATTAAAAATTTTAATTTCATTTACTTCAGAGTTTTGTATTTTGGGCTTTATGAACTCTTGGAGTTCTCAGTCTATATTGCATGATATTTTGCATCTCTTTTCTAACAGAATTATACCTGTTAATTTTTCAGGTTGTGTGATAGCTGAGCTTTTTACAGAAGGTGTACCATTATTTGATCTCTCTCAACTTTTGGCTTATAGAAATGGACATTTTTTCCCTGAACAAGTGCTAAATAAAATTGAAGATCGCAGCATCAGAGAATTGGTAACTATGCTACAAATATTTGCCAAAAAGTTTTTAATAGGATTTTGTTCCCACTGGTGCTTTAATCAGTTTTCTGGAATGTTGTAAATTTGGAATAAAACAGTAAAACACTGTAGGCTAATATAAACAGCTTGGTGGTGTTACTTTGTTAGGGAAGAATATATTGTTTTTTTTCCCCTTCAGGCACAGAGCTCGTTTGACTTAAAAAAAAATCTATTATCTATCTTCCCACTATAATCTTCAGCTCTCCATTTTACAGATTTGAAAGGAAGTCAGGTGGTTTCTAGGAGTTGGAGAGGTCTTTCTGGATAGAGCTTGCCAGTAAGAAATGAAGAAGACAGACATTTAAAATGAAGGAGGCAGGAAATGTCAACTTGAATAATACAGCAATACAGGGCATTGCATATAGAAGCAAATAGCTTTGTATTAATACATGAAGTTGAGGGCAGTTCTGGAAAGGCAGCTACAGAAGCACAAATTAGTATAGCAGAATGGGTGTGAGGAATCCTGTGGGGGATCACCTAAGCCACATGCCTACATTACTGTTTGAGGGTGTTGTTTCTAAGTCAGTTATAGGGTAACTGATGCTTGTGGTGATGACTCTGAGTGATGGAAAAGATTGGTGTGTTTAGAATATTATTTAATTAGGGAAATATATAATAAATTTTAATTTCCCTTAAATATGGCAAATATTAAAAAATAAGATGCTTCAGCAGAAGCCAGTTTAGGCCGTATTTACTGAACAGTGCACTGGATTAGGAGTTGGTGTAGTGTTCTAACTTTGGGTATGGCACATACTTTTTATATTGCTTTGGCTATGTAACTTCATGTCATTGGGCATACATTTTCTTAACTGTGAAAGAAATGAATTTGTTTAATCTTTAGGGCCTAGTCCAAACTGAAAACAATTCTAGTTAACATTTTCTTTTAGTACATTTGATTCCTCCGTGTTCACTACTAGGCTCATATTTAAAATATAAACAGAAGGTTCAAATAACTCAGTACATTTTGTGATATTTATTTGCATAATAACTGATACCCTATGGGTGTCTAGGAGAGATTAAAGTATGTTCTGCACATTGAAAAAAATTTATTTCCTATGATACTAGAAAACACAGGATAAATTCAAATTGGGTATATCATTTCTAATGTTTGCAGAATTTAGCATGTCTTTGACACTATTTGAAAACTTTGAGCCACTGATTCCCTTATTGATTAGATCCTAGAGCTGTACTTAAACTACATATTTTTTTGGACTTGTGGCAATAAGGTTCTGAACCATAACCTGGGATATGTAAACGGATTTTAGGGGTTCTGTGATTCCTTCCAGAATTGTATGGGTTTTTGTATGCAGAAATTATGTGTATACATTTTTCTCTGGAAGAGATCCATTGCATTTCTCAGATTCTTAGTGGTGTTTCCTACTCAGAAAAAATTATAAGAATCTTTGAGTTGTGGACAGGAATATATTAGTCCCTATTTTAATAAATGGGGAATACTGAGCTCCTCTTTATGTGTCAGGGCCATCTGTAATATATTTATGTATAATTTCTTACTGCTTTCTAGGGTGATAGAGTCACAAATCATTTAGTAGTCAGGTTCCGAAAGATCCTTTAAATTGTATGTAAATTGCCCTTGTAACTTTCATCTGGTTTACTTTTCTATTCTCAAATCTATTTTAATTCTTTTCTTCTTTTGGTATAGGTAACTCAGATGATTCACCGTGAGCCAGATAAACGTTTAGAGGCAGAAGATTACTTAAAGCAGCAGCGTGGCAATGCTTTTCCTGAAATATTTTACACTTTCCTTCAGCCCTACATGGCCCAGTTTGCCAAGGAAACGTTTCTGTCTGCAGATGAGCGTATTCTGGTTATACGGAAGGATTTGTGCAACATTATTCACAATCTCTGTGGACATGACCTGCCAGAAAAAGCTGAAGGAGAGCCTAAGGAAAATGGGCTGGTTATCTTGGTATCTGTTATAACATCCTGCTTACAAACTCTTAAATACTGTGATTCCAAACTAGCTGCTTTGGAACTTATTCTTCATTTGGCTCCAAGATTAAGTGTTGAAATCCTTTTGGATCGTATTACTCCATATCTTTTGCATTTCAGCAATGACACTGTTCCTAGAGTGAGAGCTGAAGCCTTGAGGACATTAACCAAAGTTCTTGCTCTCGTCAAAGAGGTTCCTCGCAATGATATCAATATTTATCCGGAATATATTCTGCCAGGCATAGCTCACTTAGCCCAGGATGATGCTACTATCGTTAGACTAGCCTATGCTGGTAAGAGTTTATTGTCCAAATATTAGCCATTTAGATATTTTTTAAGTTAATGACTAGACTAGCCTATGCTGGTAAGAGTTTATTGTCCAAATATTAGCCATTTAGATATTTTTTAAGTTAATGACTATAATACTGCTTGTTTTTCTGATTTGTTTGAGAATTCCAAACACGAACTTTGCTCTTGGAACTATTTGTGTACATTTTGATAATATTTCTAGTTACTTTCTTCCTGGGAATCAACGTTAGTGTGTTCTCTCACTTTTGAAATGATCAGAATTATCAAGTGATGGAATTTTGTGGTTTTCCTAGGAATATTATGTTCAACTTGGAATAAGACTAATGTTTACAAGTAATGTGTTTCTGACCTAGTGTCTTTAGGCCTTTACGAAGTTTCTCTAACAATGTGGCTATTTAACTGTCAGTTTTGGGATATAACAATTTATTGCTGTTGAAAAAGATTAGTTTTGCTGCATGATTTGATGTTGAAAGAACTTAGTATACTAATTTACTGAAGTTTACGGTTTTCCAGTTACTGTACTGTTTAGTATTTATGTCTTCTTTGTGATGAGATGGGTGCACCATACACACCTACCTGTTTTGCTTGTAATTCTCACTCAAAATCAGGTGATACAGATTTATGTTTTTAGCTCCCCAAATTAATTCTGAAAGCTTATTTCTGCGTGAGAAATACCACTGAAACATTTATATAAAATGTTTCTGTAATATACTCTGATAGAAATCAGGGATTCTGTTTTGAAGTCTTTGTAGATAGTATGTGTGTGGTGATGATATTGTCATTTTTTTTTGAAAGAAGCTTGCTTAGTTCATTGATTTTACAATTTATTATTATTTTAATGAAATATGTGAGAAATGGTCTTTGGACTCGGCTTATCTCTGGGCACATCCACAAAGTGATTGGTGATAGATGGTTTTTTTCCCCTCATACGTAGATTTTTTGTTTATGTTTACCTCTGCCTATTATTTATGGTTTTTATAACTATATAGGTATGAACTTCAGGCCTAGAAATCCAGAATTTCTCTAAGACACATCAAAATTTATCATTTATAACAAAGCATAGTTGTAACTCATTTGGCAAATAAAAATAATTGAACCAGATAAAATCACAAGTAAAATAAAGGTTTATGAGTTTTAAAAACAAGCTCTATCTTCTTTACCAGAATTTTGTCGTCCTCCTTTTTGGTGCCGTGTATCTTAATCTGTTCTCAATTGTGCTAAACAGGTCATGTTCTGATGAAGTGCCATATTAGCATATTGATACTCAATTACTAATAGGTAGCAAATGAAAATAGCTACTGTTTATTGAAAAATCTGCTCAAGGTTGTTTGCAAAGGTCAACTGCAACAACCTTGAGCATTAGATGTTTTATTACCTTCCTTTTACAGGTGAGGAAATTGGGGTTAGGATAGACTAAATAACATGACCCAAATGTATGTGGTCTAATTCTCATTTCTCAGAGCTCCTGCTCTAGATTGGTTTTGAAGCATTCCTACTTTTCTTTGGTCTTCTGGGTCTTTGTGGTGAGAGTCCATGATAACCCAGGGTCAGTGCCAGCACCTTGCATTGTCATTTATTCATGGCCTAGTATGTGATCACCCAGGCTGGAATGCAGTGGGGAGATCATAGCTCACTGCAGCCTTGGCTTTCTAGGCTCAAGCCATCCTCCCAACGCAACCAGCAAACAGCTGGAACTATAGGTGTGTAACACCATGCCTGGCTTATTTGCAGTCTTTTTAAATAGAGCCAGTCTGTTTGACCATGTATGGTTAAATGTACCTAAAATACATGTGTCAATAATTTTAAAAGTTTAAACATGTTTTTCTTTAGAGTATTTTTTAAATATCATAGATGCTGGTATAGATTTGTGTAAAGTGAACTTCCAAGTGTGCTTATGGACTTAAATGGGGAAATAAGTATAGATGTACTCAGACTTTAGAGGTGCCCAGGAAAGTAAGAGACTTTTCCTGATAAAGATTTGCTCATTAAAGTGGTAATATTGATCTAGAATTTTGGCATATTATCCAGATATGGCCCAGAATTTTTTCCATCTTTAGGGTGAGCAAGCATTATAAGGTATTAACATCTTGCTTACTTAGAAGTTAATTTTTATTCTATTCAGAGCATTGTTGAACCTGGCAGGGGTGGGGAGTGGGACCCCAGAATGAAGGGAATAATTGTATTTGACAGACTCAAAGATTTCAACTGCCAGAGGTACATTTAGATTTCAGAGATGTTGGAAAGCAAGGAAAAAATAAGGTTATTTTAAGTTTAAGTTAGTTAAGCTTTATGTTCAGTGCTATTCACTGCCAAGAAGGAAAAGACTACAGTCTTTGGCTGGTTATGATCATATGTTAAGAAACACATATGTAAAGTGGGAGGCAAGGTAGGACATAGACACAAGAATAAGTAAAAATGGAAGGGAGAAGAAAGTGTAAGTGAAGAGCAGATACAATTGATAGTAAATGTGACAGCAGAAATTAAAAGTTACTTTGCAGTGAGTGGTGAGGAGGATCAGTCTTTGTAGGTCATCAGAGAAAGAAGATACAGACAACTGTATAAATGTGGTAGTCTGCCGCTTTGGTTCACTAGGAACTTAAGTATCACTTGTAAAGCAGTCTAACCGTGGTTTCTCTTTGAGGCAGTTGTGACTCTTCATTTATATGTGAAGAAACTGTCTCAGATTGCTTAAATAGCCAAGTTAATAAGTGGAAGGTTGAGATTTGAACCCAGATATGTCTGATCCCAAAGCTTAACTTGATCTGTTATTTTAATGTGGATGTTTCTTTGTCTAATAAATATCTCTCACTTGTCAAGGTATTGTTTAAATTGTAAGTCTCTGCAGAGAATTAGGCCTCAGTAGATTTGGGTGTTAGGTTATTTTTGTGTTATTATGATTATTATTTTTTAAGCTGTGTTTCATTAATAAAACTGGCAGTTTGGAGATAGTTGTAGATTATAAGCTGGGTTACTAAAATCTGATTAGGTTAAATGCTACATTGATAAGTTCAGGTTTTCCCATAGACTTATGATTAGTATTTATATGTATAAAGACGGAGGAAACGTTGTAAGTTTTACAGAGAGTTAAGTTTGTAATGATAAATTTTCTTTTTATTTTATAGAAAACATAGCTCTGCTGGCAGAAACAGCTCTGAGATTTCTGGAATTAGTACAGTTAAAAAATCTTAATATGGAAAATGACCCCAATAATGAAGAAATAGATGAAGTTACACATCCAAATGGAAATTATGACACAGGTTGTATAATTTTCTCTTCTAGATTTCCTATTATTTAGAATGAATTGGTGATGCTAACTTGTAAAACTTATCATTTGTAGTTTTCATGTATATATTAGATAGGAAGAGTCACTGGTGTCTAATTATTCTCTCTCTCCTCATAAACGGTTACCTTGCTGGAAAACAATCAGCTTGTCAACCTGGATACTAAACCCAATTGTTTATTAGCCAGAATAGATTTGTGTGAACAGTAAAGCCAGCTGAATTACATAATCCTCAAAAAGAAGAAAAGTTTAGAAACATCATAGCTAAAGAAACTAAACTTTTTCTTTTTATGTGAGTATATTCTGAATATCCTCAGTCAAAAATCGTTTTTATTTCGTACTATTTGTGATTTACATTTCAAAACCATAAAAGAACAGATGTGATGATGATAAACTTATTGAAGTCAAAGTCCCTGTCTTAGATTTTCTTTGCATTATACAACTCTATAGGTTTTTAATTAATATTTGTTGAGTAAAAGATTTAGAAGTAAAGTAAAAGATGTAAGTTTCTCCAGGATGATTCTAGTTGTGAAAAACGAGAGAAATCTAGTTTTTAGAATGTTGTGCTATAAATAACAGTGGTTGTTTTGTTAGAATGGCACCATTTTTAGACAACATGTATTATCTAGAGTTGAATTACAGTGGAATAATTTTGAAGTTATGGGAGGATATATCAGGACATCCAGCCTTTTTTTGTGGACTTACTTGGAAAATAATGCTGTCCTATAGCCATGTAATTGGACCTGTTTAGGTAATAAAGTTAAATGTTGAAATTTTTTAGGAGGTAAAGTTTTTCTTAATGTGAGCATATAGTCTTGCATGTCAGACCTTTCTCCTTAACAGTAGTTGGACCAAGAGTGGCCCTGTCTTCTGTGTATTCACAGGCAATTGTTAAAGATTAGCTCTGCATCGGGCAAATTAGGAGCCTACTCTAAGCACTAGAGCGTGGTGGTGAATAAGACAGAAATGATCCCTGCTCTTGAACTTACATTTTAGTAAAGAGAAAATAGGCAACTAAGTAAATAAGTAAGAAAAAATGAGGGTAAGGAAGAGATTAGGCCAGAGAAGAAAACAGTGTGCAGATCAAGTAAACCCTTGACAGAACTTGCAGTGTATTTTTTGGCTTGCTAAAATAAACTGATCTTTGAAAACACGTTCTACAAGGATTGCTCAGTACCATCACGTTATATCCTTATCCTATCTAGTATTTTCAAGTCCTTGATTAACTTGGACCTTATTGGGGCAGTGTGATTTCTTTTCTGGTGCTTCTGTGTAATTTTCTCCCTGAGCTCATAAATGAAGCTCTTTAATTAGTGAGATAGATGCTTGTGGCATCTGCTTGTTAGGATATTCGATATACTTCACTTTATATTTCACTTTCCCATCCTTCAGAGCTTTGAATAACGGAAAAAAAATTGGTGATTAAAGACTTTGGTGGCTTCTGTGATCAATCTCTCTGATGAGTAAGAAAGACTGGGACTATGTGTTCAGGGGAAAAATTGATCCTATTTCTTTTTTCTTTTCTTTCTTCCCTTTTTTTTTTTAGAGCTTCAAGCCTTACATGAAATGGTCCAGCAGAAAGTTGTTACTTTGCTAAGTGACCCTGAAAATATTGTAAAACAAACCTTAATGGAAAATGGAATAACACGGCTGTGTGTGTTCTTCGGACGTCAGAAAGCCAACGATGTTTTGTTGTCCCACATGATTACCTTCCTAAATGATAAGAATGATTGGCATCTCCGTGGAGCATTTTTTGATAGTATAGTTGGTATGTGTTTTGCTTTTAAATTCATCATTTAAGATTTTTAATTATCCTTTCAGATATTTCCATGCAATCTGAAAGATAGATGATACGACCAAATTTAATTAATAATGAAATGAATTCCTACTATTTCTGTCTTCGTGCTGCTTTTGGATGATGTAAGTGTTTTAGCTTGGTAAAATAAAGAGTTGGTAAATCAACCTGTGGTACATCCATATGAAAGAATATCATGTGGCCATTAAAAATTATATTTTAACAGAATAATGACCTGGAAAGTACCATGAAATATGTTAAAGTGACCTAAGTAGGTTGTAAATCCTCTTAAAGTATGATTGCTTTTGTGTAAAGGTAACTAATAGAAATTACGTGTTTATAAACATGTTAATAAAAGTGAACTCGCATCTCTTTTAGAATCAGAAAATAACAGTTAAAATATAATTATAGTTGAAAATCAATCTAGTTGGAAAGAATTAAGTTAAAGGCTTTGTGTAAACTTCAAATTTGTGAAAATTTAAGCAGCATTTTTTTGCTGTTCTTTAATTTTATAATTACTGATTTTTAGATTAAAGTCAGACGTCGTGTCTTTTATGTGCATGACTTCTATTACATTTGGATTCAGAATTAGAAGTACATGAAGTGGACAATATTTTATATGAATTAAGTCATGTTCGATACAGGATTTAGTATTTTTCTCTTTTGAATGGTAACTGACCCCCTTTTCCCTGAAGGTACTGATCTTTTCAGTTTAAGATTTAGCCAGTTATGAAATATTATATGTTAAATTCATATTATGATTATCCACTATCCTTTATTATATAATTTCCCACCTGGTTATAACAGTTTATCTGTTAACCCAAAAGGTTTAAAGACTATTCTGCACATTGGAAAGCTTGGCTGGTATCCAAACTTTCTCTGAGGCAGCAGAAACCTGTAAGTTTAAGTTTTGGTTCCCAATAATATGGGAAAGTAACTGTTACAAGGTTTGCTGTTTGTTTTTTTTTTTCTAAAAAAATAAAATGCAAGAAACTTACGTGGCTACAGGATTGATATTTCTGCAAATGCTATCATATGTTTTGCAGGAAACAGTACTTTCTACTTTGAAAAACTTTCAAATTCCCTGTTTTTCTTGCTTTGTTATTATTGGAAATTACCGTACCTGTTTTTTTTCAGACATCTTTTTTTTTTTTTTTTGCATTGGTTAATAGCTGCATCCTAGTCCTCCATCTGGAACTTCGCCTGACTCTGTTCCTGAATACAGGATTCTTTGATTCTTAGGTCTTTTTGTCTTCCTTGTTCCCGTCTTCTTTCAAATAATATTTTTATTTCCTCTCGGGAAAAGTTCGTTCTTAAAACTTCCCCTATCTATTGGTCAGTTCATGTGTTCTTTGAAACATATATTAGTTCTTTTCAAATTTAAAAACAATTTTTTTTATTAATAAAAGCTTATATTACTTTTGGAAATTAAACTTGGAAAAATAGGGAAATTACAGAAACCAAGAAGAAAATAAATGACCTTTAATCCTACAACCCATGTACAATCTCTGTTAAAGCTTTGATGTTGTTTCCCATAGCTCTTCCTCTTCTTTTTCCATTCCATTTATCCCTTTTTGTCATATGCTGGTGGTTAAAAGCAGGCATTGTGGAGCTAAACTGTTGGGCTCAAGTGTTTGCTTTGTCACTAGTTGTTCTTGGAAAATCAATTTTTTTATGCTTTAGTTTACCTATCTGTAAAATGGAGATAATAATAGTGCCTGTCTTACTGATTGTTTGGGGATACAATGAATTAATGTACGTAATAGTGCCTGGCATAAGTGCTATACATATATTACTACCTAATTTTATTTTATTATTTCTTAAAATCTTTTTTTAATATACTTTAAGTATTTTCTCATGTCATTAAAAATTTATTTGAAACCATAATTTAATAGATCTAAATTATTCCGTTGTAATATAATAATTAATAATCTAAATTATTCCGTTGTAATCTAATAATTCCATTGTATTCATAGTTTTGCCAAGATTTATTTAACCCTTTTGGATATTTTCATTTTTCTGTCAAATATAGATAATTTATATATTTGGTGTAAAGTATGTACGTAAGTAGTTGTTTCTGCTTATTTTCCTAAAGTAAACAATTTTAATTACTCTGTTAAAGAATGTGAATTTATTTTTAAAACTCATGACACATTTGTAAGCTATTCAAGAAGATTATATCATTTTGCATTCCCATCTCCATTAATGCTGCATACCTGACATTCAGTGTGAAATAGGCTTTACTTAATCTTTGCCTGTTGGAAGGGTAAAATAATAACTTGTTTAGCTATGTATTTCTTAGTTTAGCTATCAAGTTGAAAAACTTTCTCATGTTGATTATTCATATTTCTAATACTATGAATTTTAAAATTCATAATTTTGGCTTATTTTGTCCTGATATTCTTTTCTTGTTCTTTTTGAGACTTTATATGCACATTAAGAACATTAATTTTTTTAAATCCATTTTAAGTGCACATTTCTCAGTTCTTTAACTTGATTTTTTTAATCTTTTTTGTAGACTATTTTTCTTGTCAGTTTATTTGATGTTTTTGCTTTGTGATTTTTTTTAACTTTTGTATATAAAATCTTTTCCATTTCAGAATTAGATTTATAATCTGTTGTGTGCTTGCCTTCTTTTTCATGCTTTATTTTTCACACTTAACTGTTTAATGGATCTTTATGGTCTTGTGATGTAAGGTGAAATCTAAATTTTCTTCTTTTTTTCAGATATGTAACCGATTTTCTCAACGTAATTTATTAAGCGTTTTTTTTGTTTTTGTCTTACTGGTTTGTGAAACTGGTTTTTGTTTGTTTGAGACGGAGTCTTGCTCTGTCCCCCAGGCTGGAGTGCAGTGGCGCTATCTTGGCTTGCTGCAACCTCTGCCTCCCGGGTTCAAGCCATTTTTCTGCCTTAACTTCCCGAGTAGCTGGGATTATAGTGTACGCCACCATGAAAGCTAATTTTTGTATTTTTAGTAGAGATAGGGTTTCACCATATTTGCCAGGCTGGTCTTGAACTCCTGACCTCATGATCTGCCTGCCTCAGTCTCCCAGAGTGTTGGGATTACAGGCGTAAGCCACCATGCCCAGCTGAAACTCTTTTATCATCTGTTGCATGCTTCTGTCTGTTAAGGTCAGTTTTCTGGGTATCTAGTCTATTCCATTGATTTTTCTATCCTTGTACTCATATTCATAGCCATATTCAGTTTACGATATTATGTATTTTTAATCAATTTTATCTGATAGGGTAAGTTTCCAGATGTCATTCTTTATTTTCAAAATATTTGTAGCTATTTTAGCTCATTGTACATTTCAGTTTGTAAGGTTCCTAAATATAATCCACTGGAATTTTAGATAGTGTTTTTCCTTTCATCAAACAATTATGACTTTTTTTAATCATAAAGGAAATAGGCTTTTAGAAATCATAAAATTTAATCAAAAGTTAAAATGTATGAAAATCAATAGTTGAAATTTCCAGAGGCAACTACTCATCTTTGTGCTTTTGTTTTAGTGTTTTTAGGTGATTATCACCATATCAGTAAATAATATTTTTTTTAAGTAAATGATATTTTCCTGTTACTATATTCAGAATAACCAACTTTGGACTTTATCTCTTGGATTTTTTTCTATGCCAGGTGAAGATTTAACTTACTCATAACATGCCTTGATCTTTCTTCTCTTCTCAGTTTTTGAGATGTTGACTACTATTTTCAGTGCTTTTGTTTTTAGCTTGTTGTTTTAATAACTTTAAGTAATTAAGTCTGTTTTGTATTGCTTGACCTCTGATTTGCACTACAAGATTAGTGCCCCTTTTGTTTCTCTTTAACCTGTTTCTCTTCTTACTGTTTAGTTGAGAATTGAGAACTCTCCAACAATTTTATTGTTATAAGTAATAATACATTCTGTTCTATAATCATAAAGTATTTTATGTATAGAATGATTATGAAGCTTCAAAACAAAATGTACATGATTATGAATGTGTAAATTTTAGGCTATGGAGCCAAGTAGTATTCTGTAATTATATTTGCTTCATCACAATCTTGGTTCAGTGACTGTCCCCCTCACCAGTTGAGTATGTTTACAGCAAGGTCAGTGGATTCTACTTCACTTCCTCTTTTAGTTACCAAATACATTATTTTAATTTTATATTTGGACTGTGATTTTCTTGAACAATTTTTGTTTGTTCTGGAATTTTAGATTTCTTTGTTTTCCTTTTAGAAAGAAAAGTAATATATTGTCACCATATCTATAATAGCTAGCTTGTTTCTTATTAGTTTTATTTGTTGCTTGGAATCTATTCCATTTTCTTCTTGATGATATTTCTTGAAATTTATTAGTTTTTAATTCTAATCTGGACTGACTTATTTCAAGGTCTTTGCCAGCTTTTTTTTGCCCTTGAATTCTTGGGTTGAAATTTTCCTGGACAGGAAAGGTTGCATGGGAGGCAGACCTTTAATAGTCCTTACATATCTTGAAATGACCTATTTATCTTTTTATTTAATTGATAGTTTGAAAGTAGAATTCTTTTCATAACTTTGAATGCCTTGCTCGCCTATGCCTTGTCTTCTAACCTCCGTTGCTGCTGAATTTTATGTAATTCCAGTTTGATTCTTCCTTTTCAGGAGACCTGTGTTTTCACTTTTGTAAGTTTTAGAATCTTAACTTCTCTGTAGTATCCGAGAATTTCTTAATGGTTTGCTTTGCTGTGGGTCTTTTTAACTTTATCATGCTGGGTAGGAAGTCCAGTGTTCTTTCCTAGGTAATTGATCAATATGTTTGGCTTTTACTTAATTTTATTGCTTTGTTTAATAATATACATACTTTTAGGTATTGAATAATCACATAATGTTACTTTTCGTTTCCAGGTGTTGCTGCCTATGTTGGCTGGCAAAGCTCCTCAATTCTTAAGCCCCTGCTGCAACAAGGCCTTAGTGATGCTGAGGAATTTGTTATTGTGAAAGCTCTTTATGCCCTTACTTGTATGTGCCAGTTAGGATTGCTGCAAAAACCTCATGTTTACGAATTTGCCAGTGATATTGGTAAGTTTCTGTTTCTTAAAATTAGAATGAGAAAATTAGGATGCGTGAAGAACTTTAAAAAATTTCTAGGTAATGTAGAGTGAGAATTGCAACTTCATTGTTCCTACTGTTGATTGATTGGGGTTCCTACTATTGATTGTGTGGGTGTGCATGTGTGCATGCTTATATGAATGTGAGAGACAGACAAGCTGACTCATTGGCTCCTCCAGCCCCGGTTGGGAAGTACTGCTTTGTTCCATCTGTTGTTAAGTCTGTTACCTTTAACAAGAAGCAAGACTGGGTTTTTGTTGTTGTTGTTGTTGTTGTTTGTTTTTTGAAACAGAGTCTCACTCTTGTCACCCAGGCTGGAGTACAGTGGTGTGATCTTGGCTCACTGCAACTTCTGCCTCCTGGGTTCAAGCCATTCTCCTGCCTCAACCTCCTGAATAGCTGGAATGACAGGCACCCGCCACCATGCCTGGCTAATTTTTTGTTGTTGTTGTTGTTGCTGTATTTTGTATTTTTAGTGGAGACGAGGTTTCACCATGTTGGCCAGTCTGGTCTTAAACTCCTGACCTCAGGATCCAACTGCCTTGGCCTCCTAAAGTGCTAGGATTACAGGTGTGAGCCACTGCGCCTGGCTCTGGCTAGTTTTTAAATTCTCTTTTGTAGAACATGGGTCTTGCTAAGTCACTCAAGATGGTCTCAAACTCTGGACTCAAGTGATTCTTTTCCCTTGACCTCTTGAAGTGCTGGGGTTACAGGCATGAGCCACCTTACCTGGTTTTATTTTTAATTTTTTGAGGAATTGCCATACTGTTTTTCATAATAGTTGTATAAATTTACATTCCCATGAGTGATATACCACACAGCTCCCTTTTCTCCACATTCTTTTCTTTTTAAAAAAATTATTTTCTCTTTTTTTTTTTAACCTCTTGTTCAGCCAAGGTCATTTTGTTTCTTTTTTTTTCTCCACATTCTTGCCAACACTTGTTTCCTTTTGGTTTTTTTAATAATACCCATCCTGGCAGGTATGTAGTGATATCTTACTGTGGGTTTGATTTGCATTTTCCTCATGATTAGTGACATTGAGCATTTTTAAATATACCTGTTGGCTATTTGTCCTCTTCTGAGAAATGTTTAAAGCCTTTGCCCATTTTTAGTTGGGTTGTTTTCTTGGTAATGAGTTGTTTGAATTCCTTACATACTGTGGTTGTTATTCCCTTACCAGATACATGGTTTGTAGATATTTTCTTCCTTTCTATAGCTTGTCCCTTCACTCTGCTGATTGTTTTATTTGCTGTGCAGAAGCTTTTTAGTTTGATTTGGTCCCATTTGTCTATTTTTGCTTTTGTTTCTGTGCTTTTGAGGTCATATCCAGAACACCATTGTTCAGACCAATACCAAGAGGCTTTTCCCCTGTGCCACCTTCTCATAATTTTATAGTTTCAGTGCTTTGGGAAGTACAGCTATTTTGACAATATCAATTCTCTCAGTCTGTGAACATTGGATTTTTTTCATTTATTTGTGTCTTTAATTTCTTTAATCAATATTTATAGTTTTTAATATCTAAATCTTTCACCCTCTTGGTTAAATTTATTTCTAAGCATTTTGTTCTTTTAGGTGCTGTTGTAAATGGGATCATTTTCTTATTTAAAAAATTTTTTTGATATTTCATTCCTAATATATAGAAACCACTGACTTTTGTTTGTTGATTTTGTATCTTGCAACTTTCCTTAATTGTGGGTAACACCCCCCATGGGCACCGAAGAAGGAGAACTGTCCAGACCCTAGGAACAATTAGTGCCTGAAAAATATCTTAGTTTATAGTGTTATTACTCAGCTGTTTCCTTTAAATAATCCTTTATATATAATCATATATTAGTTTGTAGAATTAGTGCCTGAAGTATAACTTACTGCTTACATATATCTAGCTTATATAATCATACTTAATACTTATATCTAACATACTTAGTTCTATATAATCTTGCTATATAATCATATAGGTATTGTAGTCGGAGCTGTACTGACACATTTAGTGCTGATTTATATATCTTTCTATATAACCATAGAGTAGTTTGTACTAGGAGGAATGCCTAGAGCAGTCACAGAACAGAAGCAGTACATGGGAAAACAGCCAGACCAGGACAAGAGCCAAAGACCCAGGCGGTGGTGTCCCTGCCTGAAAGGGCATATGCTGTATGGCAGGCTTGGACCAAGAGCCTTTCCTCCTGATAAAGGAGTTGTGGTACCTTGCATCCAGTTCCTTTGGAAAGTAGCCCTCAAGCCTGAGATCCTGGAAATAATCGAGGGTGAAGAACCCCTCTGGTGTGACCAGTCACGGCAGTTGTACACCCTGTCAGTCTTTTCTCGCTTCTGTGCTAGTGCAAATCATCCTCCCGTAAATATTTTAAGAGAGGAGCACAGTCTGTCAGCTCCCACTGCGTTGGCTTACAGTATCCTTCTATTAGAAATCCTTTGAAGTCTCTAGCCCCCAGATAAGAAGTGTTGTATATGACACATGTTGCACACAGCCCACCTCCTTGCCTCGGTGACCTAAGGTGGGTGGACCCCTTTTCTATACGTGACCCTCTACTACTGTGCACAGCACAGCGCCCTACTGCGCATGGCCCACCTCTCTGCCCAGGTGACGTAATGTGGTGGCTCCCTCGCTTGTGACTCGTGATTATGTGTGCCCTATTACTCAGCCTGTAGATGATGACCTCACTTACAACCCTGTCCACTGCTTGTACCTAATAAATACAGATGCTTCTGGGCATTTGGGGCTCTTGCTGATCTCCACTCACAGGTGGCATGGCCCCCCAAGTCTAGCTGCTCTTCACCAGTTCTTCAGTGTCCTATCTCTTTACTTCTCAGATCCTGCACCTCAGCACAGCATAAGGGACACCCCATGACCCTGTGGGGCCCAACACCCCTACACTGAATTTGTTCATTAGTTCTAATGAATTTTTGGTGGCATCATAAGGGTTTTCTACATGTAGGATCGTGTCGTCTGCAAATAGAGACAGTTTAAGTTATTCCTTTCCCATTTGGATACCTTGTATTTCTTTTTCTTGCCTAATTGTCTTGCTCTACCAAGGACATCCAGTACTGTGTTGGACAGAAGTGGCAAAAATGGGCATCCTTGTCTTTGAGTATGTGTTAACTGTGGGCTTGTTATATGTGGCCCTTATAATACTCTTTTTTTTGAGACGGAGTCTTGCTCTGTCGCCCAGGCTGGAGTGCAATAGTGCAATCTCAGCTCACTGCAACATCTGCCTCCCGGATTCAAGTGATTCTCCTGCCTCTTCCTCCCAAGTAGTTGAGATTACAGGTGCCAACCACCATGCCTGGCTAATTTTTGTATTTTTAGTAGAGATGGGGTTTCACCGTGTTGGCCAGGCTGGTCTCAAACTCCTGACCTAGTGATCCTCCTGCCTTGGCCTCCCAAAGTGTTGGGATTACAGGCCTGAGCCACTGCACCCAGCTCTAATGCTCTTTTTATATATTTTGATCCCCCAATGTTGGGTGCATAAGTATTTTTATTGATATATCCTCTTGATGAATTTACCCCTTTATTATAATGTAGGGACCCTCTTTGTCCCTTTTGGCAGTTTCTACTTAAATTCTGTTTTATCTGATACAATATAGCCACCCCTGCTCTTTTTTTGATTACTATTTTCATGGACTATGTTTTTCCATTCTTTCACTTTCAGCTTACATCTGTCCTAAAAACTAAAGTGAGTCTCTTGTAGATAGCATATAGTGGGCTCTTGTTTTTTAAATTTATGCAGTCTTTGTTTGGATAATGTTATCAGTTTATATTTAAAGTAAGTATTGATTGTTAAGGCTTTAAAACTGTCATTTTGTCAGGTTTTTTTTTGTTGTTGTTTTGTTTTGTAATTCCTTTATCCCTTTCTTCCTCTCTTGGTGTCTCCCTTTGGGTTTTGATTTTTTTGTAGTGCTTTGCTTTGATTCCTTTATCTTTTATGTTGTGTTTTGTACTTTTTGTGTGTGTGGTTACCATGAGGCTTACTAAGGTATCTCACAGTCATAACAGTGTATTTTAAGTTGATAACAACTTTGACCTTATACAAAAACTCTACATTTTAACTTCTCTTCCTCTTGTATTTTCTGTTACTGATGTCACAGTTCACCTCTGTTATATATTTTGTATCCATTAACAAATTATTGTGGCTATAGTTATTTAAAATACTTCTGTCTTTTAACTTTATTCTGAAGTTAAAAAGTTATTTATGCACCATTATTACAGTTTCAGAGTATTCTGAAAGAACTGTTTTCTCACCTTTACATTGAGCTGTATACTTTCATACGTTTTTATGGTGTTATTTGATGTTCTATCATTTCAACTTGAAGAACTCCCTTGAGCTTTTTGTATAAGGCAGGTCTAGAGTGATGACCTCCTACAGCTTTTGTTTGGGAAGGTCTTGATCTCATCTTCATTTTGCAAGGACTGCTTTTCTTGACATGGTATTCTTTGTTGAAGTTTTTTATTTTAGTAGCATTTTAACATGTTAGTATTACATGTTTTAATAACATTTCTGCTGAGAAAACCACTGATGATCATATGAGGGTTCTTTTGTTTATTGAGTTGCTTTTGTCTTGCTGTCTTCAAAATTCTCTGTCTTTGAGAAGTTTATTATAATGTTTTTTGGTGAAGATATGTTTATATTTAATATGTTTGGAATTCCTTGGGCTTCATGGATCTGAGTGTTCATTTCCCTCTCCAGATTTGGGAAGTTTCCTGTCATTCTTTCTTTAAATAAGCTTTAATTCCGCTGATTGGATAATTTCAAATGACCTGTTTTTGAGCTCATTTATTCTTTCTTTTGCCCAATAAAGTTTGTTGTGGAAGCTGTCTATGGAGTTTTTCAGTGCATTTGTGTTCTTCTGATCCAGAATTTCTGTTTGGTTCCTTTTTATGGTTTCTTTGTCGTTGTGAACTTTTAATTTTCTTTGTATATTGTTTTCCGAATTTTGCTTAGTTGTCTATCTGTTCTGTTTTACCTCACTGAACTTAGATGAAATTTTTTTTTTTTTTTTTTTTAAAGACAGGGTCTCTCTCTCTCACCCAGGCTGGAATGCAGTGGTGTGATCGTTGTTCACTGCAGCCTCAAACTTTCTGGGCTCAAGCAGTCCTCTCATCTTAGCCTCCCAAGTAGCTGGGACTGCAGACATTTATTACCATACCTGGCTATTTTTTTTATTTTTATTTTTTTTGGTAGAGGTGGGGTCTTGCTTTGTTACCCATACTGGTCTCAAACTGGCTTCAAGTAATCCTCCCTTCTCCAACTCCCAAAGTGCTGGGATTACAGGCATGAGCCATTGTCTCTGTCTTTCTTTGAGATAATTATTTCAAATTCTTTGGTAGGCAGTTTGTAGCTCCATTTCTTTTTATTTTTTATTTTTTTAATTTAATTTAATTTAATTTAATTTTTTTTTGAGACGGAGTTTCGCTCGTGTTACCCAGGCTGGAGTGCAATGGCATGATCTCGGCTCACCGCAACCTCCGCCTCCTGGGTTCAGGCAATTCTCCTGCCTCAGCCTCCCGAGTAGCTGGGATTACAGGCATGCGCCACCATGCCCAGCTAATTTTTTGTATTTTTAGTAGAGACGAGGTTTCACCATGTTGACCAGGGTGGTCTCGATCTCTTGACCTCGTGATCCACCCACCTCGGCCTCCCAAAGTGCTGGGATTACAGGCGTGAGCCACCGCGCCCGGCCCAGCTCTCCATTTCTTTAGGGTCTGTTACTTGTTCTTTATTATGTTTTTTTGGTGGGCTTATGTTTCCCTGATTGATTCATGATCTTGTGACCTTGCATTGGTATCCATGTATTTAGGAAGTAGACACCTCTTCCAGTCTTTACAATAATCAGTCTGTCCAGAGATTCTGGGTAAGTGTCGGTGACATTGCTGCTGGTGTCCTTGGGCAGGCTGGCCTGGTTTTGGGGTCAGTAGGTTGATGGGCGTGGCACCTGCTTCCACAGGGGCTGGCCTGATGTTTGAATCCACAGAGTTAGGTCTGGAGCTTGATCCATTGTGGTAGGCCTTGATGATGGATCCACTGCAGCTGTCTTGGTGCTGGGTTCTCTGGTGTGGGCCTGTTGAGTTGTCCATGGGGTTGGGATTAGAGCCTAGGTCTATCATGTAGACCTGGAGCCTGTATCTGTGGGTGCTGGCATGAATCTTGGGTACATGTGGCTGACCTGGGGCAACCTTGCACCTGAATCTGTAGGAGCCTGCTTGGTGCTAGGTTGGGCCTAGAGTTATGCTCTCTGGGGATGTGCCAGGTCCTAATTCTGTAGGTGCTGGCTTGGCGCTGGGATTTATCAGGGCAGGCCTAGAGCCTGAGTCCAGCAGCTTGGTTCTGGGCCCTTTTTTCATGGAGGCTTGGCCTGGAGCCTGAGTCAGCAGGGACAATCCTGGAGACTGGGCCTGCAGTGACCAGCTAGGTGTCAGGGCCTACTAGGGTGGGTCTGGACCCTAGATACCCTCAAGCCTGGGTCCTCTGGGGTCATCTAGGCAGTAGGGCTGGCCTGGAGGAGGCCATCCCCTGTGGGAATGGGTCCATGGTGGTTGGCCTGGAACCTGGAACAGCAGGGGAGGGCATGCTTTGGGTTTTCACTTGGTTTCATTGGTTTGGGCCAGGTGTTAGAGTCCACAGCAAAGCCGAGTGCTCATTTGTCTCTTCCCCAACTTGGAAGCTATTGCTTTGTATTGGCTGCCTGGGCTTTGGGGAATGTTGACATGGGTAATGTGAAACTGCCCTTCCTGCCTTCTTCACTGGGCCTTTCTCATTTTTGTGCTATCCCCAGGTGCTGTAATCTCTCACTTGGACTCCTTTGTAATGGTGTTTTCATGCATTGATAGTTGTTAAAACAGGTTTTTTCCACAAGAGGATGAACACTAAAATGTCCTATCATATTGTTTTCACTTTCTAGTGTAGTGACTTTAAAGAGAACGGTGGAGGTGGTTTTTATGGTGATTATGATTTCTTTGGTAGTCCTTTTAAAAACTATACTCTTCCCACTTAGCTATTATGAATATTTTCCCCCACACTTGTCTTCTGATAAGTTGAATGTGTTGGATAAAGAAAAGAATGAGTATACTATTTCATAGGCAGTTCTTTCGATTCAGACTTCTTCTTCTTTTGAGTATTTGAGGTGCTTTGCATCAGTCAGCTACTTACTGATATAATAATGCTGTAGAACAGTCAACCACAGAATCTCAGTAAATCCTTCAGTAAGTTTCTCATCATGTACCTGTGGGTCGTGTGGGTGGCCTTGCTTCAGGCTCCGCATCTCCAGGTTGTCTCTGGTGACTCTGATTCATCTGTCTCATTCTGGGGCCCTCATTGTAGGGGTAGTGGTTACCCACATGACGTTCTCATGGTGTTGACAGAAGCACGAGAAGGCATACCCTTCAAATTCCTGTTTGTGTTACCTTGCCTAATATTAATTGGCCAAAGCAAGTGATAAAAACCAAAAGCAAGGGGACAGAGAAGTATCCTTTGTATACCACAAGTGTATAAAAGGTGTACGAGTATGGTTGTATAATACAGGAAAGTTAAGAATTGGGATAAGTAATTCAGTATAATACATTTCTCAACTCCTGTCAAACTATTATGGGTTTAGCTACTTTCTGGAGGTTTGCCAACATTTTTCCAGTTCTCTTCTTCCCTCTTACCACAGGGAAAATATCCAGTGTCCCTTGTTGGATGGATCAGAGATTGCAGGATATTTATGAAATAAACAAAACCTTCCTCATTTATAATTAGAAGAATTAGAAATGCGAGACCTTGGGAGAGAGATATTTGAATGCATCTTTTCTCCTTCCCCTTTTAATATAAGTATTAGTCTATGATGATATTCCTATTTCTCTGTTAATGTATATTTCTTATAAAACAATAAATATCCTTTGAATGCTGATGTGTTTGCATTCTCAGAGCTAACATAATTTTTCTTGCCTTTAAAAGTTTGTATTTTTTTCTAAATCAGGTTAGTCTGATGTCGATTAGTTGAAATCATTTATTTTATGTTTAATACATAAAATTGTTAAAAGGTATGAAAAGACATTTAATTTTCTGGTCTAATCTTATATTTTAAAACTTTTTTTTTTTTTTTGAGACGGAGTTTCGCTCTTGTTACCCAGGCTGGAGTGCAATGGCGCGATCTCAGCTCACCGCAACCTCCGCCTCCTGGGTTCAGGCAATTCTCCTGCCTCAGCCTCCTGAGTAGCTGGGATTACAGGCACACGCCACCATGCCCAGCTCATTTTTTGTATTTTTTTTAGTAGGGGCGGGGTTTCACCATGTTGACCAGGATGGTCTCGATTTCTTGACCTCGTGATCCACCCGCCTCGGCCTCCCAAAGTGCTGGGATTACAGGCTTGAGCCTCCGCGCCCAGCCATATTTTAAAACTTTTAAGAATCAGTATTATGTTTTCTGCCTTTCTGGTTTCCATTCATTAATATCTTATGAAAATAATTGTGCGTTATGTATTAGATTTGATCAAACCCTCATATTAAAAAGAGTATCAGATAGCCCAGATTGTTCCCTTAATCTTTATGCTGTATCTTAGAGAAGTAACTTCTCCCCAGTTTCTCTCCTACTTGGGTGGTAGAGGTGATATGTCTTTAAGCTTCTTGGGGGTAACAAGTGGGGGAATAATAAATAGTTAGCTATATGTTGTTGGGACCTGTTATGTCTCCAACAGTTTTTAATCCAGTGTTCTAAATGAGTAGGTGCCTCCACAATTTTAGTTCTGACTAAAAAAATGTAAAATTTAAGCCCTCAGCTATGAGGTAACTGTCTTCATTCTTTTGTGGTATTGCTGTGATATTTATTTTAAGAGAATGTTATAATAACAGCGTGTCCGCTTGGTTGAGTTTATTTCTCAGGGTAATTGAGTATGTGAAGGCTCCTGATAGTAACACTGTGACAAAATCCTTTTGTCAGTTATGTTATAAAGTGAAAATGTGTTTATCCTGATAGTATGAAATAACTGATTTGATCCTTACCTTTTCTTTTCCTCCTTAGCCCCCTTCCTGTGTCATCCCAATTTATGGATACGCTATGGTGCTGTGGGATTTATCACAGTGGTAGCTCACCGAATAAGTACAGCTGATGTCTACTGTAAACTGATGCCTTATCTTGACCCATACATTACCCAACCAATAATACAGGTACACGCATTCCAACTTGGAGTCAGTCTTCCCTCCAAACTGTGCCTCTTTAAAAAATATGCAGAGAATCCTATTTTTCTTAACATTTAAAAATATTTACATTGAGCTATAGCCTTTTCATACTCCTTTCAAGCTAATTAATGTTAAATGGGCTAAGCACCTTTGAAGGTGAGAAAAGTTCAAGAGAATATTATGTTTTACATCATGTTATACCTAATGTATCACACAGTAGTTCATACTTTATTTTGTGTGGTTTACTATTATAAAACATCTGCTATTAAAAGTGAAATATAGTCAAACAAAAACGTATATTGGTGGATTGCTGCTTTTTATTTTAAAAAGTATAGCTGATTTCATCCAGTTACAATAAATTAGAAAAAGTCTTTTTAAAATTTTTAAGTTTTTGACCACTGATTGTTTCAATGTCGTTTCTTTTTTATTTTAACAACCATACAACCTCTGCCCCACCTCTAGCAGTACTTGGTGATAAATTTTGGGTCTTTGGTTTGTACAGAGCAAATACTATTTATCTAGCTTTTCAGTGTTTATACCCTTCATTTTGCTAGACAGCCAACTATTAAGATAAAATGGAATGAGATAGTGAAGGATGATTCTAGCTGTTAAAACATCCTGAGATCTATCTTTACCAAAACTCCATTTCCCATATAGAATTCACATACCTCTCTGGCTTTGTCCCACTTTTGTGTCTCAGTGTACCTTCCTTTTGTTTGGAGAAAATGGCCTTAGATAAACTCTGAAAACTAAGAAGCTTTGGTTATACCTTCAGTCCTTATTTTCTTTATAGATTGATTTATTTCTGGAGGTTATTCTTTATTTCATAGAGTTTGTAGTATGTTTTTATTTTTACCTCAAGAGCAGCTTATACATACATGAAAGATGGGTAACGCCATCAGAAAAAAAAATGCCATTTTAGAAAAGTTTATGCTTCCTTGGAAATTAGTTCTAGAGATACCTACTCCTTTTGAGTGGTTACTCTATTTAAAAGTTTGTTCATTGAACTTTTGCTTATGGCATTGTTTTATATTTTGAAAGACCAGGATCAGAAGCTGAGAGGCTAATTATTTATTTGCTTCATGAATCTTATTTTTCTACAGTTTGGATTAGAAAAAAATATCTTTTTATGCTGGTTTTCACTGGCTGACTTCACCAAGGAGTTAAATATATCTAAAGGTACCTCTCGGTTCTTTTGCTAGAGTAACAGAAAAAAAAGGTAATCTTCTTGATTACTATTACCTGTTAGTAGTGCTCATCCATTTTGTTACATTTGCATTGACAAGGAAGGTATTCTTTGGGACAAAGGAAGGATTTTATAAACTCTGGAGTTAGCAGTGGTTTTCAGAAGTGGTTGAATCTACCAGGAAAATGTGATGACTTAAGGAAGACCTGTGGTTATTGAGTATCTTTGCTGGATCGTTACCTCCTGGTTGTCAGACCTGTAAACTGCACATACTTTTTGAATCTAGGACGTTGTCTGACATTGGGTTCTAAAAATGGCTCTCTTTTGTTTTCTGAAATTTCCTAGCTTGGATGATTAGTCTTGCAATACAATAGACACAAATGTGTGGTCTAGTGCTAACAAAAAGTAAGAGATACCTTAGCTGATTAAAGTTTACTAGTATTCTTTTTTCTTCTACACAATTAGAGATGTTGATATCTCTTATTTTCTTAGAAAGTAAATGTGTATGTTAACTTTTCACAAGTTTTTTGAATTTGAAAATAACTGTATGTGTTATATTTTTGGCTGATCCTTTTTATTTTTCTGATATAGATTGAAAGAAAACTTGTTCTTCTCAGTGTTTTGAAGGAACCAGTAAGCCGTTCTATATTTGATTATGCTTTGAGGTCTAAAGATATTACTAGCTTGTTCCGACATCTTCATATGCGTCAGAAGAAACGAAATGGGTCTCTTCCTGACTGCCCTCCACCAGAGGATCCTGCCATAGCACAGCTTCTGAAGAAACTGCTCTCACAGGTTGTATCACCCTTCTGAAGTCTTACATTTCAATGCAAATTTCATAAAAATATTGAAGTGTCCATTTAGCTTTTAAAAATGTTTTTGATTGATTAGATTATATTATTAAAAAATGAGTAAGTTTGGCAAACATTTTATGTATTTGCTTTGATTTCTAAACAAAGATAATACAAAGGTAATGTTAAGGTATCAAGTTGAGCTAAATAAGGAATCATGGGAGACCTGTTACGTTTCTTTTGTGATTACTGGCTAAATAAATGAGGGAAAGAGAGTAGAAATAACCTTAGATTTAATTAGTATTCTTGATTCAGTTCTGTTTTACCAAAAAATGTAACGAAATTTAGCTGGAAGAAACATTGCAAAACACAAATGCAATATAGAAAAATCCTGGTTCATTTCAATTCAAATTTGTAATTAATATTTGTAAACAACTGAAATAACTTGTATTTATAATACATCTTAGGTTTAATAGGCCAGCAGTTTACTGGTGTATCTTAAAAGCCTGTGAATTTGAATCAGTTAACAAAATCTTATTAGAACTAGGAAGTGATCTTATTACACGTGGCATTAGTAAGGCCTCTGTAGAAATATGAAGTCTGTTCATGACAAAAAGGCCAGAAGCAATTGCACCAAAAGCCAGAATTGACAAATGAGATCTAATTAAACTAAAGAGCTTCTGCACAGGAAAAGAAACCATCATCAGAGTGAACAGGCACCCTATAGTGTGAGAGAAAATATTTGCAATCTACCCATCTGACAAAGATATAATATCTAGAATTTTTGAGGAACTTAAATGTATTTACAAGAAAAAAAAACCCTATCAATATGAAAAAAAGTTGAACATCACCAATGACCAGAGAAATGCAAATCAAAACCACAGTGAGATACCATCTCACACTAGTCAGAATGGCAATCACTGAAAAGTCAGGGAATGGGCCAGGCACGGTGGCTCAGGCCTATAATCCTAGCGCTTTGGGAGGCTGAGGTGGGTAGATCACCGAAAGTCAGGAGTACGAGACCACACTGGCCAACATGGTGAAACCCTGTCTCTATTAAAAGTAAAAAAAAAATTAGCCAGATGTGATTGTGTGTGCCTGTAATACCAGCTACTTGGGAGGCTGAGGCAGGAGAATCGCTTGAACCCGGGAGGTGGAAGTGCAGTGAGCTGAGATTGCACCACTGTACTTCAGCCTGGGAGACTCTCCCCACCGCCACTGACCCCCAAAAAAAAAAAAATTAAAAAAAAAAAAATAAGGAAACAGTAGGTGCTGGATAGGCTGTGGAGAAATAGGAACACTTTTACACTGTTGATGGGAATGTAAATTAGTTCAACTATTGTTGAAGAGAGTGGTGATTCCTCAAGGATCTAAAACCAGAAATAGCATTTGACCCAGTAGTTCCCATTACTGGGTGTATACCCAGAGGGATATAAATCATTCTACTATAAAGACACATGTACACTTATGTTTATTGCAGCAAACATAAAGCAAAACATGGAACCAAACCAAATGCCCATCAGTAATAGACTGGATGAATAAAATGTGGTATATACACCATAGAATACTATGGAGTCATAAAGAGGATTGAGATCATGTCCTTTGCTGGGACATGAATGAAACTGGAAGCCATCATCCTCTGCAAAATAACACAGGAACAGAAAACCAAACACTGCATGTTCTCACTCATAAGTGGGAGTTAAACATTGAAAGCACATGGATACAGAGGGGAACAACACTGGGGCCTGTTGAGGGTTGGGGGTTGAGGGAAGAGAACTTAGAGGATATGTGCAGCAAACTACCATGGCACACATACGCCTATGTAACAAACCTGCACGTTCTGTACGTGTATCCTGTTTTGTTTTTTTAAATAAAAAACAAAAAAAGAAGTCTAGGCCAGACATGTTGGCTCTTGCCTGTATTCCTACCATTTTGGGAAGCTGAGAAAAAAGGAAATATTAAATCTAAATTTACATCTTGTTTTATGAGAGATAATTTGGAACTTAGGGGAGTCAAAATAGGAACAAAAATTGTTAAAAATAAAGAATATAGTTGCTGAATATATGCTTCATGAGCCATAATGCTACTAAAGGACAACCTTAATGCCTTTTTAATTCCATAGAATATGTTTGTAAAGTGAATGCTTGTCAGTCATCTGTTGTTTAACAAGACTAGAAAATACATTCAGTTGCAGAGAGAATTTTATTGGTTTTGCAATGTAAAACCTTTCATGTATTGTACTTGTCACTGAATATCTAGTGCTGTTTGATACCTAGACTTTGATTTGGGTGATTGAAAATGCAGTAGGTTCCTGTGAGAGGCTGGTCAATAACCATTTTGGTTCTTTTAGATCTAGATTTGACTGGAGGCTGGGGATGTCTCTGAATGTCTCTTCTAGGACAAGTGGTTCTATTTCCTACATTTTAAAGACTTAATTTGATGTGACTTGAATTTCTGAAGAGCTTTTTCTTTGGGTTCTCTTTTAACCTTGGCTTGTACATTAGATACGTTTTATATTTTAGAAAGCAATTCGTGGAAAATTGGAATCTGAATTAAATTTTTCTGTTGTTTCTCCTGAGTAAGTAATCTTTATCAAAGAGATTTCAATGTGAAATAATTAGGCTTGGCCATTGTGACCCAGTATTTCTCTCTCCTCTATTTATCCTGTATATTAATTTAAAAACCTTCATCCTGAAATTTTTTCTTCCTTATAAGTCATTAGTTACCATATGGAGCCACTGTAGCTCCTCATCTCTCTTCTTTTTACCCTGCTAGGGTGTAGGTTTTCACACTGCCATGGGTAAAAGGAGGGAGTGGGAAGGAACCGTTTCCATAGCTTTTCTACTTCCTGCTTCCTACTGTTCTTACCCTTTCTACTACTGCTGCTCCCTCAATGCCAGCCCCCATTACTGGGTGCCATGATAAAAATCACTAAAACTCACTGACCTCTATTCCTCTGAAATGTCAGTGCTTGGCATATTCGTTGGTTTGCTGGTGATCCCCTCATTTGTCTGAGTGGAAAAAGAGGAACAATCTCCCATTTTATGTTATTTCTGGTGATAATGGCTTTAGGAGACTACTAAAGGTTAGAGTATGGTCCTCCGTTCAAGGGATAAGCACAGCTAGTAGAAGGCAGAGCAGGCCGGAATCTCTGGGGTTCTTACAAGAAATAATAGCAGAACACCACCAGCCTCCGGTTTTTTGAAAGCCAACAATGACTTTACCACTGTAGTTGTCACCATATTTCCATATTTTTGACTATCCTTAAAACAGGTTTGAACAACAGATGTTATTTCTATTTTGTAGATAAGGAAATGGAGACACAAGGAAGGTAGTTAACTTGCTCATGTTCATATAGTGCAGTAAGTTTCAAAGTTGGCATTTGAATCTAAACCTATCTGATTCCAAAGCCTCCACTCTTAGACTATGCTGTGTTGCCTCTAAAGTAAGATAAATGATGGAGGCTGGGTGCGGTGGCTCACACCTGTAATCTCAGCATTTTGGGAGGCTAAGGCAGGTAGATCAAAGGGTCAGGGGTATAAGAACAGCCTAACCAACATGGTGAAACCTCGTCTATACTGAAAATACAAAAATTAGCTGGGTGTGGTGGCACGCGCCTGTCATCCCAGCTACTCAGGAGACTGAGGCAGGAGAATCACTTGAACCTGGGAGGTGGAGGTTACAGTGAGCCGAGATCACACCATTGCACTCCAGCCTGGGTGAGTGAGACACTGTCTCAAAAAAAAAAAAAAAAAGGCACAGAGAACTAAGACTCAGAAGCTTACTTGGGTTTTATATAGTCTTAGGAAGAAGCCCATGTGCAGTTTATCTCCTCCAGCCTTCTTAAAAGCCTCTTCTCGCTGGGCGCGGTGGCTCACGCCTGTAATCCCAGCACTTTGGGAGGCCGAGGCGGGTGGATCACGAGGTCAAGAGATGGAGACCATCGTGGTCAACATAGTGAAACCCCGTCTCTACTAAAAATACAAAAAACTAGCTGGGCGTTGTGGCGCGTGCCTGTAATCCCAGCTACTTAGGAGGCTGAGGCAGGAGAATTGCCTGAACCCAGGAGGTGGAGGTTGTGGTGAGCCGAGATCACACCATTGCACTCCAGCCTGGGTAACAAGAGCGAAACTCCGTCTCAAAAAAAAAAAAAAAAGCCTCTTCTCTACCTTCATTTCTTTTTTGTCCCTGTGCTACCTGAGTTTCTTAGGATTACTAGCAGAGACGTGGATCCACGGGAGGCTTTGGAGATAGGAATTGAGTCCTTGTTTCTAATGTCAGGGTTACAGAGTGAAGAGGCATATTTTTAGCTTCTGCAAGCAGGCAGTATGAACACTGCTACTGAATTATTTTTGGCTTAAAGTTCTTCAGTGCTCTTCTGTCCAGGACTGTACTTGAGACACATCATGGATAATAGGCCTTTCTAGACTACCTAGCATTGTTTCTGTGGGAAAATATATATTTGGTAATGTTCTAAAACATTTGGTAATGTTCCAAAAGTGTATGTTAAGTCTACAACATTTCCAATATGGAAGTTGGAATCTGTACTCCAGATTTTCAATAGAACTTACCATCAGGAGATGACTCATAGAAGGGCTATTTTCATTAGATCCCATCTCCCTGTTTTTATTTGTATCCGTTTAATCAGGCGCTAATAAATAATACACAGTGATTCCACTCCTTTAAAACATGAGATACATTTTTAGTGATTTTTATTTTTGTGTTTTTTGACAGTAGTATAAATACCAGTTTAAAACTGAAAAGTTATAAGAAGATATATAATGCAATGTAAGTTTTTATCTAATCCCTCACCTCCAGGCATGCAGTTTCTTTCTCTGTTGATTGTGAATTTTATGTTGGGTATGGAATTGCTTTGCAGTATTGGACTTGTTCTGCTGTACAGTTTCTTGGGATCGGTTTCATCCTTTTTTAAGGTTTGCTTTTAAGCTTTGTTAGGATAGGCTTAGGATAGGTCCAGAGCAACCCTTAGTTTCCAGTTTAGCTCCCCTACTAAGGACTTCTCAGAACATGATGCTTTGTGTATGTTAAGAGACCTTTCGTTGTTCCCAGGCTTGTGTTCTTTCTGTGGCCTCAGGTAGTTTCCTTGGCTTCCTATGCATACATAGTTTAATATTTAGCCAAAGACTTCAGGACACCCTTCCATAGCCCTCGTTCTGTGCCGATCCCTCTTCTTCATTGCTCTGCCCCACAGTGTTACCCTTTCTAGCTTTCTTGAACTCTGATATTCTTGAACTCCGCTCTGTATTACTGTATGTTCCTTCTGCCATGGCGTGGCAACTCTCTCTAGACGGTACTGCTGGGAGAATCACAGGACTCATTTGTAAACATTTTAGGCATTGTAGCCCTGTCTGCCTGTTTTCTCATGCCTGAAAAGTTTGTGTGTGTGTGTGTGTGTGTGTGTGTTACAGTTTAAAGTGGAAGGGTAATACTAGTTTAGTCCCTGTTACTTCATCATGGTCAGAAGCTGAAGTTTGTGGATATGTTTATGGACTTAGGCTAGCACTGCACTTTCTTGGTTACCATAACTTAGGCTTGATTTATGGTAGGAAAAAAACATCTCCCAGCTTGTTTCCCCTCCCTCTGCCCCCAAGATTTTCTTGGCTATCCTTAGTTCTTAATATTTTCTTAACATTTTCCATGTGATTTTTTTCAAGTCAGCTTATCACTTTATATAAGAAAAATTTTGATATATTGAGATTACATTGAACCTATAGAAGTCAGTTTGTTGCTTTTGATTCTTTTAAATGCTTTTACAATTGGCATATTAAAACATTATTTTGTTTGTAGTTGGTATATGGAAAAATTTTTATATTTTCTTGTATCCAGCAACCTCATAAAACGTATTAATTATAATTTGCTTGTACATTTTTGTTTGAATTTGTACATTATAATGTACAAATTTGTAAATTATAATTTATAAATTATAATAATTTGCTTGTACATTTTCATTCACAATTGTATGATGCTTGAAGAGTGATCAATTTATTTATTTTTTTCCAATCTGAATACCTTTGTTTTCCTTGCCTTATTTGAATGACTAGGATATTTATGTAGTATTGAAGAGATTTAATGAGTGGGCATCCTTGTTTCTCATATCTGGGAAAACGCTCAGCATTATACCATTCAATTTGATTTTTGCTGTTCGTTTTTTTGTACAAGCTTTTGAACAGAATAAGGAAATCCTCCTCTCTTTCTGTCTTGCTAAGATTATTATTGGAAGAATGTTAAATTTTATCAAATGTTTTTTATCTATTGAGGGTATTATATAGTTTTTTTATTGTTATGTGTTGAAATATGTTGATTTTTTTTTAACTTACTTTATTCCCTGGATATTTGAAATAAACACAACTTTGTCATATTGTATCTATATATAAATGTAGTTTTAAAAAATAAATAAAATATAAATATTTAAAAATGTTTTTATATATACTGGATTTGGTTTGTTACTACTTTAATGGTATTTTTAATGTTTCATTTTATGAACAACCTTGTCCTGTAGTTTTCCTTTCTTGTAATATCCTTGTCAATTTGTTTGGTTTTTTTGATGGTATAGTGCTAACATTTTTTTTATTGAGATGCAGTTCACTACCATAAAATTCACTCTTTTATTGGTTTTCAGTACATTCACAAAGTTATGCAGCTGTCACCAGTGTTAAATTCCACATTTTTATCACCCTCAAAAGAAACTCTGTATCCATTAGTAGTCATTCTCTTTCCCTTAGCCCTTGGCAATCACCAATCTACTTTCCGTTTCTATAGATTTGCCTAATCTGGACATTGAATATTAATGGATCATGCAGTCTGTGGCCTTCTGTTTCTGGCTTCTTTCACTGATCTTAATGTTTTTAAGGTCCCTTTAATGTTGTAGCATATATTGTACTTCATTCCTATTTATGGCCCTTACTGTGGCCCTCTCTTTTGTGGACTAAAACATAGACTAACAAAAAGAGAGCTCTTACTTCAGCTGTAGGAGCAGACATGAAAATAAACTAAGTATTGCAAGTGAACACTGGGATTTAGTCAAGAATATGTCTATTATTGTACTTTAATGCAATTTTATTTCATATTTTTTAACTTTGTGCCGTCCTAGGGTTGGTTTTATCATAGTCTGCCTGAGAATTGTGAATATGACTCTCAACTCTAGTGGGATTCTAGATTGAGGCCTCAGGGGAACTGACATTTTATGAAATGAATGTTTTTTATTCTTTTGGCATGATGAGAATGTACTAGAGGATTCTGTAAATGGTTGGAAAGAAGGAGATGTAGAACTGGCACATTTATCAGAATATTTAAGTTGCCAATGAATTATTTAGATTGATTACTTATTGTCAGTTTCAAGTTCGTAAGTATTTTAGGTAGATTAACATTTAAATTTCACTATAATCTGATAAGGTGCATGGTAGTAATTATCTTTATAGTTAAATAGAGATATACAAATAAGTAGTAATTAGGACTGGAATTCGAACCTAGGCAGTCTGATATCCTAGAATGCCACTGGGTTTGTTGCTTAGATTTGCAGTTCAGGCAGAATTCCAGTCAGTTCCTGAGTTGAATAGTATATTCTGTATATCATAGAATGCCTTCACATACTCATTCAGTATAAATTTCTCAACACAACTAGGAGCAAGGCTGAAGTAGTACACTTTATTTTGCTTAATATTGTACATTCAGAGTTTTTGTTTAGATAATAAATATTCCACAATTGTGTTTTAAAGATTACTAGGTATCACACATTGTTTAAAGTTCTTTGTTAATTGCAAAGATGAGGTATATTTGAACACTGTCCTTTAGGAAGAAAGTTAAGATGTAAATCGTAATACAAATTACAAAGTGCCCTAGTGGAGTGTTCTGGTCGATCTTAGTAGTGACGTGTCATTCTGTATTGTTACTTTGTTTTTCACTTGCCCTTGGTTGTTTCACCCTTCTGACTCTCTCAGTTTTAAATCGGGTGATTTGTCCCACTAGTTGTTAGTCATTCTGCAGCCTGTTTTTATTACTTGTGAGAATACACTAAAACATATGGTTTTATTTGGTTTTAGGGAATGACAGAGGAAGAGGAAGACAAGCTTCTGGC
The DNA here is from genome assembly GCF_048565385.1 of Saimiri boliviensis. Lineage (NCBI taxonomy): Eukaryota > Metazoa > Chordata > Mammalia > Primates > Cebidae > Saimiri > Saimiri boliviensis. The sequence continues at coordinate 7,984,211 of NC_133457.1, read as the reverse complement.
ACTGAAAGACTTCATGTTGAAATCTAATAAAGCAAAGGCCAATATAGTGGATCAGAGCCATCTTCATGATAGTAGTCAGAAAGGTGTAATTGACTTGGCAGCTTTAGGCATAACTGGGAGACAAGTTGATCTCGTTAAAACCAAACAAGAACCAGATGACAAACGGGGTTCGTATGCTTGTTTGTGTGTATGTGTAGCTTGTTATTACTTGTTATTTCCTAAGACTGGTTTTTAGCTAATTAATAACGTGAAAAGAAGCCCCACTTCACAGATAAAGAACTTTCAAATGACTCCATTACTTAGCAGGCAGATTTTGGGGAGGAAAAGTGGGGAAGAGAACTAACAGTTATGAGATTAAGTAACTTGCAGAATCACAGCTCTGTATGTGACAAACCAAGGTCTGATTCTAAAGCTCTACTTTTACAGTAAAATCACATTGTCACCGTGAGGTGTATGATTGAAGATGAAATTCTATTTTTTTTTTTTGAGATGGAGTTTCACTCTTGTTGCCCAGGCTGGAGTGCAATGGCACGATCTCGGTTCACCACAACCTCTGCCTTCTTAGTTCAAGCGATTCTCCTGCCTCAGCCTCCCGAGTAGCTAGGATTACAGGCATGTGCGACCACGCCCAGCTGATTTTGTATTTTTTAGTAGAGACGGGGTTTCTTCATGTTGGTCAGACTGGTCTTGAACTACTCACCTCAGGTGATCTGCCCACATCGGCCTCCCAAAGTGCTGGGATTACAGGCGTGAGCCACTGTGCAAGGCTGAAATTCTATTTTTTAATCCTTTAACCAGCAACCAAAGAACAATAGTCTATGTAAAATTGTATCAAGTTTTCTAGTTTCTTATTAGTAGGTAATACCCAATGAATTTTTTAAAAAAAGAGACGTTTGCTGTTAACAATGAAATACAAAAGAGTGGAGACCAGGTAAGACTTAATCATTTGCAGTCTTCAGATTTGAAACTGTGATCTCTTGTGACATTGACATTGATTGTATGAAGTTTTTTAAGATCTTGTACATACCCTTTTTGCATATTTATACACTGCCAATTAAATGCCTTTAAAATTTCCTCTTCTAGCATTAAATTTTGAAGGCAGCTAATGAATTATATTTAAAATAAACTTCCAATTGCCAAATTTGAGAAAAAGTATTTGTAACTTAAGTTTTAATGATTTATATCCATAATACATAAAGTGTACAAATTAATAAGAGAAAGCAAGCCAGGAGGAAAAATGAAGTATAGGAACAGGTAACTGATAGAATGGAATGCACATATATGAAAGGTAAATAATTTTATAAATGCAAATTAAAACAGATGCCATTTTCTTACTATTCGCTACTTTAGATGTAGTGGTTATTTGAAATTGAGCTGGCCTTGGGAAACTAGGAAGTAATTAGGTCTTATTATTAACACCATTGGAAGCACATCTGTTCCATCTGCCCTAGAGATGAAGTGAGAGTTAATGAGTTGATATATGAATATGAATAAATTAGAAATCTTAAGGAACAAATAGGATATGAAATGTATTACTGTTCCCACGCCCTCTCCTGTTCCCTCCAAAGGCAATAAAAGCACGTAATGTTTGAAAGGCTACCTTCAGACTAACTATTCTGAATATTTTCATAGCTAGAAAACATGTAAAACAAGACTCAAATGTAAATGAAGAATGGAAAAGCATGTTTGGGTCACTGGAACCACCAAACGTTCCACAGGCCCTACCTAAAGGGAGTGACCAGGAAGTGATTCAGACTGGGAAGCCTCCTCGTTCTGAGTCTTCTGCTGGCATTTGTGTCCCTTTGTCAACTTCTCCACAGGTACTGTCACCCATCAGTAGTCCTTCTAATGTCTTTGAACCCTGTTTTGCTAATTTGGATGTTTAAAGGCTGTGTACTATAGTGGAAAAATCAATATGGTGACTTGTCTTTTAGGGAGGATATATTTCTTTCTAAGACAGGTTTATCTTTAATTTTATAGTGAGAAGGAAATCTAGTTATTGAAAGTACTAGAAAGATCTCATTTTAGAGTACTTGCCAATAAAGTGATCTGAAATTGTGGATTGAAGACATTATGAACTGTGATTATAATTAGGCTGCAGTGAACATTTTAGATCTTTTTTTTTCTTCCTCCAGTATAACATAGCCATATTTATAAAATAGCAAAAATACTTCTGGGAAGAAGTCCCAAGTTTCCTATGTGTGATAAATGTCATGATGCTTTTCATGTACAGACCATTCCTGACTTAATGATGGTTCGACTTTATATATATAGGATTTTTTGACTTTATATGGTGTAATAGTGATACGCATTTAGTAGAAACTGTACTTCTGGTACCCATATAACAATCCCATTTTTTGTATTCAGTACAAATTTCAGTAAGTTATGTGAGGTATTCACACTTTATTATAAAATAGGCCTTGTGTTAGATAATTTGCCCAACTGTTGGCTAATGTAAGGATTCTAAGCATGTTTTAGCTAGGCAAGGCTAAGGTGTGATGTTCAGTAGTTGGGTGTATTAAATGTATTTTCAACTTAATGATATTTTCAACTTATGATGGGCTTATTGGGATGTAATGCCATTGTAAATCCAGGAGCATCTATATTTGAAATAAGTTTGTAACTGAATGCAGCTCTTTCCTAGCCAGCCATACCTTAAATAAAAAATATTAATTGAACCAGATTAAATTGAAATTTCATTTCTTCTTTTCACTTAAATTAATGAGAATTTTTGTTTAATGTTATTTTTGTGCAGTCATTTTACATATATATAGATGCAGAGGTTTGGAAGTGTAGCATTTGTCATTAAACTTCATGTTAACTAGGTTTTTTATTGATAAAATGTAAATGTATTTAAATGGATTTTAAAATTGGTATATTGATGAGGACAAAAAGCTGTTACAGTACATAAATAAAAACGTGAGTACACTTTTATCTTCAAATACACTTTTCTTATGAAATAAATACTTAGAATTCTATTTGTTTTGTAGGTTCCAGAAGTAACAACTGTCCAAAATAAGAAACCAGTAATACCGGTTTTAAGTAGTACAATCTTACCATCCACCTATCAGATTCGGATCACAACTTGTAAAACTGAACTTCAGCAACTCATTCAACAGAAGCGGGAGCAGTGCAATGCTGAGAGAATAGCTAAGCAGATGATGGAAAATGCTGAATGGGAGAGTAAACCACCACCACCAGGTAAAAGTTCCATTGATCAAGGTAGTTGTTAGTCTAGGCTAGGTGCTTACGGCTAGAATCTAATGGAGGAAATGAATACTTAACTGCCAGACAAAAGACGTAAGAACAAAAAAATATTATTTGAGAAACCCAGAGGAAAAAGCAGTAAGTAAGAAATCTTGTTATTATTTGTGGAGTTTGGATCTTTTTAGCTGTGGAAGCAACTGGCAAAGTCACATTTAGGCCAGTTACTTAATAATTTAGCCTATCTGTACTTCATTTTTTCTATTTATAGTATGAGGTTTTACCTGCTTAATGTCTTGCCACTTTCTCATTTGAAGGTCTGGCTTCTTTGACACCAAATTTCTGCTTTTAATTTCTGGAGGGTTTAATATACTTTCATTAATATTATTTAAGAAAAAGTTAGAAAATTTAGAAAATGATGAGTATTTTTAAAAAGAAAACAGGCCGGGGTGGTGGCTCACACCTGTAATCCCAGCACTTTGGGAGGCTGAGGTGGGCGGATCACCTGAGGTCAGGAGTTCGAGACCAGCCTGGCTAACATGGTGAAATCCCGTCTCTACTAAAAATACAAAAATTAGCCAGGCATGGTGACATACGCCTTTGATACCAGCTATTTGGGAGGCTGAGGCAGGAGAATTGCTTGAACCCGGGAGGTGGAGGTTGCAGTGACCCAATATCACGCCACTACATTCCAGCCAGAGTGACAGAGCAAGACTCCATTTTAATAATAATAATAATCATAAAATCCAGCCGAGTGACAGAGCAAGACTGTTTTAATAACAACAACAACAACAAAGTAAATAAATAAAAAGAAAACAGCATCACTTCTAGCCCTACCCCTTAATGATGATCAGCATTACAAATTTGAGGAAAACACTCCTATATTCTGTTAAGGCTAAAAAGCCATTTAGAGATACTTCAAATGAAAATTTGACTCATTTATCTCAACAGACTTGCCTAGTGTAATGTAGCAGAGCTAGACTTTGATACCAGATTTGTGGATGTAGAAATATTTTTGAGTTTCTGTGCCTACATTTTAATGATAAAAGTTGAAATTGAGAAGATGCATAGTGTGCTTATATATAGATAGTAACAAATCATGTGAAATCCCATGGGCTACTGATACGGACTTGGGAAATTGCTGCTAGATGTCAGTGATTTAAAGATTTGGAAGATACTGTTAAGTGGCAAGTAGCATCGTTAGTAGCATAAATTTTCTTTTGAAAATAAATATTTTGGAATTTTTTAAATGTATAAACGGTTTTTGTGATATGAATCAATATTATATACTAGCCCTACTTTAAAAACAGTACAAAGTTAGCTGGGCACGGTGGCTCATTTTTGTATTCCCAGCACTTTGGGAGGCTGAGGCAGGCAGATCATGAGGTCAAGAGATTGAGGCCATCCTGGCTCACATGGTGAAACCCTGTCTCTACTAAAAATACAAAAATTAGCAGGGTATGGTGGTACAGTGCCTTTAGTCCTATCTACTTGGGAGGCTGAGGCAGGAGAATCACTTGAACTGTGGAGTTGGAGGTTGCAGGGATCCGAGATCGTGCCACTGCACTCCAGCCTGGCCACAGAGTGAGACTCCATCTCAAAAAAAAAAAAAAAAAAGTAAGCCGGGCGCGGTGGCTCAAGCCTGTAATCCCAGCACTTTGGGAGGCCGAGGTGGGCGGATCACAAGGTCAAGAGATCGAGACCATCCAGGTCAACATGGTGAAACCCCGTCTCTACTAAAAATACAAAAAATTAGCTGGGCATGGTGGCGCATGCCTGTAATCCCAGCTACTCAGGAGGCTGAGGCAGGAGAATTGCCTGAACCCAGGGGGCGGAGGTTGTGGTGAGCCGAGATCACGCCATTGCACTCCAGCCTGGGTAACAAGAGCGAAACTCTGTCTCACAAAAAATAAAAATAAAAAAATAAAAAATTGATCACAAACTGTCTACTGTATTTTATGATGGAGTCTGTCTTTATAAGTGGCATATTATACTTAGTAGAGTAACGCATTTTATTTAGTAAATCACAGAAAAGATGTCAAATTTTGTAGCTCAAGAAATGTGCAGTGACTGTTGGACTCTTGATTTTTTTCTTTCTACAGTTCAGTAGTTGTGTGAATTGATTTCTCTAGAGGGAAATGTTCAGCCCAGCCTGGTAGATTATTAGACTTCATGACAAAGTGTTTTTGATCACTTTCTTTTTTTTTTTTTTTTTTTTTTTTTTTGAGACGGAGTTTCGCTCTTGTCACCCAGGCTGGAGTGCAATGGCGCGATCTCGGCTCACCGCAACCTCCGCCTCCTGGGTTCAGGCAATTCTCCTGCCTCAGCCTCCTGAGTAGCTGGGATTATAGGCACGCACCACCATGCCCAGCTATTTTTTTTTGTATTTTTTAGTAGAGACGGGGTTTCACCATGTTGACCAGGATGGTCTCGATCTCTTGACCTTGTGATCCACCCGCCTCGGCCTCCCAAAGTGCTGGGATTACAGGCTTGAGCCACCGCGCCCGGCTGATCACTTTCAAATATAGCATATTGTTAAAGATCACATTTAGCTCCTGTTCTCACACATATGAGCCAGAGATCTAAGGGAAAACGTTTTTTTTTTTTGTTTGTTTGTTTGTTTTTTTCCCCTTAAACTCAGTTTGGCGGTGGTTTTAGTTTCATTTTTGTTTCTTGAAAAGAAATTATTTCTAAAATTGACACTATCACCGCTCTGGTTGGCACAGTGCTGATTCCCAGTACAGTATACTGTTTAGCATAGCTTTCTGTTTTATTTTAAAATCATCTGGTATTAACTATAACAAACTGTTATACTTAATACAGAAGAAGCTATCAAACGTTGATGACAGTACCTGTGTTAGGTACTGTGAATGAATCATGAATGGATAAGACATAGTTTCTGTGACCCCAGGGAATGTGTAATTCATTATAGAGGAAACTAATCATACTCAAAAAGAATATACATAAGAAAACATAGGTTATAGATGTCAAAATACTGGAAAGTCCATAAACGTCTGAGGCTGTAATTTATAATACCATTTATACCAATGTGTTTATACCATAGAATAAATGATTTCAGGTAAAAAGAGAATCAACCAAAATTTAGGTATTTGCTGTAAGCTAGGGATAATATTAGACTCTTGTATACATCTCATTTGTCCAGATAGTCTCCTTTTGGTTAAGTAATGTGACCCTCATTTTACATTTAGGAAATTAAAGGTCAGAGAGTTTAAATGAGTAGCTCAAGGTATCACTTTTATGTATGGTGGGACTGGGCCTTCTAGTGCTCAGTTTCTCTAGACTAGGGTAATCATTACCCCATGCTGCTGAGTCAGTAGTCAGAGATTTCAGAGGTAGCAGGTACCCCTGTGCTTTTATTTTCAGGTAACTGCTTTGTCTTCTCAGATACTGGAGAAGAGCCCCAGGTGCTGCCTTTCTGAAGTTATTAAAGCAACACTTAATTGCTAAATTGATGTCTCAGTAAATAATATCTGTCATGGTCCAGTAGACCACTCTTTATTGGCTAACTACTGGAACTTTTAAATATTTTAGTTCTTATGATTGTTTTCAAGCTGGTTGTTGGTTATTGTAACTGGGGGTGATAGGGAGAGTGTATCTGTAAACTATAGTTTATGGTACTTCCTTTGCTTTTCCTTAGGATGGCGTCCTAAGGGGCTGTTAGTTGCCCATCTTCATGAGCATAAATCTGCTGTGAATCGAATTAGAGTCTCTGATGAACACTCACTTTTTGCCACATGTTCAAATGATGGCACAGTGAAAATCTGGAACAGTCAAAAGATGGAGGGGAAGACCACCACTACCAGGTACTGTATGCTCAGGAATGGATCAGTTCATCAATTCAAGTCAACAAATGTTTATTGAGTGCTTACTCTATAAAAACCACTGTTTTGGGTACCAGGCATACAGCAATGATAAATGGACAAAAATCTCTCTTCTGTGGAGCTTACCTTCTAGTGGAAAGTGAGAGACAATGAAAGTATAAGTAAAACATCTAATGTGTTGGTGGTTAAAAAAAAATGTGGTAAAACATATAGCAGGAAAGAGAGGAAATTCAGTACAGGTGGGGTAGCGTAGAATTTTAAATGAATTAACCAGAGAAGGCTTCATAGAGAAAATGATATTTGAGGAAGGACTTGAAAAAAAGTGAGCGAAAGCTTTGTGGATATCTTGTGGAAGAACATGCCAGGTAGAGGAAACAGGCATTTGAAAGGCCCTGAGGAAGAAATGTGTTTGGCATGGTTGAGGAACAGTAGAAAGGTCTTTGTGACTGGAGCGGAGTGAGCAAGATGGAGGAGTAAGAGGGGCCAATTAGATAGGGCGTTGTAGGCTGTTGTAAAGGACTTTCACTTTGACTCTGAGTTAGGTGGGGAGGCTTTGAAGAGTTCTAAGTGGAGGAGAGATATGATCTGGGTTAAGTTGTCACAGAATTACTCTGGCTGTTATGTTGAGAATAGACTGAAGAGGAGCAGGGCAGATGCAGTTAGGAGACTGTTACATAATCAGGCAAGAGGTGGTGGCTTGGTAGTGGGAAAAATACTTTTCTCCTGAGAAAAGTAAAAAAAAATGATGGAATGGCTATCATTCCATGATGATATAAGGAAAACAGTGTCCCATTGCCCCACTGCTGTGGGCAAGGAGATAATTTATGATTTCAAATCCCTAAGACTTTAAATATGCAGGATGTGATTTTGATAAATGTGATTATGAGAAGTATTTTAGACTTCTACAACTTTTTAAATATGTCCCTATCTGATTTGCAGTTTGTCCTCCTTACTATTTCTCTCTTTCTCTATTGGTTCTATCATATTCTTGTTCTTTGCCTAGTCTGGTCTGGAAAGAAAGCTACTAGAAATCAGAATTGAATCTCATCTATGTAAAAAGATGTGGGGAATCACTGGTTCTTTTCTTGTTATAAGTTCATTGACCACAAAATCATAAAACAGCAAAATATCTTTGATAACTAAAATAATTTAAAAGTTTACTTTTTACCTACCAGCCTGATAAGAGTTTGCGCTGATTGGCTCTGTATTTTTACACTATGCTTAATTATTGTGTTTTTCCTCATTCTCTCATAGTGTTGTATTTGGTCAGAACATAATTTTAAAAGAAGTAAAAAAATCCTAGGTCCATGTAGCAATTTTTTTGGTCAACATTTTACTGTAAAATTTTCAAATCTATGAGCAAAGTTGAAAGTGTTTCACAGTTAACATCCATGTACTTGCCACCTAGACTCTATACTTAATGATTTTACTGTATTTGCTATGTTTTACAACTATTTATCCACCTCCCATTAATCTAGTCTTTAAAATTTAAAATTTTATTTTATTTTTTAGAGACAGGGTCTCACTCTTGCCCGGGCTAGAATGCAGTGGCCTGATCATAGCTCACTGTAACCTTGAACTCCTGGGCTTCAAGCTGTCCTCTTGCCTCAGCCTCCCAGGTAACTAGGACTACAGGTGCATGCCACCACACCCAGCTAATTTAAAAAAATTCTTATTTGAGAAATGGGTTCTCACCACATTGCCCAGGCTGATCTTGAACTCCTGACGTAAAGACATCCTTCCCTCTCAAGTCTCCTAAAGTGTTGGGATACAAGTGCGAGCTACTGCCTGGCCCCATTTTTATTTTTAATGATTTCAAAATAAGATGCAGACATTAGTATGTGCCCTCTAAAAACTTCAGTGTGCACATCATTAACAGGATTTTAATATTTATAGCTCTTTTTTCTTCTTGATACAAAATTTGAATGCTGTGAAGTACACAGATCTTAAGTGAACTGTTCCATGAGTTCTGACAAAAAAATACCTCTGCATCCTGAATCACTCCTAAGATAAGGAATTTGACCATCATACCAGGATGTTCCATTCTATCCCTTTCTTTTAAATCTCTGCTCCCTTCTTCCCTGTTACTACCATTCTGTTGATTTTTTCCTCATCATTCTTAGCTTTTTTTTAAGAAACAGTCTCCCTCTGTCGCCTAGGCTGGAGTACAGTGGTGCAGTCTTGACTCACTGCAACCTCTGCCTCCTGGATTCAAATGATTCTCCTGTCTCAGCCTCTGGAGTAGCTGGGACTATAGGCGCATGCCACCACACCTGGCTAATTGTATTTTTAGCAGAGTGGTCATTGTTGGTCAGGTTGGTCTTGAACTCCTGACCTCAAGTGATGTGCCCACCTCAGCTTCCCAAAGTGCTGGAATTATGGGCTTGAGCCACCAAATGGGGCTCATTCTTAGCATTTTAAGTACTTCTTCTGATAATTGTTTTCCAAATAGTTCTTTGTTATCATTATCAGTTGGATTCATTGTCCCCTTTATTAGGATGATAAATTGCAAAAACCCTGCTTGTTAGTTCTCAAGTGATTGTCAAATCTTCTGCATCCCAGTGTCATGCTTCGGACAGTGAGTGGTATTTTGGTATCACATTTCAGATAATATCACCCAAATTTTGGTAATTTAGCTGACTTTATAGAATTTGGTAAGTCTGTATGATTAGGAGATTGGATCGATCTCTAAACGCAGCTACTCTTTTGCTTTGCTTTAACACCTGCACTCTTGTTTGTGGGCTGACATGGGCCTTGGCTTGGGAAAGAGGGTAAGAGAATGCAATGTCTTGCCCTTATCACATGCCTTTATTGACTAGTGAGTGGAGAAGGAAGCAATTCCTACTGCTAGAGCCAAGTGGGGAACAGCTGGTGGCAGGGAAGGAAGAGCAAAACAAACGTGTTTTCTTAGGAAATGTTACTAGTACATTCTGACTAAGAGAGGTTTCCCCCTTGCATGATGTTGGTCAACCATTCGGTTCCCAGTCCTGATTTTCTTACTGAATTATGATTGGTGATTTACACTACCTAGATCTTGGCTCTGCCATTTTCTTTTTCCTTGATTTAAATTTTCAGTTTGTCCTTTTGGGACTAGTTCTTGAAAAATTGCTGTTTTTCTAAACTTTTACACAGATTTTTCAACATCTTCCTTTATACTATTCTAAATTATATTTTCTGTGTTTTCTTCTCATACCACCTTATTTCTGGCCCATTCAGCTTCTCAATTTTAGGGGAGATGGATGCATTTGGTTATTTGTTGAAATTGGGGTGATAGTAAAATAAGTGGAGTTCTGTCACAGTGAAAACTTAATATGAATGGTACAAAAGAAAACTGTCAGTGTTAGGGTTATACATTTTAGAGTCCCAGGTAGTATTGAAAGTCAGAGTTTTGGGGCTGGGCACGGTGGCTCATGCCAGTAACCCCAGCACTTTGGGAGGCTGAGGCAGGGATCACGAGGTCAAGATATTGAGACCATCCTCACCAACATTTTGAAACCCCATCTCTACTAAAAATACAAAAAAAAAAAAAAAAAAAATTAGCTGGGCATGGTGGCACACGCCTGTTGTCCCAGCTACTCGGGAGGCTAAGGCAGGTTAATTCCTGGAACCCGGGAAGCGGAAGTTGCAGTGAGCCGAGATCACGCCACTGCTCTCCAACCTGGCAACAGAGTGAAACTCTGTCTCAAAAAAAATTTAAAAAAAAGAAAGTCAAAGTTTTTGAGTGACTATGAAGTAAAGAGAATGTGAAGGGCAACAAAGGCCTGATATCTGAATCTTAAGAAATTGAATGTTTGGAACAGGAAGAGAGGGACAAGAAAAGGAAAGAAGAAACCATTTAAGTTAATATGACAAACTACAGTGAAGGAGAAAACTTAGAAAGGTATATCTAGGCCTCTCTCAAATGAGACAGAAACTCTGCTAGCATGAAAACCTCATATTACCACTGGTGCACTTTCATACAATGCCCTCTGGTGGAATGCAGTTGATAACCTCTTCCCTGGAGGTTTTTTTTTGGCAATACATGTATCACAAGCCTTTATGATGTGCATCTCCTAAGGAAGCAACTAAGAATAAACTCAGAGATTTAAAGACTGTTCAGTTTGCCTTTCTTATAATAAAAAACTAGGAACAAACTAAAAGTTCAGCAGCAGTTATCAGTGAAACATATTGATAATTGTGTTTTTGAAAATTAGGTTTAAGAAGAGCGTATGGGGTTTCTATTTTGGAATGGCAGAGTAAGGGCCTCCAAAAATCTGTTCTTCCATAAAGCAATGAGAATAGTGGCAAAGACTGTCAAAGTCAATTTTCTGAGAACTTTGGAAATCGCCTGAATCCTTGTAACAATTCAAAGTGGATTCAAGAAAATCACCTGACTCTCAATAAGAACAGTGAGCCATGTGGTCTTTAATTTACCATAATCTCACCCCCCTTTACCAGCTCTGTGGTAGTCTGGAAAACAAACAGCCTCACAACTATGACAGCCATGAAAACTAGCCCCTTAGTAGCCAGTGAAGAGGTCAGAATGGCATTGGAACTCCCCAAAAGCTCCATCTCCAGAGAATTGTCACTAATGTCAGATAAAAAAACTTTAAGACAAAAATTGTCCCTAGAGACAACCAAGGACATTTTGTAATGATAAAAGGATCAGCTCAGGAAGACATAACAATTACAAACATACTTAACAGAGCCCCAAAAACAACTAAGCAAAAACAAGACAGAATTGAAGGGAAAAACAGATAATTCAGTTATAATAGTGGGAGCCTTTAATAGCTTATTTTCAAGATGGATAGAAAAACTAAGCATAGTACCAGAAAAGAAATAGAAAATGTGAGCAACATTACAAAGCAACCAGATTGAACTGATATCAGTAGAATATTCCACTCAGGAACAGCAGAATTTGAATTTTCCTTAAGTGTAGATGGAATCTTTTCTACATTTAACCATATATTAGGTTACAAACCTCAATAAATTTAAAAGGATTGAAAGCATATGAAGTATGTTTGCTAACCAGAGTGGAATGAAACTAGGTATCAGTAACAGAAAGTAAGTTGGGAAATTCTCAAATACATGGAGATTAAACAACATATGGCTAAGTATCCAGTGTTTCAAAAGGAAATTAGAAAATACTTTGAGATGAATGAAAATGGGAACAGTATACTAAAACTTGAGTAATGGATCTAGAGGAGTGCTAAAAGGGAAATTTATTACTGTAAATATTTATATTAAAGAAAAAAGATCCCAAATTAGTAATTTAACCTTAAGAAACTAGAAAAATAGTAAACTTAAAGCAAATAGAAAGGAATGATTAAGACTAAAGAGGAAATAAATGAAATAGAGAATAGAAAAAAAAAATCAGCAAAGGTAGAAATTGGTTGTTTGTAAAGATCAACAAAATTGGCATACTTTTACTATAATGATCAAGAAAAAGGACTCAAATTACTAAAAACAGGAATTGAAGAGGGAACATTGCTATTGACGCGATGGAAATAAAAAAAGAATACTGTCAAGGGAATACTGTGAATAATTGTATGCCAACAAATTAGATAAACTAGATGAAATGGAATAATTCCTAGAAAGACAGAAGCTGCTGAAAATGACTTAAGAAATATAAAATCTGAATAGACCTATAACATTAAAGAAATTAGTAATCCAAAAACCTCCCACAAAGCCCAGGCTGAGATAGTATCATGGTGAATTCTACTAAAGGTTTAAAGAATTATAGTAGTTCTCCCTTGTGTGTGGAGGATATGATCCAAGAACCCCTAGTGGATGCCCCAAACCTTGGATAGTACCAAACTTTATGTATACTGTGGTTTTTGCTATATGTATATATCTGTGATAAAGTTTAATTTTTAAATTAGGGACAGTAAGAGATCAATAACACTAACAGAACAGTTAAAACAATGTATTTTAATAAAACTTATGTGAATAGAGTCTCTGTTTCTCAAAATGTCTTACTTTTCTGTACTCACCCTCCTTGTGATTATCAGTCTAATAACTGGGACAGCTACTAAGTGACTAACTGACCAATGGGCAGGTAATATATTCAGCAGGATAAAGGAATGATTCAAGTCCTGGGCAGGAGGGAGCAGGACAGTGTGAGATTTTATCACACTACTTAGAATAGTGTACAATTCAAAACTCATGAATTGTTTATTCTGGAATTTCCATCTAATATTTTCTGAGTGCAGTTGATCATAGGTAACTGAAACCAGGGAAAGTGAAACTGTGGATAAGAGGGGACTAATGCAATGCTCATCCTTCAAAAAGTCTTCCAAAAAATAAATGAGGGAATACTTCTTAACTCATTCTTTGAGGCAGATGTCAACCTAATACTATAATCAGATAAAAAGTTCATAAGAAAACTATCAACCAATATCCATAATTAATATAGGCATAAAAATCTGCAACAAAATAATAGTAAACTGAATCCAACATGTAAAAAATATGACCAAGTACAATTTATCTTTAGAATATAAGGTTGGTTTAACATATGAAAATGAATTAATGACTGTTCCATATTAATAGAATAAAGGGTAAAGACCAAATGATCATCTCAACAAATTCAGAAAATATTTGACAAAAGTCCAGTATCATTTTATGATTAAAACCAACTCAACAAACCAGTTAAGTAATAGAAAAGAATGAATAAAGGCCATCTACAACAAAAAACCCTACAGCTAACATTGTACTTAATGGTAAAAAATTGAAAGCTTTCCCCCTAAGATGAAGAGTTAGACAAGAATTGTCCACTTTTGCCAATTCCAGTTGAGTACTGTACTGGAGGTTCTAGCCAGGACATTTGGGTAAGAAAAATAAAGGCATATACATTGGAAGGAAAAAGTAAAACTATTTCTGTTAGCCAGCATGATCACGTATATAGAGAATAAGCAGTAATTAATAATTATTTTTAAAACTTACTAGAACTAATAAGTTCAACAGAGTTGCAGAATTCAAGACAATTGTATAAAAATCACTTGCATTTCTAAATGCTAGCAATGAGTAGTCTAGACGTGAATTTAAGAAACCCATCAATTTACCGTAGCATCAAAATGAACAAAATACTTGGGAATAAATTTTACACAAGAAAATACAAGATTTGTATACTGAAAAATACAAAAAATCATTGAAAGACATTAAAGAAGACTCAAATGAATGGAAATAAACCCCATGTTCATGGAATGGAATACTTAGTATCATTAAGATGGAAGTCCTTTCAATTGATGTACAGATTCAATGTCATCTCTGAAATTTCTGAAATTTCTAGCTGCCCCCCGCTTTTTTTTTTTTTTTTTTTTTTTGCTGAAATTGATTATCAGATCCTAAATCCATAAAGAAATACAAGAGATTCAGAATAGCCAAAACAATCTTGAAAGAAAATAACCAAATTGAAGGACCCATACTTCTGTATTTCAAAACTTGCTACAAAGCTGCAGTAAATCAAGACTGTAGTACTGGCTTAACTCTAGATATACACATCAATGGAGTAGAACTGATATGTAGAAATACGTTTATGGTCATTGTTTTTTGGCAGAGGTATCAGGATAATTCAGTGGGAGAAAGAATGACCTTTTGGACAGATAGTGCTGGGAATACAGGATTTCCATATGGAAAAAGATGAATGTCAATAGACTTACTCAAAATGAATCATAGACTAAATTTAAGAACTAAAACCATAAAACTTTTGGAAGAAAACATAGGCATGTAAATCTTCATGACTATGGTTTAGGTAAGGATTTCTGAGAAATTAAAAGCACAAGTGACAAAGGTAAAAACAGACAAATGGGGCTTCATCAGTGTTATAAACCTTTGTGCCTCAAAGGACTCTTATCAAGAAACTGAAAAGACAACCTACAGAATGGGAGAAATAACTTAGAAATCATATGTTTGAGAAGGATCTATTACTCAGTATATATAAAGAACACATAACTCAACAATAAAAAGACAAATAACCCAATTTAAAAACAAAGGATGTAAATATATGTTTCTCCAAATAAGACCAATAAGCACATGAAAAGATGCTCCTTAACTCACTAGAGAAATGTAAATCAAAACCACAGTAAGATACTATTTCACACCATTACAATGGCTATAGTAAAAAAGGCAGTAAGAAGTGTTAGGATGTGGAGAAGTTGAAAGCTTTGTACATTGCTGGTAAGAATGTAAAAATAGTGCAGTAACTTTGGAAAACACTTTGGTAGCCTTTAAAAATGGTAGAGATAGAGTTACTGTATGACCCCATGATTTCATTCCAAGTATATACCTAAGACAGTTGAAAACATGTTCAC
The DNA here is from genome assembly GCF_048565385.1 of Saimiri boliviensis. Taxonomy (NCBI): domain Eukaryota; kingdom Metazoa; phylum Chordata; class Mammalia; order Primates; family Cebidae; genus Saimiri; species Saimiri boliviensis. The sequence goes on along the minus strand of NC_133457.1, from coordinate 7,968,877 downwards.
ACAAAAATTTGTGCACAAATGTTCATAGCAGAATTATTCATAATAGCCATAAAATAGAAACCAAAAGTTCTATCATGTGTTTAATAGATAAATAAAATGTGGCATATCTCTACAATTGAAAACTACCCATAAAAAGGAATGAAGTACTACTGCATGCTATAATGTGAGTAAACCTTGAAAAAAGTATGTTAAGTGAAAGTAGCAGATCCAAAGGCCACATATTGTATGATTTCATTTATATTAAATATTCAGATAAGTATATCCATAGAGACAGAAGATTAGTAATTGCCAGGTGCTGGGGAAAGGGAGCGTTGGGAAGAGACACCTAATGGGTACAGGGTTTCTTTTGGGTATGCTAAAAATGTTCTGGAATTAGAAAATGGTGATAGTTGTAAAATGTGGTGACTTTATTTATAAATCCGTTTAAAAGGGTAAATTTGGTGATATGTGAATTATATGTCAATATTAAAAGAGATGAGGAGAGAAAGCATAAGTATTTGTGAGAGACCAAGCATACCGGCGCTCCCATCTTTGCCATTTCTTGTCTCTGGCTGTCTTTACTTATCTCCAGTACTGATTAGGCCCCTGTGGGCATTGTGTTTGAGACATCTGTCCACACAAAGACTTATACACAAATGTTTATAGCAGCATTATTCATAATAGTCAAAAAGTGGAAATAACCCATATGTTTATCAGCAGATGAATAGATAAGCAAAATGTGATGTATCCATACAATGGAATAATTTTCAGCTTAAAAAGGAATGAAATATTACATACCACAGCATAAACTTTGACATGATGTTATGTGAAAGAAGCCTGATATAAAAAAAAACCACACAATGTATGACTGCATTTATATGAAATGTCCAGAATAGGAAAATTCATAGAAAATAAAGTTGATTCATTATTGCCGGAGGCTGGGGACAGGGGGTAATGGGGAATTAATGCTAATGGGTATAAGGACAGTTTATTTTTCGATTTCTTTTAATTAATGGAAATGGTCTGCAATTAGTGGTGATCTGTGCAGAATTCTGTTAATATACTAAAAATCATTAAATTATGCACTTTAAAATATACTTTATGCTATTTTAGTAAAGTTGTTATTAAGAAAAACAACTAGAGAGAGATGATGGATGAAATACGTGAAATATTACGGATTTTTTTTAAAAAAACAAATGTGAATATAATATGTATAGAAAACCTTTTGAAGGATATGTAACAAAACGTTAATAGTGTTTCTCTCTGGGTGGTATTATTACAAATGTTTTAATATTTTTGTATTTTCTATATTTTAGTACATTTAGTATGTGTTAACTTTTATAATAAGGTGAAATAAATTACACAAGATAGATGAATGTGTTTGGTGATTAGAGGCTTTTGACCTTTTAGAGGTATGGCCCTTTAGAAGCGTAAATTTGTAATCTGTGTGGAGGGTAATGGAGGAGGGAGTTGGTGATAATTGAGGTCCCCTGTGTGGATCATATATTCAAGAAGTTTGGCAGTGAATTTAAAGAAAGAGGGTAGAAAACACAGCTTAAGAAGTCAGCATTTGTGTGAGAGAGACTGAATATTATAATTTTGTATTTATGAATGTTTTATGGTTTACATATTATCCGATTTTTCCCTATAGTCCAGTTAGGGAAGGTAAACTGAGGCGTACAACTGATTAAGTACCTTGACCAACATCATCTAAGTAGTTGGTAGTGGAAGTCCTTGATTCCAAAGCCAATGCTTTTCCTTCTGTGCCAAGCTGTGTGACAGAGTAACTGAAGGGTATAAGAGTGAGGGTTTAAGGTATTCCAAAAGTTAAAGGGGAGTTGGATCAGGACCAGAAGTATGGGAGTTCTCATTAGAAAAGAGTTCAAGACCAGCCTGGGCAACATGGTGAGACCCTCATCTCTACAAAAAAAATTAGCCAGGCGTGGTGGTGCATGCCTGTAGTCCCAGCTGCCAGGGTGGCTGAGTTGGGAGGATCACTGGAACCCAGGAGGTCAAGGCTGCAGAAAGCTGTGATTGCTCCACTGGCCACTATACTCTAGCCTGGGCAACAAAGTGAGACCCTGTCTCAAAAAAAAAAAAAAAAAAGAAAAGAAAAGGAGGGATGGTCTGTGATAAGAGAGAGAAGTGTGTGCAGATGGCCATTTGAAAATATCAGAAGAAAAGGTGATTTTTGTACCAGTTTTTTTGTCATGAGATCAGGGAGATTAAATGGACCTCAGAGTAATAATTTTGCTTGCTAATAGTCATGTGGATAGTTAACATAAGCAGTGGCATTGTTTCATAAATAAAATTTTATTTTTCTTTCATTCAGATCTATTCTTACATATAGCCGAATTGGAGGAAGAGTCAAGACGCTCACATTCTGCCAAGGCTCCCACTATTTAGCCATAGCGTCTGATAATGGTGCTGTCCAGCTTCTTGGAATTGAGGCTTCGAAGCTACCCAAGTCTCCTAAAATCCATCCTCTACAGAGCAGGTATTTATCTGTTGTCTTTTTTAAACATTGTATTTAGTGCACTACAGTACCTTAACTCGCCTTCCTACCCTGCAATGGATTTGGGATCAGCTGATGGCCTCTTACATTACACTTCTTTTTTTAAGCCCATAAAACAAACAAACAAACAATGCATCCAGCTCAAAACTGTCACATGTGGTTAGTCTCAGAAAATGATGTCCATATATGTTCTACAAACTTGTCAAGAAGTCAAAAGGGCAGCTTTGAACTTGCAGGTCATCCCAGGGTAGAGTTTGTCTGAATAACCTAATTACCAGTTATATTTTCTGTCTGAGCTACTAAAAGCACAACTGTGGCTGATTTTGAGAATGTGAGTGTTCTTCATTAAAGAAAACTCAAATGTCAGCATTCTCTTGCTTGTCATTAAAATCTCTGAAGTTGATGGGGACATGGAGAAGAGCATTTACAGATGATTTGATTATCATTTTAAATCAAAGTAGCAGTGGTTTTATTTAAGAATTTTCTTCATTTATAAATTGTGGTTGCTTGCAGATTAAATCCATACAAGGTAAGATATTTAAAGACAAAGCAGAACAAATTTTGACCAATCTGTGTTACACACTGAAGATTTCAAAGACAAGATACGTTATGCTCTAAGAATATGCAGTCTAGTGGGAGAAATGGACAAATTAACAGACAGTTTCTGTTCAGTGTGCTAATTTTTACATGGATAACAGCAGCCAGCTTGAAAGGGATAGGGAAGACAGCAGGTAAGACCAGGTGTGAGTTAGCCAGGTGAAGCAGGGTGGTTGAGAAGGACCAGGCGGAGGTGGTGGACCCCGCAGAAGAACGCAAAATGGGGAGTTGTTTAGTTTAGTGGATGATAAGTCATGGCCATTAGGTAGCTTAAGGCAGAAAGGGTTATTTGTTGGATCACCTGGGATTTTGTTTTTGTTGTTTTGTTTTACTTTTGGATTTAAAAAGATGTTATTTTTCACACATTCATTAAACAGATTTAAGCAGCTTTTGTCCAGGACATATTCTAAATGGCCTTTAACAACAAATATCTGCCCATTCTGAAGAAAATCTGTTTCAGCAGAGGATGACTGTATAGTAACGTTATCTATTGAGTTTCATGTAAATTACTTAATAACTTGGCATAGTGCATTGTGTGATGACTGAGCCCACAGGCCACACATGCAGACAGACATGCACATTCAGTGCACAGTGGTCTCTTAACCAACAGCACTTTTCACTGTAAATGTTATTGTCTTAAAGCAAACATTAACTACCTGGATAAGGTGACTGGCAGGATGTTTAGCTTTTACTCTTTCTCACAGTGTGTGCTTCAAAGAAATCTTGCCATAAGTCTTTGATTGTTTTGGTTATATCAATTGTTGTCATAGATAGCTCTTACCAGTTAAAATTTGTGGAAGGAACCATTTCACATTTTATTTGGCAGTTGGATTTTTCATCACTCCTCAATGGGAAAACACGGTCAAAAATAGACTATTTATAAGTACAGTTGTTTAAGGGTCAGCAGACTACAGCTTGCAGTATGGTCCGTAAAATAAGAATGATGTTTGCATTTTTAAAGGGTTGCAAAAATAAAAATAATATCCAACAGGAATGCATGTGATTCACAAAGCCTAAAATATTTACAGTCTGACCCCATATAGATGATACTTGCTGATCTCTGATCTAAAAGATAAAACTAAAACTGCCTGTGTGAATGCATGCTATGTATGAATCAGAGAGGCTGGCCAATATGTTTTGTGATGGTCTTTTTAATTTTAAAAATGCCTCAGCTTGAAAAAAATTAGCACACTTATATAGTGGAATAGTACTCTGCATTATAAAGGAGTGAGTGATTGACTCATGCAACAACATTGATAAATCTTAAATGCATTTTGCTAATTAACCCACCTACCTGTATACCACAAAAAGTGAATTTTAGCGTATGTAAATTTTAAAAAATTAACCCAGGTTATAGGGGAAAAGATGGAATGCAGTCTGTGACAAATTAATGTATTTTACAAGTGAATTACATAATCACATTGAAGGGCCTGGTGAATAAAGGAGTAACTTTGGAGAACAGTTTTTTAATTTGATACTGGGAGGCTAATGACAAAAGGAACTGAACTCAAACATTGTATTCTACTTGTTTTAAACAGGGTTAACAATTTCATTTTAACAATTTCAAGTTAAACAATTCTGAAACTTTACCCTTTATTTGTATACTCAGGTTGAACAAATACATAAATATATTGTAGTTATGAGAGCCAGGTTTCTCACTGTGGGAGAAAGACATTACAAATAGTGAAGGGCAAAAGATGAATGGACTCTGGGGCTGGATAGGAGTTGGAGATTATCATTGTGGATTCATGATATTTGTATATGCATAGTCATAAATGTACATGTATACGTACACAGAAACAGATAAATATAGATGTGTCCACATGCATGAAGTGTAGTATACATAATACATCTTTTAGCTCTGATCATTGAGAAAAACTAGAGGCAGGCACAATGCCATAGCTAAGCACACAGGGCCTAGACTTTTGTTTCTAAATACCATTCTTCAGTAAAAGGAGCCAGTACTTCTACAACTGGTTGATTCCAAGTGTGCGGTAGGGAAAATAAAACATAAGCCCAGAGCATCTTGTGGTGCAAAAAAAAATCAGGAAGTATTCAAAAAAATACATTGAAAGGGTACAAGAGCTTCCAGTGGGCAAAGATGGAACAACTTGAGCAACAAAGTAAATAATTGTAGTATTGGATTGTAACTCAAAGAATAAAATAAATATCTAGGGATCCATACTGATTTAAATAAGTGAATAAATAAGTTTATGGGGGAAGAAGTGACAACTTACAGAAGAATCCCAATCAATTAATATGGAAGGACTGAGGGAAACTAAAAGTCACCATTAGCTCACCATAGGCATGTTCCCTCAAATGCATGCTAAAATTAGTGGGCCAAAGTTAAAGCAGAAACAGAATTTTTGCATTGTCTCAAAGTATTTTCACCGAATAGCGAGCAATTATAAAGGGAAAAAAATGTTTACAGTGGAGAATCTAGCAGACACCACCTTAATTCAGATGATTCAGGTTAACATCATAAGTGATTCAAGTTAAACATTTCTAGCCGGGCGCGGTGGCTCAAGCCTGTAATCCCAGCACTTTGGGAGGCCGAGGCGGGTGGATCACGAGGTCAAGAGATCGAGACCAGCCTGGTCAACATGGTGAAACCCCGTCTCTACTAAAAATACAAAAAATTAGCTGGGCATGGTGGTATGTGCCTGTAATCCCAGCTACTCAGGAGGCTGAGGCAGGAGAATTGCCTGAACCCAGGAGGCGGAGGTTGCGGTGAGCCGAGATCGTGCCATTGCACTCCAGCCTGGGTTAACAAGAGCGAAACGCCATCTCAAAAAAAAAAAAAAAAGTTAAACATTTCTAATCTGAAAATCCAAAATCTTTCAAAATCCAAAATGCTCCAAAATCTGAAAGGTTTTGAATGCTAATAAAATGTCACAAATGAAAAATTCCACACCTGACTTTGTGACAGGTTGGAGTCAAAACTGTTTCATGAACAAAAATATTTCGAACAAAATTACCTTCAGGCTATGTGTATAAGGTGTATATGAAACAAATTAATTTCATGTTTAGACCTGGGTCCCATTCCCAAGATACCTCCTTATATATATGCAAATAATTCATACTAAGAAAAAATCCAAAATCTGAAACAGTTGTGGTTGTAAGCATTTTGGTTATGTGATAATTAACCTGTATGTGCTAACATAATTAACCTGTATGTGCCTCCCTCAAATGATGCACTGAGAAGGGCACATCACTTCTGTGGTATCTTTCCTAATAAAACATAATTTCAGGATAATAATGAGAAAACATCAGACAAACCCAAATTGAGGAACATTCTCTAAAATAGTAGTTTTCAAAATGTCAAGGTCATGAAAGATTGAGGAACTGTCACAGATTAGAAGAAATTTAAAATTGCCTTGTATTTTCTTGGATCGGATCCTGGAATAGTAAAAGGACACTAGTGGGAAAACTAATAAAATCAGAACACGTTGTGTACTCTAATTACTAGTATTATATCAAGGTTAATTTCTTAGATTTGATAAATGTTCTATGTTTATGTAAGTTGTACTTAAGGGGAAGCTTGAGTGAAAGATATATAGGACTCTACTATTTTTGGAATTCTTCTCTAAGTCTGAAATTTTTTAAATGTATCAGCTTTTCTATTCTTGATGGAGTCACATAGTTTTTGTTTGACTATGGACAGGATATAAATTCATTTTAAATGGAAACTAGTGCTGTGTTTTCAGTGACTGGAAACGTCTGGGCTTTGTGTATTTCTCTAGAATTCTAGATCAGAAGGAGGACGGTTGTGTTGTGGATATGCATCACTTCAACTCTGGGGCGCAGTCTGTTCTTGCCTATGCCACTGTGAATGGCTCTCTGGTTGGCTGGGATCTTAGGTCTTCAAGCAATGCGTGGACTTTAAAGCATGATTTAAAGTCGGGCCTCATCACTTCCTTTGCTGTGGACATTCATCAATGCTGGCTCTGCATTGGTAAGTTAACTTTCAAGTCATTGACTGGGCTTTGAATGCCGCTTATGCCTGTAATTGCTGTCTTGTGAAAGCAGTTTTTTCCTTTTTGTTTATTGGTAATTTTTCCCTTCTTTTTTTTTTCCATAATCATGTTAAAATAAGTTGCAATTTAATTTTTATTCATTAAAAAATAGGTTTGAAAGAATGAAAGTAGTATCCTAAGGCATAAAAGTTTCCACCTTACCCTTGTTCTTAAATGAGGCCCCTTACTTTATAATCATTAAGTGATCAGATTTGCTGGCATTCTCTTACTCTGCCAGTGAAACAGCAGACTTGATTTAAGGAAAACAGCATCTGAGATTGGGCAGACATGGTTTAAATTCCAGTAGCTTTAGGCAAGTTATTTAACTCCTCTGAATTCAGCTATCTTCATCTTCAAATGGGGATAATCCTTTCAAGGGCAGTGTTGAGGATTTATTGAGGTAAAAGGATTTCTCACAGTGCCTGGTGTTGGGAGAAGAGCTAAGCAATGGTTTCTTACTTTATTATTTGCCTTGTCTCCAAAGGCTGAAGATGAACCAAGTGATCTAGCTTGCTTAAACAGGATTTTAAAAAATGTATTGTTGCATGAGATTCCATTTTATAGATAACAGTTTGTGTATCCCTCTATCCCTCAGTTGATGCATAGGTGAGTTGTTTCTAGTGTTTGGCTTTTCAGAGTCAACCTGCTGTAAATATTTCCAAATAAGTCTTTGGAAGGACATATATATTTCCATTTCAGGCATATCTATACCCAAGAATGGGATTGCTGCTTTTGTAAAATGTATTTTTTAATTGACGATTATATATATTTGTGGGATACAGTGTGATGTTTTGATCTACGTATTAATTGTGGGATGATTAAATCAAACTTATAAACCTGTCACCTTACATACTTGCTGTGAAAACATTAAAATTTATTCTTTTGGCAACTTTGAAATATACTGTAATCTTATAGTCACCATTCTGTGCAGATCACCAAAGCTTATTCCTCCTAACTGAAACTTTATACTTACACTGTTTGATCAACATCTCCCCTTTTCCCATCTGCCCCTTTCTTCAAGTTTCGCATTTTTCCCCCATGGTGCTTTGAACCTGCCCCTTGAGAAGCTACCACATCTTCTTTTCTAGTTGGCATGCTTATTCAGAGGAATTATCTTCTGTGCGTGAATTTAGGTTTTCTAGATTTCCCTAACTTATTTGTTACACTCTTAAGTGTGTGCCCTTTGCTTTATTTTTATACAGTTTATATGGAATGCATTTTTTTTTTTTTTTTGCCTTTTGTGTGAATAAACTGCACAGGTACGGGAAGATATATATACCTGTCTAGAATGTTTAAGAGAGAAGGATAAATGGAAACAACTGAAATCTGATGATAGCTACAAAGCTGCTGCTAAAGTGATCATTGAATGCTAGTAAAATATCTTTGGGTATTTAAGGCAATGTGAACATTTTGACTTAACAAATTCATTTTATATCTTCTCAATAATAGCTTCTGTTTTTGTGGGTACCTTTGGCAGTTAATAACAATATCAATAACTAATGACTTACTCATTTTCAATTTACATTCATTAGTACTGTAGCAACATTTTGATAAGCACTTTATATCTCTGTTATTTAACACCAAAGGGGTACTGTTTGAAACTGGTGAGACAGCTTCATGAGAACAAACCTTTTTTAAGTAACTAAGGCATTTTTCAAATAAATTCATACAAAGCTAATACTGTTTACCATTTGTATAAATGGAGCTTGATGTGCTTTGATCATTAGATGGTAATTTTTTTGTGCTTTTATCTTTAAGGTACAAGCAGTGGTGCCATGGCTTGTTGGGACATGAGGTTCCAGTTGCCAATTTCAAGTCACTGTCATCCTTCCAGGGCTCGAATCAGGCGCCTCTCAATGCACCCTCTCTATCAGTCCTGGGTGATTGCAGGTAAGATGCAGGACTGGCTTTTATGTGTTGGGAGATTTTCTTGGAAAGTACATAATAACCTTCTGCCAAAACTCATGTTTTTAGTTTTTTCATATGAACTGAATGCTTCTCTTCTGATTGTGGAGGTTCCCCGCTACTGATACCTCACTGTCATTTAATATTGATTATGTTCAGAAATGATCTTGTCGGTCACCATCATTACGCTCCATTCTTAACTGTCCACTACTAGCTCCTATTATGTTTTTCCCCTTTGTCCCCTATTTTTGTTAAAGCTGCCACCATCTTCCTAGAGAGCTAAGTTAGAAACCTTGATTCATCCATCTCTGTTGCAGTTTCCTGTTGCTCTGTTTCCTTTGTGTTGCTTGAAAGTTTCCCTTCCCTCATTGGGCATTCAAATTTTCTTGTATGGCTCCTGGATAAGACACTTAGACAAGTCTTGAACCTGATTTTCCTCATCTTTAATATGTAGTTAAAAATATACTTACCTTGTAGAGTTACAAGGAATTGAGATAAAACATGCAAATTATATACTCTAGCACACAATTAAGGCTTGATAAATAATAACTCATTATTATTTGAGACAGAGTTTTGCTCTTGTTACCCAGGCTGGAGTGCAATGGCGCAATCTCGGCTCACTGCAACCTCCACCTCTTGGGTTCAAGCAGTTCTCCTGCCTCAGCCTCCCGAGTAACTGGGGCTACAGGCGTGTGCCACCATGCCCAGCTAATTTTTGTATTTTTAGTAGAGACAGGGTTTCACCATGTTGACCAGGATGGTCTCGATCTCTTGACCTTGTGATCCACCCACCTCGGCCACCCAAAGTGCTGGGATTACAGGCGTGAGCCACCGCGCCCGGCCAACTCTTACTATGTTTTCCCCTCTTTCCTCTAGGCTCTTTGTGATCCCTTCTTGTACACCTAGTCCATCTCATAGACTGCTGCTATAAGTCACCATGTTGCCAAGTTCTGTGGCCATTATTGTGAGCCCTTTGCTTACTTACCATTTGATCAGTTGATTTCCATTGTTTTCAGATACTCTCCTTACCTGGGTTCAAGGACCTTTCTCTCGTTTCTCCTACTTCTTGGTCTGCTGGTTCCTTCTCATCTTCCTGGCTTTAAATTGTAGCCTGCCACAGGACCCAGTCTTTGGTGTTAACCACTTCTACACTGGCTGTGTGTGTGATCTCATGCAATCTCATGCTTTAACTACTACCTTTAGTCAGACTCTTATATATCTATTTAAAATCTCCTTTAAGATGTCTGATAGCCATTAAAAACTCAATGTCTAACTAAACTGATGCTTGATTTCCTGTCTACTGAGTCTCTCTACCACTGCCTCCTACTGCTCTTCCTATGGTATTCTCTCAGTAAATGGCAACTAGGTGCTCAGAAGCCTGGAATTGTCCTTGACTGTTCTTTTTCTCATTCCACTTCCAGTCCATTAGCCAGTCCTGTAGGTTCTATTTTAAAGTATATCCAGAATGTGATCACTGTTTACTACCTGCATCACTATCTCCCTAGTCCAAACCACTGCAGTCTCTTTCCCCTATTAATACAGTATTCTCTTCACAGCCTGCTTCTGTCTGTACCTCTTAAGACCACTTGTTTTTCTGCTTAGTACCTTCTGTTGGCTTCTCGGTCCAAAAGACTTTATGGGACCTGCCTTCTTGCCACCTCTCTGACCTTTATCACTCAGAATTCTAACAGGAAGCAGTACCAGACTCAAGGTGGGGCAATTTAAGGAGAATTTATTTTCAAAGAAAATTGTTTACAAAGGTTTGGGTGTAGGGGTATCACAAAAGATAGTACAGTAATACGGGTTGGTAATAGCAGAGTAGCAGGAGGTGGTGTGAGGGGAGGAGTGTGTGGTTACTGAATTTGGAAAGAAGCTGAGAACAAAAGGCTGCCGTGAAAGGAGCAGTGACTTTGGGATGAGGGATAAAACCAGCCTGATGGGAATGACCTTTCTTCCCTCCCTCCCTTTGATCTCTGGCTAGGGTTTCCCATAGGCATGTATTAGTTTCCCATTACACCACAACTTATTAAATAATTCTGGAGGCCAGAAGTCTGAAATGGGTTTTGTAGACCAAAATCAAGGTAGCAACAGAACCGTATTCCCTCTGGAAGTACTAGGGGAACATCTATTTCCTTGCCTTTTCCTGCTTCTAGAACTAAATTCCTTGGCTAATGGCTCCTCTTTTCATCTTCAGAGCCAGCAACATAGCATCTTGTTTCATTGTTAAATTGCTTTCTGTTTTTGCTGCCAAATCTGCCTCCCTTGTCTAAGAAGATTTGTGATTGCATGTGGGGGATCCCCTTGGGTAATCCAGAATAATCTGTCTCAAGGTCCTTAACTTCATCACATCGGTAAAGTCACTTAGCTATATAAGGTACCATTCACAGGTTATAGGACTTGGGTATCTTGGGGCCATTATTTAGCTTACCACAGGCTGGTGAATCCAGCCAGCTTGTTGATGTGGTTCATTCAGGCCAGATTTAGAGCAGCAAATGGAAAGTGACCAGCACTACTGCCCTTTCTCCTACTTAGCTCCCATTCTCAGTCTGCTCCTGCCACACTGATTTGTTCTTTGAACTCAGCATACTCCTGCTTCGCATTTTTGTCTGTTGTCTTCACTAGAATGGAAGTTCATGAAACTGGGAATTTTTCTGCTTTGTTTGCCATCTTTTCTTCAGTGTCTAGTACAGTGACTAGCCCATAGTAAAAATATTTACTGTATTTACCGACTCAGTAAATAACAATAATTGAATAAAGCTTATTATATTGTCTCTCCCGCTGAGACAAAGAGGTTTATCTTTCTCTCAGTACTGCAGTTTGTTTTGCTGCAATCTTCCCCAGCTCATTTTGTCTGAATCCTGGTTCTGGCCTTTGTCTCCCTTAGCTGTTCAGGGCAACAATGAAGTGTCCATGTGGGACATGGAGACTGGTGACAGAAGATTTACTCTCTGGGCCAGCAGTGCACCACCACTTTCCGAATTACAGGTTTGACTTCAGTTTTTACTGTAAAGGATGATACTATTCCCCACATCGTAAGCACTTTCAGGTGTTTAATCAAACCTATTATCTGTTGGGCTTTTGGGTTATATTTAAATTTGGTTATTCAGCAACATCAAGTTTCATGTGGCCATTGCTACATGAGTGTTTCCTTGCACGTGGTCTGCAGCACTGGGTAAATAAGTTGCTAGCCCCATAAAGCTTGTGATGTTTAGGAAAAGCCCAGATTGAAGTAGATAGAGCATACATAACTGGTCTGTCACTTCTTCGGGTAACCAGGTGCTTATAAAGCTTCTGACAGTTAACTTGCCTGTAGAAATAGCACCATCATTTATGGCATAGAGTGATGTCTTTTATTTGACTCCATATTTATTTCTTTTAAGCCTTCTCCTCATAGTGTTCATGGTATCTACTGTAGTCCTGCAGATGGAAATCCTATCCTGCTAACAGCTGGCTCAGATATGAAAATAAGGTACTATATCTCAATGAATACTTAAAAAGAATAAAATGTAGATGGATACTGTTACAAGGTGTTATTATAGATATTGATGGCACTGTAATGTTTAAAATCATCTTATAAGGACAGCTATTAATCCTTTCTTTGTAACCAATAGTATGCTATTCTAAAAAAACCTCTACAATACATTGATGAAGATAAGCCAATGATTACCAGTTTCTCCCATTGTCCTATAGATAGTCTTATTTATTTCCTCTTCCCCCTAGGTTTTGGGACTTGGCTTACCCAGAAAGGTCCTATGTTGTTGCAGGAAGTACTAGTTCGCCATCTGTGTCCTACTACAGGAAAATAATTGAAGGCACTGAAGTTGTCCAGGTACAGTAATCTTTTCATTTCTTTCAACTTTTGTAAGCATAAACATGGCTTTCATAAACAGAATTAAGATAAATGGCTTGATGCAAGAGAGGAGTACTTTCAATTTATTGTTTCTTGAATTTTCTGTATTAAAAAAATTAACTTTTATTAAGGTAAAATAAGTACATATTAAGTAATAGCTCAAATGACCAGTAGGTACTTTATAACATCGTAAAGAAGCACTTTTTATTATCCTCTTACAAATGAAAAAGGCACAGTAAAGTTAAGTAACTTGTTCAAGATCACACAGCTAGGAAACAGAAAGCTGGGATTCAAACCTGGCTGTTGGGACTCTAAAGTTTGTATTCTGGACTCAGGTAAAAACTTCAAGAAAGAAAACATACCTTTGGTGCCTGGGCCAAAGTAGGTACTCCATAAATGAGAGTGTGCTTCCTTCATGACAATAAGCTTTAGAAGTACTAGAACATCTGCTAGTATTCTATCCCTTTTTTCTTTTGATGTTGGCAAAAGTTAATATGCACACAATATTGGCCTGAAGCGGCTCCTCATGAAATACAATGACTAGGACCGTAGAATGTCATTTTGGCTCCTTTACTTGTTTTACTCTGTGTATTTGTGAAAGCATGACTACTTTACAAAAGGTGTTAACTTAAATACAACAGGAGCATCTCAGAAGCATGACTATTGACGAGAGGAAGAATGTGGTACAGACTTTAACTTCTGGCTTTCTCCCTGACTTTTAATCACCAAACAGGAAATTCAGAATAAGCAGAAAGTAGGACCAAGTGATGACACCCCTCGAAGGGGCCCAGAGTCCCTGCCCGTGGGACATCACGACATCATCACTGATGTTGCCACATTCCAGACAACACAGGGCTTCATCGTAACTGCTTCTAGAGATGGGATTGTGAAGGTGTGGAAATAAAAACCTACTGATTTGTATAAATTGTAATAAAAAGTTATAGTTATATATACTACTGTAACTCAAGAGAAAAGACATTTCTAGAGAACAGATTCATTTGCTTAATTTTCAAAATTTTGTCTCTATATTCCTGTTTTATGACTAAATTATACTCAAAATGGTTAAGATGTACTTGACTAGTTTACTTACGCATTTGTTTGCAAGAATCGGCCAGCCAGTAATGTCTGGGATTTTTATTGTATATGTTAACAGAGATGAGAAATATAAAATATGAAAACAAACGTTTATTTTGTATTGAAAAAGATGGTTGAAAAGGTGATTGTAAGCTATTATAGTATAAACACATTTTTGCTATTAAAAATGCTATTCAAAGCAGTTAGTGTTCATGCATCCTAAGAGTTTGTGCTTTCCATGGTGTTTTTAAATGGTAAATTTTAGCAGCATTTGTTCTAAGGTGAAGAAATGGATTCTATATCACAAGGAATCAACGACAAAACTAGGTGTTAGGTCCCAATCTCTGGGCTCTAAATACTGTGCTATTTCTGCTCTGTCTTACATATCTTGTGTGTGTTTTACAATTTACCTTATTAGTTATTTAACACTGTAGAATTGATTTCCAACATATTCGTTATACAAGTGTGCCTCCTCTTGGCCATTACCATGTTTCATGGGCTGTACCATAAATTCTGACGCTGGGCCCAACAACTTGCTTTTATCCAGTATAGACTATTGAATGCATGAAAAAGAAAACAAGTTGTTAAAAATACACCGGACGTTTACATTTTTAAAAGGCCAAAATTGGTCTTTTCCACTATGATAAACCCCTTTAAGGTTATGGATTACTATTTGCATACAGACTCTCTCCATATTTAATTCTCATCCACTTGTAGAAGGGTTTATTACATTCAAAATATTTAAGTTTAAAATTAGTTACATGAGTCTATAAAACCGAAAGGTTGAATAGATAATCTCAGCCAAGGGAAAAGCCTACTTGTTTAGAAATACTCTAAGAATTTTCTATAGTTTTATAATGATAATTAAGTTGCAGTACATGTGGTTTACAAAGTATACATCTAGTTTCATGATTCAATACAATCATCCTAGGTATCTCTGGGGTATTGGTTCCAGGACCTACCAAGGATTCCAAAAGCCACAGATGCTCTAGTCTCTTATATAAAACGATGCTGTATTTGCATATAGTCTACACACATCTTCTGATATACGTTAAATTATTTCTAGGTCACTTGTGATACCTAATACAATGTAAATGCTATATAAATAGTTGTTACACTGTATTGTTTAGAGAATGAAAAGAAGAACGTCTGTACATGTTCAGTACAGACACAACCATCCTTTTTTTCTGAATATTTTTTATCCATGGTTAAATTTATGGATGTGAAACCCACAGCTACAGAGAGCCAACTGTACTTAGTTTTTAGACAGGTAAACAACAAAACTGCAGAGTTATTTGTTTACTGACAAAAAATGCCCAGTCATTTAGAAACCTCAAAGTTAGGAGTGATGGTCTAACTAGGCTTGATAGCTTAGTGGATTAGTAGAAATTGCAACTTTGGCATTGTCATGGTGCCTTGCTTTTGTTTCCCTTAAAGTTTGCTAAGACCATATTTACAGGATTTCTAGCTACTAAGTCAGATTTAGAGTCTGCAGGGGATTGGGAAAATTTTTTTGATAATATAAACTGTAATGCTGAGATTGGACTTCAGCCTGGAGCCATTAGATAAGCTGTAAGACTGATAAATGTGGGAAATGCTGAGGAAAAAAATGGAGTGGGCTGACAGAGATACCCTTTTCTCCCCTTACCACCCATTCTTCTCTGTCCTCCTGCCCCACAAAAGAGCCCCAGTTTTGAAAAAAAAAAAAAAAAAAAAAAAAAGTAAAAAAGTTATTTGGTTGAATTCTAAGTATTACAATCTGATACCATGTTAAGTTGCATCTCCTTTTAACCTCTACCTAAAAAAAAAGTTTGACTCATAGCTCAGTGCAGAGATAATGGGAGGCAGTTCCTTTAAGAGTCAAAGAAGCATCCTGCTTCTGTGATTCCTGGTTGAATATAAATTTAGTAAAGCTATATTTAAACTTAATTTTTGCTGTTTCCACTTTTCAGGGAAAATAGTATTAGGGATTTTTAGAAAAGAACTTCCATTTGCAGCATGCCTTAAAGCTCTCACCTATTAGTAATTCAAAAGATGGCCCAAAATGCTAAAAATAATCGATCGCCAAGGGAATATTTGTTCTTTACTTGCCAGTGCAGAAAAACAGACACATACATCTTAATAGTATTTGTAACAATTAACAAAGGGAGTTTGTGCTTAACTCAAAAGTTAACCAGAAAAACCTCTTTCATTAAAATATGTCGTAAATATTGCTCATTAATTTCCTGTACTGGAAACATTTTTCCTGAACCCCTAAGCACCACTTAGGATAGATGAAACAAACCTGATGTGTTTTATTCTTCTCTATTACCTGAGTATGAATGTGACATTTAACTCTGAATTTCTTGCTCCTCTGAAGACATTAGGTACTGTCTTTGGATTTGCCTGAGTAAGAATGGCAGAAGTGGTTTTACAAAAAATACCGCAGATAAATTTTCTTTCCAAGTTTTATGAAAATAGGTATAGGAAAGAAAATCTGAATGTCAGTATCCATCTGCTCCATGCTTCCACCAAGCAGGGCTTCTTTCCATTCCCAAAGAGAGGGATATTCTGGATTAACAGGGTCATTGCTACCAACTGTGGAGCCAGCCCTTAGACTGAAGTAAGGTCTGAACATTGTGTTAAAATTAAATAATGCTACAGATACTGGGTGTTGTTGAAAATAGCCCTATCATAAAAATAAAAATGAAATGCAGATGAGGATACAGCCATTAGAGCATGCTGCTAGAGACCAGGTACTTCTAAAACCTTTCCTACTCTAACTTACTCTGATCTCTTTAGCATCTCTGCAACTGCATATGAATTTGTAGATTAAAACAACAATCTTCTTGTGTTTTTCCACACTCAGTGTGTATTTAAGGGTGTTTTTAAGAGCTCTGCCAGTCATGTTTTGGTGCTGTTTATTACTGACTAAACAGCTACGTGATTAGGTAAAATTAACTCAGAGCTTCATCTATGGCAAGTTGTGTCTTGATTCTCCTTGTCTAAAGAATATATGGATTAGTGAAAATTAATAAATGACCGTAAGAGGAAAGACAGACTAGAAGTCCATCAAAATGGCTTCAGGCTCCTTCAAAATGGCAGTAAGCTTCATAATGAAGAGAAAAGTTCTAGCTCAAAAGCAGTAGTTTATGTTCTGTGGGAATTAATGACTTTTTCAGTGAGTTTAGGAGAATTTAGATCTGGAGAAAATTACCCTTTTTCATTAGGCCAAGCAAACTCCCACAGTGGTGCGTTTAAACATGGAAGGTCAAATTTTTAAAAAGACGATACATAAACAGCATCCATTTCTAGGGTAAATTTTGGAATGGCTTAAAACATTTAAAAATAACTTTCGTTAAATAGATGAGCATTAGATATTACCAAATTAGGAAAGGCGGATGAGTGTGCAGAAAATCAGCTGGACAGAGACAAAAGAATTAAACAAACCCATGTACACATGCATACATCATACAAATTTTACCTTCAAATTACGTCTCCATTAGACTTTTCAAAACACTTCTTTCATTCTTCTGTCTTCTAATGAAACAGTTCCTGGATATATCAGTCTTAGAGTGCTAGAATTGTCAGGAGTGGTCAAATAAATGAACAAAATAAATCAATACTAATGAATACAGGAGGTCAAGTCACCTGATAACCTACAAACTGTTGCTTGAGTTCCGGCAGCAGATTTAGTTACTGTTGAAGTCCAGAGTCTTACCATACTTCCTAAGGCTATGTTGTTCAAGCATTTCTTTTACCGTGTTGTTGAAGAGCAGTTTTTGTCACCCTTTTTCCATTCTTAAAAATATGGGAGGTGTTTCTGATAAAATTTTGAATAGCACCATCTCTGCCACTTCTTGTTACTCTTGAAAGATATTTTTTATCTTGAAAGAATTTTGCCTTCTGTAATACATCATCTTTCAGGGTAGCTTTATGTGGTCCAGGAACAAAGCTATACAACAAACGAGAACATTACAGAAGATAAATGCCATTTCAGCTTTAATAGACTACATATTAATCTGTCTTACTAAATTGTTTCACCCAATTCCTTGTTGTAGCCTTCCTCCCGGGTAATTTTAAAATTATTAAACTGGGTACTTATTCTGGCTCATAAATCAGAAGCTGACAAATGAGACATCTCATCAAAGTATGCAAAAGTATTTCAGCAGCAGTTTCTTCTTGGAAGATATACCACTCAGGTCTGCCTATGGTTGGTCCACTAGCTGAACTTTTATTCGCCTGTAAACCTCTTCATGATCTGTTCCCCACTTTTCCACCCAACCAGAAAGAAGATTCATGAGACCTTGTCTGTTAACTATAGTAATCCCAGGAACCTAAAAGTGCTTAACACGTAGCAGTCACTCAATAAGTATGTCTAATGAAAGCATGAATGTATGCCACTCCCTTCTTTCATCTCTTCCTTTCTTCCATAGGTCCGTCTATCCATGTGTTGACTACCTGCTTAATAGAAGGCACTGAGTTAGTTACAATGGGAGACATAGAGATAGAGCCTAGTCTGGCAGGCACATAAAGAGCCTGGCTGAGAGTTATGAGTAACCCAACAGTAAAGGAGCTGGAGTCAGGCTCTGCAAGGGCTTTTAGGTCGGGTTGAGAAATCAGGGAATCATAGAAGCCAAGTGCTAACTAGAACTTAGAGCCTGTCTGAAAAACCTATGCTGACAGAGTGTCCTAGAATCTACTGCCTATATGGCAGCCATGAGCCACACATGCCTTTCAGTACTTGAAATGTAGTGTGACTGAGGAACTGAAATTTAATTTTAATTAAATAACCACACAGCGGGTAGCTCCTGTATTGGCCAGTACACAAAGGGGGCTGTTTCAATCTTATTTTACAGGGATGTTGTAAAAAAAAGCTTTGGATCCGAACACATTCTTAAATTCTAGCCCCTAGCTGAGCAGCTTTGGGCAAATGACTTAAGTAAGTGACCCTTGTTTCTTCAGGTGTAAAGTGGGAATGAAAAATAACTCCTGTTGTGAGCGACAACTAAAGTCCACTAGACTAGTTACCATGGTGCTGTGTTGGATACAGATGAGGAAATTGACATGCATAGAGGTGAAGGTCAATGGCAGAGCTGGAAGTATAACCCAGCTGTTCTGAGACCAAGTTCAATGTTACTACCATTGAACTAGATTTTTCTTCAGGATACTATGGAGAACTATCAATATATTTGAAGTAAGAAAGTGAGATGATAAATATCATACTATCAGGAGCATCTGGAAATGGATATAGAACTACAGGAACACAGATGGCTTGAGGTAGGCAGGACCGCTAATGTATGAGAGCCTGGACACAGCAGGCTCTTCATAAATATTTGTAGGATGGATTTGCATGAAAGCTGGTGGTATAGCAAGAGAGAGAGACTTCTCAATGCTGATAAACTTGAGCAATTAGCTGAATTACAGTCAAGGGAAGTGATATGATCTGGATGTCTGTCTCCTCCAAATCTTAGTTTGAAATTGACTTCCAGTGTTGGAGGTGGGCCTAGTGAGAGGTGTTTTGAGTCATGGGGTGGATCCCTCATGAATAGCTTGGTGCTGTCCTTGTGGTTATAAGTGAGTTCTCGCTCTTAGTTCATGTGAGAGCTGGTTGTTTAAAAGAGCCTGGAACCTCCTCTCCTCTCTCTTGCTCCCTCTCTTGCCATGTGATTTGCCTGCTCTCCCTTCATCTTCCACCATGAGTAAAACTTCCTGAGCCCTCACGAGATACTGCTGCCATGTTTGTACAGTCTGCAGAACCGTGAGCCAAATAAACATCTTTTCTTTATACATTACCCAGTCTCAGCTATTCCTTTATAGCAATGCATTGTAGACTAATACGGGAGGATTGAAGAGAATTTCATGTTGACATCAAAACAGTGGCAATATACATTGGTGTCCATTTCTTATTTTTACCAGCTGTAAAATCTGACCTCTCAAAAAAATCAGTATTTAGAAAATGAGTATAGTGAAAGAGATAGAACAAATTTAAAATTAATTTCACCTCTCTCCCACACACATGTAAAAACATACTCTTTTTCTTTCACCTATAGAGAGAGAGAAGTGGAAAGAAACATTAAAACAACAAAGAAAACCATGCCATTCATGTCACATACACTCCAAAGCCTCCATGCATTATATACTGTTATGTCTGGGCTTCCAAAATTCAAATTCCAACATATATCTCAGTTCACTTCCATCAGTGCTATCAGAGATGTAATAAGCTGATCAACAAACACATCTACCAAGAACAGAAGCCATGGCTAAATTTCACTGCAAATAGAATTTCCTCACACATCCCTTCATTTTTGCTCTTCCCAGTATGTATATATGTGTACATTTGTACATATACCTATAGACACACACACACAATTTTTGAGACAGGGTCACCCAGGCTGGAGTGGAGTGTTGCCGTCATAGCTAACTGCACCCCTGATCTCCTGATCTTCCTGCCTCAGCCTCCCGAATAGCTGGGACTACAAGTATGTTCCTCCTCACCTAATTGTTTAATTTTTGGAGAGCTGGAGTCTCACTATGTTGCCCAGGCTGGTCTTGAACTCCCGAGCTCAAGCAGTCTTCTTGCCTTGACCTCCCAAAGTGCTGGGATTACAGGAGTGAGCCACCTATCCCTCCTTCATAGCATTTACTATCTTCCAGACTGAGCACTGTAAACTCAAATTCCCCAAAGTGATAATTGTATGCATAGAACATGGCTCCACTGATCATGGGAAGGGCAATCTTTTGAGTGTGAAGCACGCTGTTTTCATGGTCTTATCTTTACTGGTCTCTTCCCCATGCCCTTCACACCTCCCCGCTTTTCCACTGGGTCCTTTGTTTTCTCTTACGGCAGGTTTAGTTACTGTCATCTTCCTCCCCATCTTTGTTAAGAAAAAAATTGTTAAATTAGTAAGTACTTGTATAGCAGGATCTTGCTATCTTTTTTCTCTTCTCAAATATTTTTCTCAAAAAGTTGAATATTAATAACCGTATCTTTGAATTTCCATTTTTCACTGTGTTATATGTAGGAGTCTGTACTTGAAATCCTTTTTTTGAGACAGGGTCTTGCTCTATTGCCCAGGCTGGAGTGTAGTGGCGTAATCTCAGCTCACAGCAACCTCCAACCTCCACCTCCTGGGTTCAAGCTATTCTCCTGCCTCAGCCTCCCGAGTAGCTGGGATTACAGGTGAAGCCCACCACCACACCTAATTTTTTGTATTTTTAGTAGAGATGAGGTTTCACCATGTTGGCTAAGCTGGTCTCGAACTCCTGACCTCAAGTGATCTGCCTGCCTCAGCCTCCCAAAGTGCTAGGATTACAGGCTTGAGCAACCACACCCAGCAATAATCATTTAGTAAGAATCATTTGATTACTCAGTTTGGGAATTATAAGACTTTGTTTCTCTTTATCCTACTCTATATTGTTCAAATAATTCTTTGCTGATATGTAACTCCAACAGTAGGTTGTCCAGACAAAGAAGAATGAAATCGTCTATTTTGCAACTTGTGTTCAACTCCAGTAAAGTTTGTGGAAAGCCAGATGTGACAAATTCTAGATAAGGTGAGGTAGGACTACTTGTAGTTCTCTATGATCAGATTCCTCCATCTATGCAGGTATTCAAGAGTTAGCCATGCTGCATTTACCAGTTGACTGGATGCACTGGAGTAGAAAATGCAGACAAGATGATTATTTCTAGAATTCTTTTACATTTTGTGTGTCTTGAAAACTACTTTGGAAAGCAGAATTATAACAGATGTATTATTCATATGACATTAGTGATTGTGTCCATTTTTATAATTCAGTTGTTCTGGCTCTGGCCTGTCAGCGCTTTAAAGTCTGGCACAGGTTCCTCCCTGGCTGGATGAAGCAATAAACAGGTGGCTTTCTGCCTTTATTGTTTCTGAGCAGATCTAAGTGCTTATATGAAGAGGCTGCTCTGCTCTTGCACCCTCATGGGCCATCTGTCTCCTTGGTAGCTTGTGGTTTGATTCACCTCCTTCCTTTTCTATCTGATAAGCACCAGCTTCTACATGTATGTCTCATAATCTCACAGCAGAATGGCATAATTCCTATGCAAGTCATTCTGAGGAACTGACAGTTGTCTTTATACCCAGACCTCTTGCCTAGCTGGTATTCTCTTCTCCTTCAATCCTGTGTGTTCAATTCTGCCTCACTTCTCTTGAATGGCTCAGGCAGGGAGTTTCAGAAGCAGCTGTGTGGCTCATAACCTTTTTTTTTTTTTTTTTTTTTTTTTTGAGATGGAGTTTCGCTCTGGTTACCCAGACTGGAGTACAACAGCGCGATCTCGGCTCACCGCAAGCTCCGCCTCCTGGGTTCAGGCAATTCTCCTGCCTCAGCCTCCTGAGTAGCTGGGATTGCAGGCATGTGCCACCATGCCCCGCTAATGTTTTGTATTTTTAGTAGAGAGGGGGTTTCACCATGTTGACCAGGATGGTCTCGATCTCTTGACCTCATGATCCACCCGCCTCGGCCTCCTAAAGTGCTGGGATTACAGGTGTAAGCCACTGCGCCCGGCCCGGCTCATAACTTTTGATTAGAGTCTTTGGTCACTTAGAGGCAGCCTGGGGAATTCACAGACAGTGGTATGGATTTCCTGTCTCAATTCCTTGATGCCCCAGCCATTTGCTGACATTTCACCATTTCACATACATAGGAGAAGCTGAGCACTCGGTTTATCTGGGGCAGTGTGGCGAAAAAGGAAGAAACTTCCTGTCCAAAAGCACTGGAGAGCCCCTCCTCCCACTATATTTCTCTGCAAACAGAAAGCTATCAAAAATGCCATTTAATTGCACAGGTTGGCTCCCACATGTGTCCTTGTAGCGGTGATGGCTGGCTACATATGTGGAGAGCCAAAGGCAAAATGCAATAAAAGCGAGGAACAAAGCTTTCTTCCTTATGTAATCTCTCCATCTACTATGAAGGCTTCTATTTGCCATTAAACATGCTTCCCCCATCCCCTTTACTTGGTGTGTGGCCAGCTGTTGAGTTTCTCCTCCCAACAGCCAGAAGTTGAGCCAGGCATCTCTGCTTCCCTTGGCTGGCCATCCCAACCCACGGCAGAGGGGTGATCCTCTGGAGCAGGGATGTCTAGTCTTTTGGCTTTCCTGGGTGACTGGAAGAATTGCCTTGGGCCACACATAAAATACACAAATACTAACAACAGCTGATGAGCTTTTAAAAAATTAAAAAATTAATCTCCTGTTTTAAGAAAATTTACAAATTGGCACTGGGCCACATTCAAAGCTGTCCTGAGCGTCATGCAGCCTGCGGTTCACAGATTGGACAAGCTTGCTCTAGAGCGTTGCAGCCTCTTGGCAGTGATGTGCTGGGTGCCTAGATGTAGGTGCGCAAAAGGCAAATTCAGTGTGGCACTGCCAGCCTGGGGTGGATGGCCACTACCTTCCCTGTGCCAAGACTGTGGGAGTGTAACTGACCCTAAGCCTCCCAATCTCGGGGAGGGTGGGGTGGGGTAACCCCAGGGAGCTGGAAGGTACACAGTGGTCTGTGAGAACCAGTCCTGGGGAAGTGGAGGGAGGCAGATTGGCAAGTGAACAAGGCTCCAGGCCCTGACTCCCCAACACCAACTCCCCAACACTTTATTATCCCATTGGACTTCACTATAAAACTCAAATTCAAAAATAATGTTAATAGTGACTGCAGAACACTAAAGCCCACGTGCTGTGCGCTACTGAGCACCCAGGCCCTGTGCGAGCTAACCAGCTTATAGCACTTAGCCTGACTTGGTGAAAACACCACTTTAATACCAGCTTTCATGAACCCTCCATGCTAAAGATGCTGTCCTAGGCAAGAGTCACATGCTCGGCATCCCATCTAAGTCCGTTTTCCAAGCTGCCAGATACCTGCAGCAGGGGGAGCCCTGCTCTTCTTGGACTTATTTCACTGGCTTGTCTTAGGCTTGACTTCAGGAGGTATTTGCTGCTGGACAGTTCCCCTGGACAAGGTAAGTGAGAGACTGCAGGTGGAGGCTTCTCAGAGGTGACAGAGCTGGGGCTTCCGCATTAGGAGTGCCTCGCTGGCCTTGATCACCACACAGAAATGCACACACCACACAATAAAAGTAGGCACACTGCTAAAAGTTAACCTGCTTAAGTGTGGGTGCCAGGTGCTGGTGCACATTTGATTGTGGTTGGTGGCTGGGTAATGCATATATGTGTTTATACAGAATAATTTACCACAGAAATAAAGACACTCCTATTTCATTTCACTTATTTATAATTTTTAAAAAGTAATATTCATATGTGCTAAAGATACAATATATAGGCACATTCTTAAGTTTTGAAAGAACTGACTTTTGCCTTTGTTGATACTCTCTTTTATAGCTTAATGGTTTAAAAAATTAAGTTCTCTTTACATACCTTTCTTTGGACATAGTCTTTTTTTTTTTTTTTTTCCCCCAAATATGTAACACCTTCAGGTCAATGCTCAGCTCATGAGCTTTTTGATTTTTTTTAAAAAAAACTTTCCTCACATGAGAATTAAGATGATAAAATTTCCTAAATCATGACTTTTGGTGCATCCTACAGGTTTTGACACATAGCATTTTGATTGTTATACAATTCTAAGTATTTTTAAGTTTTCATCATCACTTTTTGTCCCATCATTTAGAAAGGTGACTTTAAAATGTATAAGTTTTTAAAATATTGTAATTAATTTCTAATTTAATTGCACTGTGTTCAGGCAATGTGGACCGTATGACACCAATTCTCAGAGATTTACTGATAGTTGCTTCCTAAGTTAGAAGTTGCACAAGGAACACTTGTAAACACTCCACACCTTGATTTAACAGTTGTTAATATTCCATTTGTTCTCCAGATGAATGTCTCATTTTTGTGTTCAGGGCTTGCATGTGTCTGTTAAATCATTTGTTACTTACATTTAGATCCTTTATATCATACTAATTTTTGTCTGCTTTACCTGTTATTCAAACTAGTGCATGAAATCTCAAATTTTGATGATGTTTCAATGACAATTTCTCCTTGTGGTTTTTTGGTTTCTCCTTTGTATATTTTAAATTTTTATGACCCTCATCAATTTAAAATTGTTTCTTCCTCATAAATTGAACACTTTGTCATCATGTAGTCATCCTCTTTATCCTTAATGAAATGGTTTTATTTAAAAGTATATCTTATCTGATGTAAACATAGCTATTCTACCTTTATTTTTAAGATACGTGCCCGGTATGTTTTTTCCATCATTTTACTTTCTGCTGCTCCATTTCCTTATATTGTGGATGTGTCTCTTGAAAGCAGCTGAAGTTGGATTTTAATTTGTTTTAAAATCGAATCCATCAATCTCTGATTGTAACTGGCAGGTTTAATCTATGTATTTTTGTGATTACTCACATATTAAATGGACTTGCTTCTGCTGTCTTACTTTATGCCTTCTACTGGTCTTTTTTTTTTTTTTTTCTTTCTTTTTTTTTTTGCCCTTTTTAAGAAAACTTTTTTTTTCTTGACTTTTTATTTTTTTAACAATATTTATTACCTTTTTGTTTTTATATCCTATTTTCCCTCACTAGACTTTTGGTAGTTACTTTCTATTTTTGTTTTTCATTTGTGCCCTTAAAATTTGTAATGCTTTTTTTTTTTTTTTTTTTTTTTTTGAGACAGTTTCCCTCATTACCCAGGCTGGAGTGCAATGGCGCGATCTCGGCTCACCGCAACCTCCGCCTCCTGGGTTCAGGCAATTCTCCTGACTCAGCCTCCTGAGTAGCTGGGATTACAGGCTCGCGCCACCACGCCCAGTTAATTTTTTATATTTTTAGTAGAGACGGGGTTTCACCATGTTGACCAGAATGGTGTCAATCTCTTGACCTCGTGATCCACCCGCCTCGGCCTCCCAAAGTGCTGGGATTACAGGCTTGAGCCACTGCGCCCGGCCTTGGCTGCT
Source organism: Saimiri boliviensis (assembly GCF_048565385.1). NCBI lineage: Eukaryota > Metazoa > Chordata > Mammalia > Primates > Cebidae > Saimiri > Saimiri boliviensis. The sequence goes on along the minus strand of NC_133457.1, from coordinate 7,943,034 downwards.
TTTAAGTTTTGGCGTGGTGTCCTGTATTTACCCATACTGTGTCCAACTGCTGCTTCCTATTTATCTTGCCTGTCATATCTTTTTTCTTCATCTATGAATTCATGTCATTCCTAAGTTCTAGAAAATGATCATCTCTTTATGTCTTTAAATATTGACTCTCGTTATTTCTATCTTATCTTTCCAGAATTCCAATTAGATACAGGTTAGATCTTTCCATTTCATTTTGTCTCTAAAACTCTTGATCATCTCTGTGTTCTATTTCAGCATTTTTTATAGTTCATTATCCTTCTCTTCAGACACATTTAGTACTCTGTTTACTCTTTCACTAAGTTTTACAAGTTTTGTTTTAAATTGTGAAATTCAAAGAAAATTAGAATGAGCAGAGTCATAAATACCTGTGTATCTTTCACCTATATTCTCTAACTTTTACTATCTTGCTACTCTATGTGTATGTGTATAATGTACACGTATATTCACATACACATATCCTATCCTACTTCCCTTTAGGAAAACCATCAGAAGACAGGCTGCAGCCCACATCATATATGTTACTCTTAAGTACGTCAGCATACCTACTTCAAGAACAAAGACATTCTCCTATAAAAACATGATACTATTATTACATACAAGGATATTCACATAATATCATCCAACATTGTTCATACTCAAATTTTCCCGATTGTTCCCCAAATGTCATTTCTATTAGCTTTTTTCCAATCTTAGATCGAATTAAGATTCACATAATTACATTTGACCATTTTGTCTCATTAGTGTTTCCCACGTCCCTCTCTTCTTCATGATTATGAAACCTATAAACAGTGTAGGCAAGGTGTTCTGAAAAACATTCTAGATTCTGGAATCATCCAATGGTTTACACATAATTAGACTTGGATTGAACATCCTATCTGAGGTCCAGCAACATGCTCATGTAGGTAATGTTGCGTACCTCCCACTGCTTCCCCTTGGGTGGCATGTAACATCAGATCTCCCCATGTAAAGGCGCATTTTCCTATTTGTAATTAGTAACTAGCACGCAAGTAGTTCTGTGAGACTGTTTAAACAGCCTGTTCTTCAACAATCTCATGTTCCTCAACACCACATTGTTTTGGCACCCTATAATGATCAGTTATATTTGTTATTAACATTGTTATTACATTGTTAACCACAAACTGGTGATTTTCTAATTCTTCCATTCCTTCTACATTTATTAGCTAGCATTGTTGTATAAAGAACCACCTTTTCTCTCTTCCTTTATTTTTGGGGGTATCTATATGGGCTTGTAGATTTTAAAAATTCAAAGTGTTACAATTCATTATATTTATACTTTTTAATGTTCAACTTACTCAAAATTAGGCCAGTGGGAATCCCATCAAGATGATTCCTTTGTTCTTTTGAAAAGGCATTGTTGGTTTTTAATGATTTTCTTGCTTTTTGGCATAGCAAGTTTTTCCAGCTGCAGTCTAAAATTAGGACTTTAAAAGGAAACTCTGTTCCTTTTAAAGTAGTTAGAAACCACAACGTGGTCATCAGGCATGCTCACTGTCATTAGGGTGTCCCATTTGGGTGTTTTATTTCAACACTTAGATTTTCCATTTTAAAAAGCAATTTGTTTGTCAGATCAATGTGGTCATTTAAAGCAACTTCAGCAAAGTCTCAGGATACAAATCAATGTGCAAAAATCACAAGCATTCCTATATACCAATAACAGACAAACAGAGAGCCAAATCTAGAGCGAACTCCCATTCACAATTGCTACAAAGAGAATAAAATACCTAGGAATACAACTAACAAAGGATGTAAAGGACCTCTTCAAGGAGAACTACAAACCACTGCTCAAAGAAATAGGAGAGGACACAAACAGATGGAGAAACATTCCATGCTCATGGTTAGGAAGAATCAATATTGTGAAAATGGCCATACTGCCCAAAGTATTCTATAGATTCAACACTATCCCCATCAAGCTACCAATGACCTTCTTCACAGAACTGGAAAAAAACACTTTAAACTTCATATGGAATCACAAAAGACCTTGCATAGCCAAGACAATCCTAACCAAAAGGAAAAAGGTGGAGGTATCACACTGCTGGACTTCAAACTATACTACAAGGCTACAGTAATCAAAACAGCATGGTATTGGTACCAAAACAGAGACATAGACCAATGGAACAGAACAAACATCACACATCTATAACCATCTTTGACAAACCTGGCAAAAACAAGCAATGGGAAAAGGACTCCATGTTTAATAAATGGTGTTGGGAAAACTAGGTAGCAACATGCAGAAAGCAGAAACTGGACCCCTTCCTGTCACCTTACACTAAAATTAACTCCAGATGGATCAAAGATTTAAACATAAAACCTAACACCATAAAAACACAAGAAGAAAACACAGGCAAAACCATCCAGGACATAGGCATCTGCAAAGACTTCATGACTAAATCACCAAAAGCAATGACAGTAAAAGCCAGAATAGACAAATGGGATCTAATTAAATTCCAGAGCTTCTGTACAGCAAAATAAACCATCATTAGCGTGAATCGGCAACCAACAGAACGGGAAAAAATTTTTGCAATCTACCGATCTAAGGGCTAATATCCAGAATCTACAAAGAACTAAAACAGATATACAAGAAAAAAACAACCCCATTCAAAAGTGGGCAAAGGATATGAACAGATACTTTTCAAAAGAGGACATATATGAGGCCAATAAACATATGAAAAAATGCTCATCACTGGTCATTAGAGAAATGCAAATCAAAACCACACTGAGATATCATCTCACACCAGTTAGAATGGCGATCATTAAAAAATCTGGAGACAACAGATGCAGGAGAGGATGTAGAGAAATGGGAACACTCTTACACAGTTGGTGGGAATGTAAATTAGTTCAACCATTGTGGAAGACAGTGTGGCAATTTCTCAAGGATCTAGAAATAGAAATTCCATTTGACCCAGCAATCCCACTACTGGGTATATGCCCAAAGAACTAGATAGCATTCTACTATAAAGACATATGCACACATATGTTCATTGCAGCCCTGTGTACAATAGCAAAGACCTGGAACCAACCCAAATGCCCATCAATGATAGATTGGACAAAGAAAATGTGGTATATATACACCATGGAATTCTACACAGCCATAAAAAATGAGTTCGTGTCCTTTGTGGGACTTGGATGAATCTGGAAACCATCATTTTCAGCAAACTGACAAAAGAACAGAAAGCCAACCACCATGTTCTTACTCATAGGTAGGTGTTGAACAACGAGAACACATGGACTCAGGGAGAGGAGCATCACACACTGGGGACAGGTTGGGGGGTAGGGGAGAGACAGCAGGGGGTGGGGAGGGAGATGGGGAGGGAGGGTTAACATAGGGAGAAATGCCAGATATAGTATGCACCTAAAGTAAAATAAATAAAATAAATAAATTGAATAAAATTAATTTTAAAAAGTTATCTCTTGATCCTAATTATATTTTAATATCACGTAGCAATAGATATTTGTCTAAATATGATAAAGAAGGAAGAAAAACAAGAAAAGGAAGAGGAGGAAAATAGAGATAAGAAAAGTGGGGGGCATTTTCATTTATCAAGTAACACCAAGCAGACAATACCTTCGGAACTGTCGTGGGGGTTGCTTTGGATCTGTAGAGCTAAGTCTATTGCACTTTATTTTGAAGTTTAGTGGTGGATATTTGTTGACTGCACCTAAAAGAAAAAAGTCTGTGATGAGTCTTGTGTTCATGACTGTTAACATTACTGCAATCGGCTCTGTATACAAAGCGCCATTTTACTGTTTTAAGTAGTCATTAAAAAAAAAAACCAGCTAAGGTAGTCACATGAAATAAAAGCAGATTTCTCAGGGGAATCTTTAAAACTGACTTTAGAAAACACATCCCTTCTGAATTTGTAGGTGAATTCAACTAACTTTTCAGTAAGATCCTCTTAGCTGCTAAACTGGGTCAACCATTAGAGGAGGTATCATGAGCTAGTTCTAATGATCTGGCTTTTAATTAATATGAACAAAGGTAGTTATTTATTTGTTCCTTTGAAATATCAAAAATGTAAAGGAAAAAAGACATTTTCTTTGTGGTCTTTGAATCACTAACAACAGTAACATCAGCACTAACATCTTGGGTTCAGTTCATTAGTGGCTCTTTTCATTTGGAGGCGAATGAATTTTTCATAACAATAAAGCATGCCTTTTTATATCATGTAAACATTCAAAAGCCATTTTTGATGGGAATTCTTAAAAATGTATTACGTATTCCTTTGAAGTATTAAATTAAATAGATTTGCTAAACACAACCAGATCTTTTCCTGGTAACCCAGGGTCATCCTAAGTCGATTCGTCCTGGACTGCGATCCAACACTGTCTGCAGAGCTGCTGTTGTAGGTAGGACTGTGCATGTTACACTGGATGGCCTAAGACTGTGAGGCTACCCTTACCGTGCTCCTGATTTTTAAACTGTATCTGTGTTAAGTATCAGATGATTTGTCAGCAGTTTTGTTTCTCTTGGAAAATGTGTTGATTTTGATGTGGACTGTGCTTGATAGCCAACTCTATTATAGCAGTATATTTAAATAAGAGCCACAAAGCGAGGGAGCAAGACCAGAAGACCCAGAAGAGCAGTCAGTCACCAAGACTGTTTCAGTCGCTCCTTGATCTCCAGCATCAGAACAGTGAGTGGCTCAGAGCAGTTCCCTGGTAAATACACGTTAATGTTGAACACATTACTGCAAGTCTGTGTTCCTGCTACGGAAGTAAGCATGTAGACTTGAACATGATTATGCCAAGTTTTTCTTGACTTGTACTTTTATAGTTACGTTTTAAAGATTGCAGATTTATAGACGTCTAAGTTCTAGAAGAATGGTGTATATTTTCATCAAGGTTACAGTTTTCCCAAAGCACTTTATGTATCTCTCATCTTCCCTAAGTACTTTTTTCTTAAAACATCTTTTGACCTTTCCTCAGTTGAGGGGGTAGGTGGTGCCATTTATCTAATAACATAATTTGACTAATTACTCATGGAACACTACCACGAATTTTTGGGAGATAGGGAAGGAAATTCCATTTTAAGACTTCTTCCAACTTCTTGCCTGATGGGAGCTTCTTTATAAGTGTATCAGTTTTTCGAGGTTTACTTTTATTTTACCCATACAAATGCCTTATGATATCTTCCTTCATTCAGAATGACCCCCTTCTCAGTTCTTCTTTCCTGTTTCGATTCCAGAATACATCCATGTAAATTTCACTCTGGGAGCCTACTGTTCCCATCCAAGTGTTTCTCAAGCCATAACATACACATGAGTCACCTGGGGATCTTTATAAAATGCAGATTCTGGTTCAGAATGATTAGGTTGGGTCCCAAGATTCCACATTCTAACAAGCTCCCCAGTGACACTGGAACTCCTGGTCCTAGAGTCAGTTTGAGTAGTAGAGGATATACTATCAGCCCCAACAATAATCTCCAATGCTCCTTAGACCTCACCCTATACTGGTAAGTCGGTGTCTCTATAAGCTTTAACTGGCACATTTGAGACACAATCAAGACCTCATTTGAGCTACACTGCGTACTCTTTTACCTATGTGTTCATTTCTCTCTATCTGGACTCCAAGGGATCATTTACCAAGGAAACATTTGCAAATCCTCCAAGTGCTCTTCACCCTTCAGAATCACATTAGAATATAGCTTTTTATCCATCCTGTTGCATTCAAAATGGATTGCATATGGATTTCATTCCAAAATGGATTACTCTAAGAAATGCAGCCCGTGTTTATTTTTTATTGGGCACCAGTTACACTAATTACTGGCATCATAAAAAGAGCCATTAACAAGGCTAAGAAAGTTTTGCAAGGCTGTATTTTTTATTCTGACAGGTAACATCTCCTAACACTTCAAACTCTGCCTCAGGAACTTGGGAAAGAAAAGCCAAGAACTGTTTCATTTTTCTCTGGCTCTCTTTTTCGGTGACTTTACAGATGAAACTTTCCATCAAGGCAGAGTGTGCTAAGGTTACATGGCAAGGATTTCTACTCTGTAGCTGAAGTCCGGGCTGTGACTTCTCACCCCCGGACTGCACTGCTTCAGAAGACACTGCTTGTTATGATTGCTTCTCCATAGGAACCAGAGGCATAAAAAAAAAAATGAGCCAAAAAACTAAATGCGTAGGAATCAGAGATTTCCTCCCTTTTACCATCCGTCATTATATATTTTCCTTTCTGACCCTGAAGTGCCCTTGAAGACAGACAAGAGGTTTCCAAGAATCCATGTTAGCTCAGCAACTTTTTTTTTTTTAAAAGGAATACCAAGTAAATTCTTAATGTGCAGAGAACAACAGATTTTATGACTTACGCCTGATTGAGTTTATAAAAGACTTCACAAACTTCACACCATAACTGTGGTCAGGTTTATGAATTCGGCCAAGCTGAACCAGGTGATGATCCAAAGGGTGACTTGCGAGATCCTCCAGCTCCTTATCATCCCAAGTAGGGCCGAGGGAAAAGACGAACAGGGCATACCCCTGACATTTGGCTCGCAAGGATTCCTTCTTTAAGATTTCCCCATCTAAATGGCTGGTTTCCCCAGCAGATATTACAAATATGACTTTGTTTTTTCTTAGATTGGGTGTACTTAAAAAGACATTGTCCAGAGTCCACTGTAAGGCATGACCAATAAAAGCATCTCCATTTAGTTGTTTAACTGACTCATTCACGTGCCTCTTCATGAGGCGCTTACTACTGTAGGTGGTAAGATTGAACTCAGCTCTAACTGGACTCTTCCGAGTGTTGGGCAGAAAGTCACGAGGAGCATGGCTCAATAGGGCCACCCGGTCTCCGGTGATAGAAGTCTCTGGCTCTGGGGTGATTTCAAAGTAATCTAATAGTGTTCCCAGGAAGGCTCTGATGTCTTCAAATTCGGCACTTCCCATGTTCCGGGAGCCATCCAGAAGGAAAGCAGCATCTATGTAAGACTGCACAGGGGGTGGTCTGGCTTGGTCACAAGAAGCATCTGGCTTGCATACATCTGTGAACCGAAAGTCACTTTGGGTTACTAAGTAGAAATAGACAGAAAAGGGACGATAGCATCTCAAATATTTTGACATCTGGAAACTGGATAGTCTTTGATGTTAAAATAGTGACTAAATAATATCAGTAACAGGAAGAGTTCTTAGTACATGGTTTGCATCTGTCTCCCAAAAGTACAGCTTTTATACTCAGCCTGTGTCTTGGACTCCGTTTGCTAATGCTATCAGACTTTTAAAGATTAGGCTGTTTTCAAAGAAGTTTAATCTTGGCTGTGTCTCAAGCTTGTATCATTTGAAGTGGACAATTTATCTCATGCGTGCAAGGATATGCTGTATCACAACATAACAGTGACTGATCGCTCTAGGTCTTAAATATACAGGTTAGACCAATGGCTCTTATCGCTATGCTCAGATTGTTCTACTATGAAGAAGTGCTATAAAAGTAAAAGTGAAAAAAGCAATCTTTTATTTCAATTTAAGTAAGTTTATAACTCAGTGTCTATCTATGAGTGAGCCTTAAGGACAAAGCTCATCTTTGCATTTCCATAGTGCACATTAGTTGAAAACTCAATACATGTTTGTTAAATGAATATTGGATACTCACGGCCTTTCCTAAATGAGATCATTTTATAAATATGCATATCTCATTTAACAAAAGAATGCATAGTAATAAAAATAGAGGGGATTTTATTGAATATGACCACAAGAAATATTCAGAGGAATAAAAATATAGAAACGGAAGGATCTTAGAGGTCATTTAATCTTATAATTTTACAGAAGAAACTGTGGCCAGGAGAGTAAAATAATTCTGGCAAAGGACACACCAGTATTTCTAGAAGTTTCTATATACGAAGTCAATGTTTTACTGTTAGAGATGAGGCAGGTGGTATAGTAGTGGGGAGGCCCATTGGCCTGAGAGCTGGAATGCTGGGGTTCTGGTCTTGTTTCAATAACAAGCTGTGTGCCCCTAGCCAAGTTACCACTGGGCCTCAATTCAGCATAGTTCTGCAAACTTAGGTGGTAGGACCAGACTCACCTAGAGACCCTTTTTAGGACTGAAATTTTGTAATCCTAGTAACAGTTGATGGTTGAGTATAAAAATAGCCTCTTTAAAAACCAAAGATAAGAAAGAGAAATGGAGCAACATGAGTATGGACAGCTGGTACTAGATATATAGGAATGGGCCACAAATAAAAACTATTAGATGAAAGATTAATAACCAGAGTGCTGAACCTAGGAGATAATGTAACAAAATTCTCACTTAAGTCTTGTTCATGACTCAATAAAGATGTGACTTTGGATAAGTTATGGTTCCCTTACTGAAATTTACTAAAATTTTATGGCCCTGTAAAATGGTCAAATGATAGAACAGTCACCTGTGTGCAAAGCAGTTTCTAAAATCAGGGACAGCAGGCTGCCCATTTGCTCAGTTTTGTAGGATTTTTAATTGCAGGAAACAGCCAAAATATATTTTATTGCATGCCTAAGAGACAAAACAAGGGTTTAAGCCAAGAAATGAAGCCAAAATCTATCCCCAGTCTGACATGTGCAACTTCTGACTATGCAACGTACCAGCACACTGTTGTAACTGACATGTTTGAAAGAGCAACTGAGAATACATAGGGTGGAATCTATCTCCCACAGTATGTAAAGCACTTTAATTGCTTTGAGTGAGATTGCCAGTGCCTGAATCAATTCTGTGCAGTCAAGAGAAAGAGAGGGAAAGGGGAAATTTTATTAGAGGAGAGCAGAGGGGAAGACAGAAAGAAGAGGGATTGTTAGAAGACCGGAAACGCTACTTTTCCCTCAGGATTACTGCTTTCCTCATTTAGGTCATTTACATGGCAGGCATTTGCACGTCGCTGATACATGTGAAGAAAGGGAAAAATCAAGCATTTTCTACAGGCTCAAATGGAGAGGTCCGGGGAGCAGAAGAATGAGACATCTGTTTTTCATAAACTGCAGATGGTTTAGAGTCAGCCTTTTTGGGTTTGATATGGCTGTGGAGCCCTTAGCAAACTGTTCTTTCTCTCTAAGCTTTATTTTCCTCATCTGCAAAATGGAACTCATAGTAGTTCAAATGTTTTAGGGTGATTATAAAGACAGAATGACATAATTCCTTTAAAGTGATTAAAACAGTGCTTGGAACATAAGCACAATAGTTTAAGTATTAACTGTCATGATCACCATCATTGATATTACATGAATTAGAATAGTGCATGGCCTATAGAATGCTTTATATCCCTCAGGGATTACAGCCACCAACGATCCCAGTGGCTTCCACTGTCTTTGTAATTATTAGAACACTCAAATGGAAAGTAAGAGTCCAGTTTTCTAGTTAGACCTATACATTATGTATAAAACATTATGAATAAATCAACGCTGCAAATTTTTCTTATGCTTAATATTTGGGAGTCTATGAAGCCTCTTTTCAATGAGAAATGCATGCACTTCTGCTATTTTCCACTTTGTACTATCAAATTTCTCCAAGTAGGCAGGAGGGTGCTGAACTGCTTTCAAGCATTTCTTTGGGGCTGTGAACATTTTGAGATTTAGAAAACACATAAATACACTTTATAGCATAAAACTTGGCAATGAAATAGGCTAAGTTTTTCTAAGAATCATTACTGTTTCCTATAAGCTGCACTGTGTAGAAAGGCCTGGAATGCAACTCTTTTGCTGGGATCTATAGGAGGAGACGATGCTTGCTGAGTTGAGAGGACTCATCTGTGGAAGAAGAAGTATGACAGGGTGTGCCCAGAGCCCCAGAGACATCCTCCCAAGGCCGTGAGTATCCCCGCTGACAATTCCAGTTGCCCCTGCCAATGGTGACTCAACATGCTTAATAGGCCTGACCAAATTATTTTCTCTCTGTGGGTCTTACCATAGCAGAAAGTGCACCGCTGGAGTCTCTCTAATGCTGGTATGTAGTCGGTCCCTGAGGGAACCACTATTACTTGAAATGTGCCAGTCTCGTCAATCTACAAGAAGCAGAAGCAACAGAGAGAACAGCTTAGTGGGTAGGGCTGCAAGAAGCTCTTACGACTACAGAGAACTGACATCTGGAGAGTAACACTGCTCCTTCTAAGAAGGTACTGGGGAGGCACAGCAGGTAAGCATGGCTAAGAGCTCTGCTTGGATTTAAACCTTGACTCTCAATTTAGCTCCGTGACAAGTTATTTTGCATGTTTCTTCATCTGCAAAAAGAGAATAACTACCTCCTAACAGGACTACTGTGAGCATTAAATGAGTTCTTATTTGTAAAGCACTTACTGGCACAGAGCGGGTACAATACAGGTAATGACCATGAAACCTTTTCATATCTATGACTGTAGCAATACAGCAAGCTCTCCTGCTCATCATCCCCATTTTGCAGATGGGGAAACTGAATCTCAATGCAAGTTAAAAGGACTGATCACAAGACACTGAAGCCATTTAAGGAAGAGTATCAGAGGGCTCTTCTCCCCCTAAATCTCAGATACCCATGTAAAATCACAGGATGCCCTTTAGAAACTATCTTCAGATTTCTACTGTAAACTAGGCATTGAAGCTCTCTTTGAAATACACTCAGATCTACATCCACGCAGCTCTCTAAACAACTCCCAACCCTTTGCCAACTCGGCCCTGTTGTTAGTAACCCACTTGGGGAGTTTGAAAGTTGAGAACAGGGGAAGATAAGGAGGCTCCAAATAAGAATTATGAGCTTGGCTAATTGACCCAGAGATCACCGATAATTAAGGAAAAACTGTAGGCACGATCCTATCTAATGCCTAAGAGATGAGTCAGATGATATTTTAGCTTCCCCTGTGATTGTCTGCCAATTCCCCTCTTTCTTTGGGAACATCCCCTGCCACCATAATTAATCCACAGAGATAGAACGTTGGCAGTTGTTTATATGGAGTGACTGTCTCCAACCAGAGAAGACTGGACTAGATGTGGTGGTAATTAAATTTGGCCTGAGGACATCTCGTACTTTGAGTTCACTGGTAATCAACTGCAGGCTAACTTAGTAGATACTAACTGAAAACCTATCTTAGGAGTTTTTTTTTTTTTTTTTTTTTTTTTTTTTAACAAATAGCCGAGTATTAGCCAATCATAGCAGCTGCGTTTCAGTTAGTCACAAGTGTGCAACTGATTGGACCATGTTCCAATGAGGCAAAGGCCAAGCTGTCATCCATCAAGCTGTTTCTGTACCTCACTTCCATTTTTGTTCGTAAACACTGCCTGCCGCATTGTGCAATGCAGCTCCGTGAACCTCTTCTGGTTTTGAGGGCTGCTTGATGGGATGGTAACGGCGGCCCGTCTGGAATGGCCACTGCCATGATGCTGCCTGCAGTCGAGGATGTGCGACCGGGGCTGTGCACCGCATGGAGCCCCGGGAGGTGGGAACAGGTGGAAGCCCCATGCCCTTCTGAGTTGGCAGGACAAGAGCCTTCTGCTCCTCGGGCGCAGCTGCAGCCACCCAGCTGTGGCTCCAGACCCAGGCATCCCTGGGCCCTTGGGCCCTGGTCACGGCTGTGGGCCCAGGCGTTTCTGCGCTTTTGAGGGTCCAGGAAACTCCCTGCCCCCACCACTCAGAAATGCCTGCTCCCACTATCTAGCTTCTCCTTGCTCCAGCACCTGCTCTGATCTTGGAGAAAAGCTGAGGCTGAGCCTGGGCACTGTTGCAACCCAGCCAGGCATGCACATGCTTGGGGCAGTGCTGACATGCCAGCCTTGCTGCCTCAGCCTCCTCCCAACTTTGGGTGCTAACAAGCACGGGAGGGAGCCCGAGAGGAGTGCTGAGGGCAGCTTGGTGCCGGCCTGCAGGTGCCCCTCAGTGCCAACAGCCTGGGCTCCAGTGGATGACAGGAGGAGGCAGACAGGCTCCTGCATGGAAAGGGGCAGGTCCTTGGTGAAATCCAACCTTCAAGCCAGGGATGGTGAAGCCTGGGGGCTGGGCTGACAGACCAAAATGGGAGGTTACAGTGCTTTTTCCTGCCTGCCCATAGCCTCCCATGAGCCAATCAGCACTTCCTCCCCTCTGAAAACCCATAAAAACCCTGGACTCAAGGATACTCAAGGATACCACCAGATGACCAGCTACAGAGAGGAGCTACCCACCCCAGGGGCTCCTCTCTGCTGACAGCTGAACACTCATCAGGACACCCTACTTACAGAGAGGACCTACCCACTGGGGGTCTCCTCCGAGCTGTTCTGTCACTCAGTAAAGCTGCTCTTCACCCTGCTCACCCTCCGCTTGTCTATGTACCTCATTCTTCCAAGATGCAGGACAAGAACTCAGCACCCACCAAATGATGGGGCTCAGAGTTGTAACACAAACAGAGCTGAAACATGCCCGTTACTCGCCCCGTTGGGGGTGACAACAAGGTGAGAAGAGAGGAGACGAGAGCTTTGGCCCTTTGGGGAGCCCAGACCTAGGAGCTCCCTGAGCCGGGGCTGGGACACCCTCTCTGGGGCTCTGCAGTTCCTGACATTTCCAAGCTTCCAGGTGCCACTGTGTCCCCCAGTGCCAGCTGTGGAAGCTGCCTGGGGTACATCTGGTCCAGCTGGCCACAGCCTCACAGGGAGCTGCCCACCCTGCCACCCCACCCTCGCCTGTTCCCACACCCTTCGCTGCTCCGCACCTGGCTTGTCCTTGGCGGGCGTGAGATTCAGGCTGGTGGCCTGAGCCAAGCACGACCCGCCAGGCTGAATGGGTGGAACAAGCCTTGGTAGTCCTGAGTAAAAACGTAGGCAAAGGCACCACGGGCCACAGAGGTTTCCAGCTGGCAAAGCAGCACCCCAGGGATCCCATGACAGATTTATGAATTGCTCTTAGTGCAAATAAACTCTACAAAATTTAACTTGCCTCAAGTTTTTAACACTTTGATATCACAAACGGGATCCAAAGTGGACCTCCAGTGACTCCCAGGAGCACCACGTGATCATGTAAAAATACCTGCCTCGTTCATTGTGCCCATTGATCTCTCAAGCAACTGGCTAGGATCACAGGTGGGTTCTCTTTGATTCAAGCTCCACAAACTTGTGTTCTGAGCTCTTCAAGTTTGAGTAAGTTTTACATTAGGCTGGGTCCAAGATCAGATTGGATTCTATAATTAATAGGATTGCATCCAACTAGAGGCCTCAGATGTCTGACTGGGTCAGGCAGAAGCTGGACTGGGTCCAGTAGGCTGGTAAGATTAAAGATGACAGAGAAGAGTGGATTCAAGGAGTCTCCCCTCTGAGAACCTATTCTCTTCTACAGAAGTGGATGAACCTTACCAAAAATAAGAGTTACAGTGGACATAGTGGGAAAGATTTAACCCAAACAGAACTTCTTATCTATGGGGCCCTTTGGAGGGTAAAAAGGGGATCCTGAATACCTCAGGAACAACGGGCTCTCTTACCCATTAGCAGCCATTATTCTGGAGGTCACAAGATACACAACTTCCCCAGCGACTCCTACAGATAACATCTCTACTGTAGAACCTAATATTGGCCTTTTGAAACGTCTTTTCAGGTTGTTTTGCATTTCTGATAATGAATGGCTCCACCTGAACCCACCAACCACTCCTCTGGCCCCATCCAGGAGCGACTCAGAGTATATGAGGACGATTTTCTACACCCCTATGACTGCACCTCCAAGCCATCAGCAGCACGCACCACTGCCTAACCACTCCCTTCTTCCCCAAAACCATCTTTGAAAAACCTTAGCCTTCAAATTTTCAGGGAGACTGATTTGAGTAATAATTAAACCCCGGTCTCCTGTTCAGCTGGCTCTGCATTAATTAAGCTCTTTCCCTATTGCAATTCCCCATCTTGCTAAATCAGCTCTATGTGGGCAGTAGGCAAAATGAACCTACTGGGAGGTTATACGAACACAGGGTAAAAGCAGAGGCTGCTCATCTGAACGCAGGACCAGAGGGCACCTGGGCTCCAGATACTTACAATGAACTCTACGTAGTCTATGTATATGGGTATACCTAAGCTAGCTAAAATTGGTTTTCGTGATCTGTAAAAGTAGTCTTAACTATACGCCAGGAGGAGTAGTTAGTCTGCATTATTAATAGCTATTAAGAGGCGTCTTCATGCAGTGTTTTAAGTGAATCATGCCTTTACTCCATCTGGATTGTGGTAAATGACTGAACACCAAACCCAATGTCAGTTCAGACAGCACAGCTCAGACTAGCTGGGAGGGGCCGAGAGCTTTCTTATTGCCAACTATCAGGATCCAGGAAAAAAAAAAATCACAGAACGTTTGATCTAGAAGAAATCTTAGGAGTCATCTCATCTAACCCCACCATTTTAAGGATAAGCCAAGTGAGTCCCAGAAGGGGTGGATTATGGAAGCCTCCAGTTTAAGATTTGCTTTCCCCAAACAAGACATGGCTGCACAGGTACTGCGTTTCATGCTGTACAGCTTAACTCCCAGATGGATCAAGATTTAGAAAAGCCATGGTAGGTAAGAAACCAACTAGAGTTTTTAAATGTACACCCACAGTAAAAATGCATTGTGTCATGACAGTTTCACGTTCTGTTCTTAAAAAATAGTGGACAACAGTTTAAATGCAGGTAAAGCACAATGGGAGAGAATGGATATAAGAAAGAAAAAGGTGGCAAACAGAACTAGTAATGTAACTGCTCTTCTGTAATGTCAGACATGGGGTTCTAACCGATTTTCATTTATGCCTCCGTTTTGCCCTTCCAGACAACCCTGCTCGCTTTCATCTTCCAATGTCAGGGTGGGCCCTTTGGTTTTCCAGTTTGCTCCTGTATCCCTCAGAGCCTAGGACAGTACCTGGTATATAAAATGAGATGCTCACTAAACATCTGTTGAATGAAACTTGGGAGCAATTCTGACTTCAAATCTAACTCCCTAGCAAGTCTGAGTTCCTGAGCTTGTTATAAAGCAATGTGGTCCTTGCTGTGTTTATTATCTCTGAATCTGACTTGCTGGCATCTGAATGAGAAGAGGCACCTCTCCAGGAAAAACATATCACTGGGGTTTCCTTTTATCAACCTTTATCCCAGCATTAGGCATCCCACGCATTATTAAACCTTTTCTTTCTATACCTGTTGCAAAGAACTGCTCTTTGTTGAGCTCTTCTTCATTCAACGTTAGTTTAATATCTGATACATGGCAGGGACCAATAACCGTGAAGACCAGCAGATACTGTTCCTATCTTTACACATCAGAAATGAGGAGAAATTAACACTAATCAGATAATCACACATAAGTTGGAATGTTGGGGGCCAATGCTACTTACATTTATGGGGGTCATTATCAAGAACTTTAAACCTTAATTTGTGCTCTTTTGGGATGAAAAGGAGTAAAGAATTTCTAAATGATTTGGGCAGAATCAAGAAACTAGATTCATCAAATTCTAGGTGAGACTGTGAACATTCAAGTTTAAAACACCAAGCACGTTTTCACAAGTTATATGCTGTGCACGCACCCTTGAGTGGAACAGTGTCAGCTTAAGTTTGTAACACAGTTTGCATCAGGAGATAAAGTCGTCTTCTTTCATGACTAAATAAAACCCAAGGGATGAGGGAATTACAAGGACTCTAGGTAACCAAAATCACTTACAGAATGGTTTAGCTTCTGCTGCTTCTCAGAGCAGCTACATTTGCATAGCCTGGCCCCACTCTTTTCTACTTTACGTGTATTTCCTTATCTGAACCTGACCCATCAGCCTTTTGTTTGCATAATGAGAGTTGGTACAATGATGTTATAAATAATAGCAGTTTCAGCTCCTTTACAACCTAAATTTTACTATTAAACAAATTTTAGTTCAAGATCAAGCAATTGAATGCTAATAATTAAAGCAAAAGCTATCATTCTTGAGTGTTTACTATGTACTAGGCACTAATGCACAGTGCTGCATCAATTAATCTTCACACCAACTCTAGGAACTGGATACTTACTGCTTTCCATATTTTACAAATGAGAAATGTATTTCAACTCTGTTATGCTTATTTCAACTTTCACAGAAAATTACAGAGCAGTGGAAATGGCCTCAAAAGGCCACTTTTAGCCTCTAGTCTCGGAAAAATAGAAGTCACCCTCCACAGTGAGTGACCGCCCCTATAAAAGTCCTGCAGAAAAAGGTAACATCTTGACTACCTGCATTAGGCCATTTAATCCATGCCCAGTAAACCAACACTGCCTTTCAAAAGTTCTTTTTCAAAACCTAAAGTTTCCTACTGCTGTCACACTTAGTTTCTCTAACAAGAGATTTTGCAAAGTTGGGAGTTCAGCTGGCTAATTTTCTCCAGTAATACTTTTTCAGATGCTTGAAGGCAATGATTCAGTTGTTTCTTTCTTTTTTTTGAGACGGAGTTTCGCTCTTGTTACCCAGGCTGGAGTGCAATGGCGCGATCTCGGCTCACCGCAACCTCCGCCTCCTGGGTTCAGGCAATTCTCCTGCCTCAACCTCCTGAGTAGCTGAGATTACAGGCACGCGCCACCACGCCCAGCTAATTTTTTGTATTTTAAGTAGAGACGGGGTTTCACCGTGTTGACCAGGATGGTCTCGATCTCCTGACCTCGTGATCCACCCGCCTCAGCCTCCCAAAGTGCTGGGATTACAGGCTTGAGCCACCGCGCCCGGCTTTCAGTTGTTTCTTTTAAACAAAGTAATTTTTAAATGGCTGGACTTCTTATTTAAGTTAAAATTTCCAGTGCCTCTTTGCTGCTTGCTCCGTGGGCCCCTCTTCCCTTCTCCAGAACAGAAAGAAACCGTATGGGACCAAAAGGCCGACCGGAAGGACCCTTTGCTGGGCCCAGGAGGTCCGCAGTGATGAAGCCCTGCCGCTAAGCTACTACCAACGGGAGGCTTTAAAGTTATCCTCAGTTGTCTTAATCCCAGGTGATTCATTTAGGAATGGAACACATTGAGATTTTAATCCCCGATCTAAAAAGCTGTAACTGGAATGGCTTTTCCTTTATAAATTTTGGGTCATTACATAATTAGCAAAGTGATAAAATCAGCCAATTGGCTTTGCTCACACAGCAACAATTACTACCCTGGCTATTTAAGTGACATATATGTTTACCAGCCTTCTGATTCAGTATCTTTAGATTCAGAGGCAACTCAAAGAGTAGCTTGGGGGAGCACTAGAGCAGCAAGCTTGGACTCAAGTTCTGACATGGCCATTGCTTTGCTGTGGGAACCAGGAAAAGTAGCTTAACTTCTCCACGCTCACTGTTCTCGTCATCTACTTCAGAATACTGCCTGTGAACATGAAACAGGTTCATGCATAGACCTTATGCTGTTTAATAGAAAGAGCTTAACACGTTCCTGGTACACAGTAAGGAATACTTGTTCTACTGTGCCAATCCAGAATTTTTTAAACTTCCTAACAAATGGCCCTGATCTTGAATGCAAGGTAGTTCTATACTTTCTAATAGAGGCTTCTCAACACAGTCAAGATAACTAAGAATGGTCACGTGGAAGGTTTCACCCTCTTACCGCGAATGAACGCCTGACCGAGGGCACGTTGCTGAAAGTGATCACGATGGGAATGATGTCAAGCGCGCTGAACTCCATGGTGGCCGTGGTGATGGACTGGGCATCCGCAGACTGACCACTGCTGAAAAATGTGGCGATTCTTCTCGTGTGCGCCCCCGGAAGCGTCCGCTTGAAGACATTCCTGGAAATAAACCTCATTGCTCTGCCGATCTCCCGGCTGGCAGAGGATCTCTCATAAGGAATAGCTTCAATTTCCCTGAGAAGTTGATTCTTCTTGTAGACGTCTGAGAAGCGCACGAGGTGCCTGGCGTGGGAGTTATAGGAGAGGATGGCAATGCGCGCTCCCACGGGGCAGCTGTTCTCCCGGACTTTGATGTCCCTCACCAGGAAAGCCATCATCTCCTTCATCCGCTCAAATTCCTGTTCAGTGACATCCCGGGATTGGTCCAAGGCAAACACCAACTCGGTTGGGTGTACTGGGCATTCGGGTTTTCCTAAAAGAACATATCGCTTATCACATAGCATCCTTATGATTTTTTTTAAAAGATACATAGAAGACAAAGTAATTTTCAATGTTAACTATTTAATACTTAAAGAGAGTAAATAATTTAAGTCCTAACACAAACGTAAAATATTATATATTTAAATCTTGAATAATTATAGATGTCATTCCAAAAGCTGAGTTTGCTCTTTTGAATTAAACACAAAAACATCTGGAATTCAGGTTTCTGTTTTGTTTCCTTTTTAACCTTTTCTTTTTATTCAGTTCACAGCCAAGTGGAATTCAGTTTCATTTTGTACGAAATGTTAAAGTTGACAATCAAACTCCTTCTAAACAATAGAGAGCTCCTGGAAATAGCCTTCACCTACAGACACTGGATCAAAGGTATCAAGTGTTGTTGCTGGAACTCTACTCAGTGAAACTAAAACACATTTCTTTTTTTTACTTAATAAGGAAATGTAGTAAGAGTTAAAAAGTAATGGCTGTGAAAGCTCCACTTATAATTTTAGAAAAAATGGAAGAAAACTGACAGTTTACAGAGCAAAGCATGAGATACAAAGAGAGTAGGCAATACAGGGTACAGTCTGGATCCCTGGCCCAGGCATTAACCAGCCATGGGACCCTGTCCAAATTACTTATCCAGTCTGCATCTAAGTTTCCTCATCTGCAAAATGTGAGTCATAACATCACCTGCTACATAGGCCTGGGGTGAATCAGCTCAGGAAAATACTTAGAACAACAGAACCTGGCACATACTAGGTGCTCAATAAACGTCAACCACTGCGGTTAGAATGATCATTCCAGACTTTTTCATTGTGAGAACTATATCACTAAAAGAATGAGGAAAGCTTTAATAGATACATTTTTGTTTAACAGTTACAAATCCAAGTTTACTGAATAAATATGCCTTATTACTGAGAGAAACTGATTATGGTTGGTCAGCTCTACTGTGAGCGTTAATTGCATATTTATGCATCTGTACTCATTGGTTCTGATTCATTCAAATCTCAGTATCTTGCACTTGTAGTTGGCAACTCATATTTGATTATCTGATTAAGGTTCATTTTTCCTAGTTTATGATGTACAGTATCTGCTGATCTTCTAAGTCAGGCGTCCCCAAACTACGGCGCCTGCGGGCCGCATGAGGCCCCCTGAGGCCATTTATCTGGCTCCCTGCCGCACTTCAGGAAGGGGCACCTCTTTCATTGGTGGTCAGTGAGAGGAGCACAGTATGTGGCAGCCCTCCAACGGTCTGAGGGACAGTGAACTGGCTCCCTGTGTAAAAAGTTTGGGGGAGCCTGTTCTAAGTGATTAGTCCCTGCCGTATATCAGATATCTAACGAATGTTGAATGAATGAAAAAGAGCTCAACAAAGAGCAATTCTTTGCGACAGGTATAAAAATAATCAAAGTTTAATAATGTGTAAGATGCCTAGTGCTGGAATTTGGTTAGTAAAAGGACACCCCAGTGATGTATTTCTCTTGGAGAGGTGCCTCCTCTCGTTCAGATGCCAGCAAGTTGGATTCAGAGAGAATAAACACAGCAAAGACCATATTGCTTTACAACAGGCTCAGGAACTGACTTGCTGGGGCTCATGTAGGCCGTCAAGGAGACATCCCTGTGCCATGGGCCAGCTGGGCCTTGCCCACCTTAGCGCTAAACTACTCAAGTTTTTGGGGAAAAAAATTCAAGTTTTTAGGGGGAAAAAAAAAAGCCTAAGGACGAATTCATCTTACAAAACACAAGCTGCAAAACCCAGCAAGCTGCCAGGATTCCCAAAGATTCTGAAGAAGCCTAGGCTGGATTGCAGTGGTACCTAAGAGGGCCTCCTGGAGAAGGAAGGGATTGCCACGTGTGGATCCCCAACTAACATGGCTCTGGGATCACACACTATGTACTGAGGACTGCTCCTTGCCACAGAACACGTGATAGAAAGGACAGGGAGGCAAGGATCAGCCAAAACCACTACCATGTAACCTAAACACAACACTGACGGCCCTTGTCCAGGTCACCATCATATTTGCCTGGAATACTAACACCCTCCCTAAACTAGGCCTTTGCCTTTTACATTTACCACCCTCCACCCTTGCCACAATCCACTCTCCCCATAGCAGCCCAAGTAGTATTTAAAAATCAGATCATGCTCCTCCCCTACATACTTTCAACAAACTCTTCAATACCCTCCCCATCACAATTCAAATAAAATCCAGCCCCCTTATAATGTGCAAAGCTCAGCTTGCTCTGGCCTCTGCCTATCCCCCATTTTTTTATGTGCCACTCTCTGTCCCTATGTCTCAATCTTGTTGTGCTCCATCAGTTCCTAGGAAATGCCTAGGTGTGTTCTGTTTCATGGCCTTTGCACTGAAAGTTCCCGATGTCTAGCTCTTGAAAGATGGCTTCTTTCTTTTTGTTTGTTTGTTTGTTTGTTTTTGAGATAGAGTCTCACACTGTTGCCTGGGCTGGAGTGCAATGGCATCTGGGCTCACTGCAACCTCCGCCACCCAGGTTGCAGAATCACCCAAGTGATTCTCCTGCCTCAGCCTCCCAAATCGCTGGGATTACAGGTGCCCACCACCACACCTAGCTAATTTTTTGTATTTTTAGTAGAGATGGGGTTTCACTATGTTGGCCAGGATGGCCTCGATCTCCTCACCTCATGATTCGTCAGCTTCAGCCTCCCAAAGTGCTGAGATTACAGGCGTGAGCCACTGCGCCCTGCCAAAAGATGGCTCCTTTGTATTCCTCAGTCTAAACTTTAATTTCACTGCCCCCACAAGAGTCCTCTGTCCAAAAACATCTCCCCCTTACATTACCCCAGGACACAGCATCCTACACTTTATCTTTTTCAAACAGCACCTAATGGGCTGTGCTTTCATGTTTGTGTTTGTGAGGCGAATCCTCCATAAGAATCGCAGTTTCTGAGGATAGCAACCACATTCATTATTCAACTCTGTAACCCTAATGCCTTCTACAGATACTGGCACTTGGTAGGTTTCCAACAAATATTCTTAAATGCATGGATAAGCCATCAGAGGACATGAATTGGTGGTCTTATACAAAAAGTAAAAGTATATAAATGTATAAGAGGGTGATGATAAATTTACACAAAAACATCAGGTAAGAAGCATTTGTAAAATACCTTTCGATTCGCACTGAAAATATGAAGCTCACCTGATAATTAACATCATGCATGAGCTCCATGGATTTTAGTGTTATCTGAGTCGCACATTCCACTTACTTGCTATCTGATCATCCCTACTTTTATTCGGACTTCTGCATCTTAATCCCTAACCACTGGATGACAGAGATGATACAACAGAGTGAGAAAACAAAGGGAGTAAGTAAAATACTATTTTTGGCCAGGTGCAGTCGCTCACACCTGTAATCCCAGCACTTTGAGAGGCTGAAGCACGTGGATCACTTGAGCCCAGGAGTTCAAGACCAGCTTGGGCAATAGGGCAAAACCCTGCCTCTACAAAACATACAAAAACTAGTCAAGCATGATTGCATGTGCCTGTAGTCCCAGCTACTCTGGAAGTTGAAGGATCACTTGAGCCCAGAAGGTCAAGGCTGCAATGAACAGTGATCAGCCTGTGAGACACAGTAAGACCCGGTCTTAAAAAAAACCCAACATATTTTTAAAACCTAAACGCAAAATAAATGGTGATGTTAGTCACTACGATATTAATATCTTAACAATTTTTATTAATATTAATAAAAAGCAAATCGCTTTGTTGAGAAATAGCTGTGAAGCTCAGCTAAAACTGTGTGATTTATTGGCGGCAAGACTCTGCTACCAGCATGAGTCAGCAGCAAAGAAAGCCCAGATAAAATTTCTATCAGTTGGAAGCCAATATACTGCTTTAGCTCATCTTTCCAGATGTATGACATTTTAGAGCCTGATTAAAGCATGTTGTAAATAAAGATTACTCACCGTGTCCGCCAGCTGAGAAAGAAGAACAAAGGAGATTGGATTATTATTTGGTAGGAGAACCGAGTTCTGTATTGTGCAGAAAAGAAAGGTTCTATCCTGTCTGCTTTTTGTCAATGACTCAAAAATCGAGGCAACAGACAGAGTTTGGAGAAAATGCAGGCAGAGTCTAACATCTTGGTAAAGCACTATTCCTTCCAAAGGAAAGAGGGTGTGGGAAATGAGACAACATACAGCCATAAATCAGCCGCCTGCAGCCGGCTGTCAAAGACAAAGAATCTTTGCCTGGGAGGGAACATGATGTTACAGGGAGGTACGCTGAATTTGGAAAGTCCAAAGCTCCACCATCTCTTTACATTTTCCTCATGCAGGTATCTATAACTATCATTTATACACATACACACATAAACAAATGTGTCTGTATCTATGTATAATATATATGTATATACAATATGTATATTATATGCATATCTATGTGTTACATAAGTATCAGAGGTGGATTTACTCTGAATTAAATGAACACTTGCTGTAGAACTATACTGTTCAATATGGCTACAAGCTACATGCAGCTATTAAACTAATGAAAATTAAATAAAAATTCAGCTTCTCAGTCACACTAGCCACATTTGAAACGCTCAAAGCCACATGGGTCTTGTGGCTACTGTATTGGACATTACAGGGGCACACTTCCATCACTGCAGAAACTTCTATTGGACAACACTGCTTCAGACTTCTTTCTTGCAGGGGCGCCTTGCAAGGCCTCTCCTGGGACGAACCCTAGCCATGATGTTTACACAATCACATACTCTTATAAAATATGCAAAAGTTAATGGTTGTGATTTATTTTTTTTATTCTAAATAACTCTTGCTTTTGAAATACCTTTGTACCCACTTTTCGCTTTGTGATTTTGTATTGAGTTCTTTAGATTTTAGAAAACCAGGTCTCAACATACTTGGATCTGCCCTTGAGATTATAATTCACATGGTCTCTATGTCATAAAACCTACCGTGCTAACTGAGCCCCAAAACAACTCATCTTCATGACTCAATATATATATATGTGTGTTTTGATTCCCATCATGGTTCCATTCTGCTACAAGAAGACAGAGTTCCAATAGACATTGCATTCAAAGATTTTAAATGTCTGTCTTTGAAACCAATGTTCTCTATAGAAACAGGCTCTAATTTATTGTTCTTCCTCCAAAATGTCTGGAGGGAACTTTCGGTTCCTCCTTTCCGTCACACTGTTATCTGGAAAGTCATTATGCATTGTAGATGCACATTAAAGCATCAACTCCCTCCTTATCTTGCACATGAAATTTTTTTGATGGTATCAACATATTTTGATAGAAGAGGCTGTTATAAGGGTTTAAAACAAATTCAAATGAGCATTTGCCAAATCAAAATGTCTTTTTGATTTTAAAATTTTGAGAAAGATAAAAAAAATTTGGCAGAGTATGTTTTTTTTTGTTTTTTTGAGACAGAGTCCCGCTCTGTCACCAGGCTGGAGTGCAGTGGCGCAATCTCGGCTCACTGCCACCTCCACCTCCCAGGTTCAAGTGATTCTCCTGCCTCAGCCTCCCAAGTACCTGGGACTACAGGCACATGACACCATGCCCAGATAATTTTTGTATATTTTTAGTAGAGACAGGTTTTCACCATTTGGCCAGGATGGTCTTGATCTGTTGATCTTGTGATCTGCCTGCTTCGACCTCCCAAAGTGCTGGGGTTACAGGCGGGAGCCATCACACCTGGCCCATATTACTATGAATTTTTAAAGCAACTCAATCAGTCTAACTAAAAATAATCAAACATACATTTCCAGGAAATGAGTAACAAACAATAAACCAAAATCAGGACTCCCACTCACCAGGACACTCTATTATCACAGCTGCTTCTTTCATACCAGGTGAATTTGATTCTATCAGTTACTGTGAGGCGTTATTAATCATCTTTTTAAAGGTTCCAAGTGATTCTTGATGGATTGATTTTACCATTAGGTGAATTCAGACATCAAATCTCAATTTTCTTTAGATTAAAAGCACTCAATAGATTATTTCTTACTGCTTGACATAGGTTTCAATAGACATAATAGCAGCCAGAGAGGGAGTTAAAAGTCACCAGTCTATGTGGACTCAAAAATACATGCAGTGACATCTCTAATTTTAAGAAATCGGCCGGTGAATTGTCTCAATTCTGAGTGTAGCGTTCTCTGCTTTTCTTCTATGAATGCCAACAACTTGGGAGATCATTTTAGGCAGGGTACTTACGACTGTGGTCCCGCACATACTGAATGAGCTCACATGTCTGCAGTTCAAAAATAAAACAGTGAGAATTAACCAACAAACTACTAGGCCCTGAAGTTGAAAAATAAGTAAATTTAATGGAGCACTCAGAGCACTCTGTTGTAATCGGGAGATACGTACAGAAAATGAAGCCAAGCCTTTGGCTCCTTTCACACCCTAGGAAAACAAACAAAACGTTGTATTAATGACTCTAGACATACACATCAGTAGCCTGTGTGCACCAACATCGGCCTCAGAAAGTGATAACTTTTAAAAGTTTTATTCTCATTCAATTGTAAGAGGGGAAAAACGAATGCAGGTAGATGCTCATTACCTAATTAACGGTAACACTGGAAAAACAAATGATAAGCAGCAAGCTCGGTGCACACAAGCCTTGAGAGGCCACTTTCCTCTGGGTCCATCTCCGGATGGCAAGCGTTGTCCAGAATTACAGGGATGGAGCTGACAGCCTGACACTTGCCGCAGAGCACTGGAGCAGGCCTATGCCTCAGGACTAGCTGAAGCTGAGCCACGTGCATGCAGCTGCCCGCTTTCACAGCAGGGGTTTGAAGGTCTTCGACTCCCATTCCTTGCCTGAGCCACTGAACAGCAGACAGAGCTGAACCTTAATCTGTTCCCATCATTGTTTAGCTGATAAAAGCATCAGACTCAAACTGACCATCCGGAAAGGTGATCTCAACTACCTTCTCAAAACAATATATATATACACCCCCGCCCTCCCCCCCCACCACACACAGACACATCTATACATCTGTCAGAGTTTGGGATAGAAAGAACAAATGAAACTGGTTTTAATTTCATCTTTTCAATCCCATCTTCAGAAGAGGAAGAGTCTGGCTCCTCTCAAAGAGAGACACCCAAGAAAACAATGCAACAGAGCCCCACCCCAACTCCTGAAGCAAGTAAGTTCCATGTGAATGCAACGTTGATCACAGTCACTATTAATTTCCTTTCACTTCCATTCATTCAGTGATCACTTATTACATGTAGAAAGATTGGACAGATACAGAATACAATAATTGAGAAATACCAGTTGAGTCTAGATACTTTTGATTTCCTCCTTCAATTTCCCCTCTCTCTCGAGAGATGTGCTTAATCACTATTTTTTCTTCTCTACATACTTAATCAGTACTTTCTTCCCCATAAAGGTGGGAAAATAGTGGCCAAGCAGCAGAGACAGAAGACATGCACATTTGTACAATGAAGATTTCATGCACTGACTTTTTTGAGTAGAAAAGGACCTGGTGTGGTTTACAGCTTTTCTATTTACCTTACGTCCAGGGTGTCCCGGTTCCCCAGCGGATCCCATCTCTCCTGGAAGCCCAGCAGATATCTCAAAGCAGAATTTACTTATTTTAAAATTATATTTATACATGGATGTATGTGTGTATGTAAATTCAAATTAAAAAAATTAAAATTCAAAGGTGAAAATTCTGAAGTGAAAATTTCACTTTTATTTTAGAAAATTGAGAGTTTTCTCTCAAAAAAACACAAAGAAGGAAAAAATACTCCCAGCAGTTCCCTTCTTCCCAAAATAATCCTCATTAACATTTTGATGTCTTGTCTTATTCTTTTTGTATTAAGACATAGATTCCTTTTTAAAATTCATTTGAATCATACTTTTCTCTGTTACCTTTTAAACTAAATATATCTCTGGACATTTTCACTTACTATTATTTTTGCAAAATCATTTTTCATAGCTGCATCGTATCCCATCACATGGTTGTACTTAGTCCCTACTGTTTGTTGTTTTAATAGGGAATGCCATTATAAATGTATACGCATGATCCTGATTATTTCCTTAGGGAAGATTGCTAGGACTAGAATTGTTGGTCAAAGGAAAACTTTTTATCTAAATGAAATGGTAGGTAACTGAATAAAACAAACAAAAAGCAAAAAGTCTAGAAAAACAAAACTGAAATATAAAACTTTTAAAACAACAGAAACACAATCATTAATAGGCAATATTGAAATGGGGAATAATAGCAATAAAAATAACAGTTATCTGCTTACTAGCTATCAGAAATATTTTCATGTACATTCAACAATAAGTTTATCATAAAGCTAGGATTTAGTTTAAAAATTGGAATATTATTTCTTTTTCTTCATTCAAAATGCCACAGAATTTACAACTTTTACAGGACTAAAAAATGAAGTTTAAAATCAACTTAATTAGTAAAAGCATTACCTATAAAACGGTAAATAATGATTGATATCCTTTGGGCATTCCAATGATATTGACAGTGTGCTGGGTTGAGTGAAAAGTAAAATAATTTTATTTAGAAGATAAAGGTTAACCTCCAGGAAAAGAGACCAGATTGAGTACATGCTTTTACCTTTGTTCCATTCCAATATCTTATTAAGATGACAGTAAGTAGATTCTTTTAAAGGCAAAAAACAACAATGTTGGGAGAATAAGAAAGGAGATGACGGTCATAAAATTTGAGTCTGGAAAGCAAATGTGAAGTGACTTAACAGACCTGAGAAAGTTGAATCCTAAGCCAGCAGAAGATAAAGCCAAGAACCAATGTGTTTTATATCATCTGTCCCAGAAGGCTGAGGATTTGGCAGCACCAGGAACCTCCAGAAGTGGAGGTGAGGGAAAGAGGTGAAGTAAAGATGTAGCTGAAAATCATTTTACGAATCCCCAAATCGCCTCTCTATTCTCAATGGCTGAACGTCCCTTTTCCCACCCTAGCAACAAACAGAGGTAAAACCGAGGTGAAACTCCAGGCTGAGCTGAAAAACCACAGTACCTGAAACAGGGAGAGTAAATCAAAGTATGTACAGCAAATGTCAGAGTCTCCAGCTTTCTTTTTCTGTATGGCTCCTAGAAAGCTGGCAGCCAGACCTTCACTCTCCAGGTAGGAGATTGTAAGATATTTTTTCAGGAGAACTTCATTAGACAAAGAAGAAAGACCTACTGATTTCAGAGGTTTGCTAAATAAAGAAAGTAGCTAGATCTCTCACTCAGAGAAACTGGTAGTTGACAAGCCCCACTCATGTTCTCAGAGCTTCCAATCAGTCTCTTTTTTTTTTTTTTTTTTTTTTTGAGACAAGGTCTCAGGCTCACCCAGCCTTGAATGCAGTGGTGCAATCTGAGCTCAGTGCAGCCAAGACTTCCTGGGCTCAGGCGATCCTCCCACCTCAGCCTCCCTGGTAGCTGGGGCTACAGGTACATGCCACCATGTCTGGCTAATTTTTGTATTTTTTGTAGAGACCAGGTTTCACTAAGTTGCCCAGGCTGGTCTCAAACGGCTG
Source organism: Saimiri boliviensis (assembly GCF_048565385.1). NCBI lineage: Eukaryota > Metazoa > Chordata > Mammalia > Primates > Cebidae > Saimiri > Saimiri boliviensis. Next base: position 7,915,549 of record NC_133457.1, on the reverse strand, counting down.
GGCTGAAGCAGTCTGCCTGTTAAGGCTCCCAGAGGGCTGGAATGTCAGGCATGAGCCACCATGCCTGACCCCAATCAATCTTTTTGTCTTCAATTCTTAAATATGAATACCTCATTCCTTAAACATCTGAGTAATAGATATCAAAACAGAAAGGAAAATAAAATGTAGAAAATAGGCTATGCTGGTCAAAAAAGAAAAATATTTATATTCTCAGAAAGGTAAAAGAAGATATTTTAATCATGAAACAAAAACAGTATGCTATAAAAAAGGAACATTCAGAAAACAAAAACAAGCTCTTGAAAATTCAAGTATGAGAGAAACACTGTAAGATAAACTCAAGGAACTCTCCCAGAAAGTAAAGCAAAAAGACAAAAAGCTGGAGGATAGAACAGAAAAAATAAGAACATTAAAGGACCAAATAGTAGGTATTTAATAAACAGGGACTAGAGAATATAGAGGGCAAGAAATCATCAAAATAATTGACCAACACTTCTTTGAAGGACACATATTTCAGGCTCCTAACGCCTATGAAGAACCTACCTGATGCTCAGGAAAATGGATACAAATGGACATCAACTCATAAAACCCAGGAAATATCAAAACACTGCAGACAGAGAAATTATGCAATAAGGTGCCAGAGAGAGAACACTGGCCACATCAGGAATCGGAATGGCTTTGGACTCTCCCAAGCAACAAAGGAAGCTAGAAATAATGGAGGAATGACTGCCTTCAAAATTCCGAGAAATTAATTCCAACCCAGAACTATACTAGCAAAATATGCAATCACGTCTGAAGGTAGTACAAAGCCCTCTCAGATGTTGGCTGTATCAAAAAATATACCTTTCATTCACCCCTTCTTAGCAGGCTACTGGATGAGTTTTTCATGAAACAAGGAAGAATCCCCACAGGAGGAGTCCGAGAATAAGAACGAGAAGCAGAGATCCGATGAGGAGAGAGGCAAAGAGAAAGGAGAAGGTGAAGGATGACTGCAGTATGGTGGCTGGGCACCAGGCACAGAGGAACCCCAAGCAGGCCGGTCAGGTTGGAAGGCTCTGGGTCGGGATTAAGGTGCAGAGAATACCTGCCTCATCTGAATGTTTTCAGACAGAATTTAGATAAAGGGAAAATTAAGAAAGGTACATCAGCAACTTTTACAGCAGGAAGAAATCAGTTCATAATGCTTAAAATTTATGAAATAAAAAATAAGAACATAAATATGATATTTAGAGGCATATTGTCAATTCTGAGACAAATAAATTCAGAAGTGAAAGCTGTTGTTTGTGAGGAGAAGGAAATGGGTGTGAGTGAGGGGTGAAGCAATTTTTTTTTTTAACATAAAAAACTTTGTTATTTGACTCTTTAAACCAGTGGTTCTTAGCAAGAGAAAATTTTGCCTCCCTTTGTTCCCTGGGACGTATGGCAATGTCTGAAGACATTTGTGATTGTCATAACTGGGGGCGGAGGGAGGAGGGCAGGGGGCAGTTGGTGCTGGAATCCAGTGGGTAGGTACCAAGGCACAGCACAACCCCTCAACAAAGCCTCATCCAGCCCAGAATGTCAATAGTGTTGACATGGAGAAACCATGCTTTAAACTATGTGCATATTTGTATAGGTGGTAAAAAAGAATGCATACAAATATGCATGTATACACAAAACAGATTAAAAATCATGACAAAATTTTAAAAAATGTTTCCTAAGAAAAATCAAGGTGAAGATGTAGAGAATTTAAAGGAGTACAGCCATTCAAAGAGAACTGAAGAGGCATTCAGAATTTAAGCTGAAGTTTTACCAAAATCTTCCAATAGGAACTTCAGCTCTTTCAGAGGGAAAATCTGGATTTTTCAATGACTCAGCTTCAAATCCAAAAACACTCATGTAAAGGTGGAAAAAGTAGCTTGATAGGTGAAAAGAGGAAGTTACAAAAAGTGATACTTGCCCAAAATGGAGAACAACAAAAAAATCAAGTATTTTCAAAGGCCAACAGAAAAAGTTTCTATGTTTCCCATTAGTGTATTGTCTTTTAAAATGATTAATGTGCCTTTGTGGGGAAGGATCCAACCATGAACTTGTTAGCGTGCTTCTGATGTTCAAGGTTAAACTGCATTAATAAGCCAAGGGAAATAAATGATCTGGAGACACTTCAGTGCAGATGACATCTGGATTAATTTGAAAGTCTTTTCCAATTATTTTTCTAATTATGTCAGTCTTCATCGTTTTTTATAGAACATCATGTTAATAAATAGCCATCCAAAAACAAGCATAAGGAAAAGAATTATAGCTGAGAAGCAGTCTTTATAGGAGGAGGAGAAGCAAGAGGAGGGGGAGGAGAGAAAAAAAGAGGAGTTTCCTTATTTTGAACCCCTAAAACCCACATAAGCAATGTCTAAACATAAAGAAATTACAGTTTGCAGAAACAAAATTAGATCAGAGCCAAATTAGCTATGAAGACAAAACTGGAAAACCACTTCAAGTGTACATTTTTATCAGGCTTTTAAAATGCTTGCTAATTGACATGATAAACTAAGACCAGTTTGCCTGATCAGTGCTGTTCTGAAGAAAAAAGATGATGTCTGTATCAAGAGACAATTATCTTAAGATTCTGTTTTAGAAAACAAAAATAGCATTTTCACTTATACACAGTCTAAGATACATAGAGTCAGCAAATGCAAGGAAACCATTCTTAACCCAGGGGAACCCAAGGCAAGCCTACGGGATGAACTGTATTGAAGACCTATATTTATTCTAAGTGATTCAAACCACTAGGTGATAATATCTAAGCCCCTCCACAGAATAAAGACATACTCAGTTACAGAGTAAACAAACTTTCTCCCAAAGCTCAAGAGATAACATCCTTGGGCTAAATGAGAAGAGGACCTTTCTGCATATATCGCATTAAAAGTAGATTAACGAAACCCGAAAAGTGAACACAAGATGTCAGTGGGCGTTAGGCTGCACTAAACCTGCCAGGGAGACAGGATTAAACTAACTGCATTTTGGCAGTGTAAACACTGTTTTGAATCACAGGGATTTCTTTTACAAAATCTTATTACCAGTGTTAAGTATGGTACCTGGCAGCTAGAACATGTGAACTTGAATACTAAAAGCCAACAGTTCATTGTTTCTACACTGGCACTGAGAGATGAATAATCTATCCATTCCCCTTCCCCAAGTTTGCCTTAACAGAAAAGACATGCAAGTCACTGGTAACAAAAGACAACTCAAATTGTCAATGTATGAAGGAGGACTTCCTAATGCAGTGAGGTTGTCAGCAATTGGAATCTAAGAAGCTTACCGTTGTGCCTCTAGTTCCCTTCGGCCCCGTCTCTCCTGGACCACCAGGGTCCCCAGTCTCACCCTAAATACATGAATTAATGTAAAATAGTTATTAAAATCAAACATATATATTTAAGGTATTTGCATCTTTAAACTGATTCCATGAAGACATTTTTGCTATACATTTTTAACAGTCTTCTTGGAAGAGTGTGAGGGTATGTGTGTTTCCATTGATGTAACTCTCTACATAGCACACTGCATCAGCATTGTTTCACTTTGTTGTCTCTCCAGTGACAACACTAGCCACTGGCTCTTTGGAGAAGTGTACTTTGTTCGCTTATTTTATCCTCTGACTCTATCAGAGAACCTGGCGTTTACTGAGTTCAGTAAGGGTTTCTAAAAAAAAGCGGTATGTCCAAATCTCCAAGGTAGAAGATGTCATTGCTAACTAGTTATTTGAAGATGATTTATAAACATATTGGGAAAATTGAGCCACGTGAAATCATACCATTTTGGATTTTTACATTATATATATATATATATATATATATATATATATATTTTTTTTTTTTGAGGTGGAGTCTCGCTCTGTCACCCAAGCTAGAGTGCAATGGAGCAATCTCAGCTTACTACAACCTCCGTCTCCTGGGTTCAACTGATCCTCCCACATTCAAGTGATCCTCCCACCTCAGGCTCCTGAGTAGCTGGGACTACAGGCGTGCACCACCACTCCTAGCTCATTTTTGTATTTTCAGTAGAGATGGGGTTTTGCCATGTTGACCAGGCTGGTCTCGATCTCCTGACCTCAAGTGATCCACCTGCCTCAGCCTCCCAAAGTGCTGGAATTACAGGCGTGAGACACCACACCTAGTCTTATATTATACTTTTCTTTGAGTAAATGAGAAAATATATATGATAGGGGGAAGGTATAAATTTTAGGAAAAAAATTTTGAAAGGTGAATTTTTCTATCTTCTCATATTAATTTAAAAACTAGAAATACTTTTTGTCTTACATTCCTAAACACATCTATAACCTTAAAAATAATAATAAAAAAAAAGGCCGGGCGCGGTGGCTCAAGCCTGTAATCCCAGCACTTTGGGAGGCCGAGGTGGGTGGATCACAAGGTCGAGAGATCGAGACCAACCTGGTCAACATGGTGAAACCCCGTCTCTACTAAAAATACAAAAAATTAGCTGGGCATGGTGGCGCGTGCCTGTAATCCCAGCTACTCAGGAGGCTGAGGCAGGAGAATTGCCTGAACCCAGGAGGCGGAGGTTGCGGTGAGCCGAGATCGTGCCATTGCACTCCGGCCTGGGTAACAAGAGCGAAACTCCGTCTCAAAAAAAAAAAAAAAAAAAAAAAAAAAACTATCAGAAAAAAAAAAAATTGGTCTATTTCCTTCTTCTTCCCTCCACAAAGGTAGGACATTTATTTATCACCAACTGTTCTTCTATTGGCCCAGGATATATTTCATAACGCCCATCTCTAGTTACTAGGAAGCACACGGTACCTTAGGTCCACCTTCCCCAGGGAATCCTTCTTGTCCCTGTAATGGAGAGGAGGCACGTTAACGCAGGCACATATCACCCAGTGAGGTTTACATTGACTTTCATTTTACCTGCTGCCCTTTTTAGTTTTGATGCCTCTGAATTAAGAAAGGGCCAAAACAATTGAAATCTGGAAGCTAAATAGCAGTATCTGAGAAACAAACTTTAATTTATAAGTTAAAGTACTTAAGGGTTTCTTCAATATATTATAACTACCTAGGTGATTAAAAGTATACATCTGAAGAGTTGCAAATCGGCTTTCCTTCTTTTGTATGCATGTAACAGCATAGATGTTCATTTGGCCATGTGTCTCTGAGATGATCTTAAAATGGATTTCAATGGAGAAATCTAGAAAGCCTATGGAGAGTCTAAACATGATCATTCATTTTAGGGTCCTCTGTTTACTTCACTTTGTTCAAAGAATATAATTGAAGAGCTATAATAATCCCTATTAAATAAAAAAGTACATGATTAATTTAAAATAAAGTCCATTTTTCTGATTATAATAAATCCTCAAACACATATAAAAGCAAAAGAATAGAAAGAAAAATCACCAAAATCTTACTGCTCAGAATGATTATATTTTATCATATTTCCTTTTAGCTTTTTAAAATGCAACGTAATGCAATTGAGATAAAGGTTTTTCTGAGTATATTCTAAATTTTTACTTGAAATCGTCACATAATTTCTTTACATAATTATAAACTTCACATACATTCATTTTATAGGGTGGCTAAATTCCAATGCCATAGACTACTTAATATTTCCCTTCTTGTGGGATATTAAGGGATTATATAATGGAATATTAACTGTTCTCTGTTCTAATGAACATTACACTGGAAGTCTCTCATTCACTTGTTTTATTTCTCAGAAAGTTCTAGTGTTTCATTCTTTATTCTTCCAAACAGTCTCTTGCATTATTCTCATTGGAATTTCACTTGGAATTATGTTGATCCTATATACTATTTTAGACTTTCCAACAAGATCTTGGAATGCCTCGCCATTTATTGAAATTCTCTTTTCTATCTCAGCAATTTATTCTCAAAGATCTCAAACATTTTGCAGAAATGATATCCTTAACCATGTTATGATTTTTGCATTTTGTAATTATAATGGGATCTTTCTCATTCTGACTTCTTAGTGGTAATTGTTAGCATATAGAAATCACTGGTCTTTGTAAACTTCTCTCTCAAGTTCCAGCCTCCTAAATATTCAGTGACAATATAAAATTATTATTCTAATGTACAATTTTATTTTTAAGTTATTGCTTGGCCCAGTACATTTAGAAAACTCCTGCACAACCTCTCACTAATGGCTAAAGCAAACATGGTAAAAGGCAGCCTAATTCTGGAGCACTTCCCTGAGTAAACTTAAGCATAGAGCTGCTAAGATTACATACTCTGTTCAGGCTGGAACAAGTCAGACTTGGGCCACACATCACTGCAAAGAACAGAAAATGTATTTTCGAGTTTCACTTGTTGCCTGCACCTTCAACCACCACATTCTTTTCTCTCCTACCACATTCCTCATGGGATATCAGCAAATAAATTATCAAAATGTATTTCTAACTGTCCAAGCCTGCCTTATTCCCTGCTTCCCTTTTTCTCTTAATTGCAGCAAACAAAATAAGCAACAAAAAAATAAATGGAAAATGTCCAGCTTCCACCAGACGTCACTTACCTTTGCTCCCTTACGTCCAGCACTACCATAACCTGGACTGCCATCATTGCCCTGTAAACAGAGAAATTGATTACCAACATCCCAGACTACAGATAGAGGCAGGCTTATTCCTCAAGAGGACGAGACTGCCACCTTTCTGGTTTGATAAAGAAAAACCAGGACGTAGGATCCTCCTTCTGGGGCAGGCCACCGACATTTTATGACAGTCATACTAAAGGCAATTGCACTGTCCCTTGGTATTCTCGTCTGTAAGCGGAGAATAATAATTATACTTCCTCATGTGTTGCTATGAAGATGAAATGAACAAAAAATCAGGCATATAATAATTTTTTAGTAAGAAGAGATAGTAGTATTACCTCTCCTGGATAACACTTGTATTTTAATACCATTTTTGATTTGCCAGACAAAAACAAAAAGTAAATGCCCCAGCATTGGCTACTGTCTGATACCTACAGAAACCCTGAGCAAAGGGGAAAGGATTGAATGGGTTTTTGATGAAGGGGCTCTGATAAAAAGAAAGGCCGGAAAAGGGGTCATGGGATTGCTGAAGACAAGTGTCACTATTTGGCTTCAAGAGCATTCTGGCCACGATGTATGGCACCTGGGGAATGGCCACCTTCGGAAGCCTGGCCAAGGAACTAAGATGAGGACAATATATCTCTCAATTTCCAGAAAATTATACAACTGCATCAAGATGATATCCTTAAAACTCTCTTTGGAGAAACACACCATGTATCTCCTGAACTAAAAGATTCCGAGAACCAGATAAAAACTAGTGACAAAATACGAACCTGTAAGCCACGAGGACCAGGAAAACCAATCGCTCCTTTTCCTCCCAGATCTCCAGGCTCTCCCTGTTAAACAGAGAGGGTGTTTTTAGGTTGGAAATGAGAAGTGATTGAACTAATTCAGCTCATCTGTGTGGCTCACACACAGCAATGGGTTGGTGCCTAGAACTGCGTGTTGTGCAAGCGATACAAGAGGAAGTGCTGTTGTTGGCCAGGGAGGTATCCTCCGTTGATCACTGAAGCCTCAGCAAGCGTGATTTATTGTTTAGCACAAGTTGCCATCTCAGCAGCTCAATGCCATGAAAATGAGTCAACAGAAAAGCTCTGTAATGTTTTTAAAAAATTAACAACATTGTTTCCAGGATGATTCATGCAAATCATCTGGTCCCTGCAAAAATGGCAGATTGATTAATCTAGTTTTAAGATACTGAATGAGAATGAAGATAAACAAGGGAGCATGACAACCTGGCAATAATTTCTAACTTCTGACTAGTAGAACATCTGCTGTGGTTTATTAATCCATCTCAGGATTATGTTGAGGAAAGTTCACCTACATGGGAAATCAGCATGGGTTTGTTTACAGAGGGAGTTCACTCCTTTTTATAAAAAGAAAATTTTAATTTTCAAATAATTTCAAATGTACAGAAATGTTGTGAACATAGTACAGAACGTTCCTACATATCCACATCAACTTGCCCCTATTCGTAACGTTGTATTACACTAGTTGCATTGGTAGAGTACGATACGTTTGTCACAACGGAATCAATACTGATTTATTAACGAAAGCCAGACTTTATTCAGGTTTTCTTTTCTTTTCTTTTATCTGATAGTCTTTTCCTGTTCCAGGATCCCATCCAGGATTCATATGTTATGTCTCCTTAGGCTCTTTTAGACTGGACGGTTTCTCAGACTTTTTTTTTTTTTTTTTAATAACCTTGACCATTTTGAGAAGTATTGGCCAGGCATTCTGTAGAATGTCTCTCATTGCTGTTTTTCTAGTGTTTTTCTGATTAGACTGGGCTTATGGGTTTGGGGGAGGAAGATCACACAGGTAAAAGGCCATTCTCATCACATCATATTAAGGGTATATACCAGGCGTCCCCAGACTTTTTACACTGGGGGCCAGTTCACTGTCCCTCAGACCATTGAAGGGCCGCCACATACTGTGCTCCTCTCACTGACCACCAATGAAAGAGGTGCCCCTTCCTGAAGTGCGGTGGGGGGCCAGATAAATGGCCTCAAGGGGCCGCAGGCGTGGGCCCTAGTTTGGGGACGCCTGGTATATACAATCAAGATGACATCACTGTTGATGTTAACCTCTATCTTCTGGTTGAGGTAGTGGCAGTCAAGTTTCCCTAATGCCAAGTTACTCACCATCTCCCTCCCCCTCTATACTGTACTCTTTGGAAGAAAGAGTGTGAAAGTGTGTACAACCTACACTTAAGAGGTAAAGAATCATTAAATCATTTTTAAGGACAGAAAAGCAACATAAGAAGGGCCAATGGACATGGGACCACCAACACTGAACTCTGGGAGTGATAAAGAATAGGATTCTATGAAAGGGAAGGAGGCGATCATCTGCCTTGGTGCCTTTTAGGACAGTGGTTCTCAATGTATGTTGGGGATTCCATTGGATTAGACTCTGGTAAGTGGAGCCCAACAACATGTGCTTTTACATAAGCTTCTCAGCTGACTCATATGCACACTAAAATTTCACATCTGCGTCACAGTAAGGAAACAGGAAAAGTCATATGGCTTGTCCAGGGCCATGTGCTTGGTTATTGGTAGAGTCAGGTGTCGAGCCCAGGATTAACTGCAAGGTTGCTTGCCTCCCAGAAATGTGAACTTACTGAAGTAAGGAAGGGGTAAGTGTTTGAGGTTTCTCTCAGTGAATCATGAATCTAGAGTGCCCAGTCCATCCTGGGGCAGTTCAGAGGGTTTGGGTTTTCTTTGGGGCACTTGCCTTCTAAATTCCTGACCCCCACTATTCCTACCAAGTCTCTATTATTAATAAGGATCTTCTAAGGCACCGCTGCCCTCCTTCTGTTTATCTACTTCCCCACGGTCACCTCTCGCCAGCTCTAGGGTTCCTTTATCTATGTCTACCCCCGGTAAGAGAAACTTGATTTTTACCAGTGATACCACTTTCTCCATAGCCTTCTTGGGGAGCAAGAAGGTAGCACTGTCTCTGTTCCAAACTGTGACTTCCTGATTACATGCCATATATTGCTGTACTACATGCCACAGCAGTCCCTTCTTTTTGCAGTTGATTGTTCTTGTCATATACATATTGTGTTAGGTCCTCCAATGAACTGTTTTCGCAACACTCAACTGCTGGACTCGATTATATCAGCCTTGAGCAATTCTTCAGTACAAAGTTAACCCCTTTTCTTATGCCCTCAAGCTCATCCTCTTTGTCAAATTTCTCCATTAATCATCTACTCTGTCTACTGTTTCTTACATTTTCAATCTCCACTTTTCTCCCTGGTTTTCTCCGCTGATTATAAACACGCCAGTCTCTTCTGCCATTAAAAACAAACCAACATCCCACATCAACCTTTCCTAGACCTTGCCAGTATGAGGAGTTAATGTCTTCCTCTTCCCTTTAAAGGCCTAGTTTTTCCAAAGAGTAGTTTTCAGCCCTTTATGTATTTTCTCTGCACTCACTTCTAGGTGCTTTGCAGTCTGTCTCCATTTCTCTCAACTGCTGCACTTATGAAACTTCTTTAAAATGTCTTAGACACCAGATACAGTGGCTTCTCCACTCCTACCCTCCTTAACTTTACTGTATCAGTTGGTACTCTTCACCTCCCCTTCTTGAACTCTTCTCAGAATCCAGTGTGCTTTTCTGTTGATTTTCCTTCCTTCCTAATAATTCACTGTCTTATTTTTTTCTTGTACTTCTTACTAAGAGGCATCATCAAGAGTTATTTTTAATCCAAATAATTCTGAAATTTACATCTCCAACCAGACCTAAACCCTTTTCTCTGTCCCGCAAGTGATGTTCTTTACTCTTAAACCAATTTCTCCTAATGAGTTTCCTGTGTCTGTGATGGGGTTACCACTCATGCACGAAGCCCCCAAGTCATCTAGCACACTCCTCTCTGCCTCAGTCTCCTATTGGAAGAGTTCTATGGAATCATCACCAGTTAAGTCTCACCCTGTTAAGTCACCTAATCACTATTTGCCTTGGAGACTTTGAGGGTGTACCAACTGTTCTCCTAGCTTTCAATCTCTCAGGCTTCATAAAATTTATTTTTTGGAGACAGAGTCTTGCCTGTCACCCAGGCTGGAGTGCAATGACACGATTTCAGCTCACTGCAACCTCCACCTCCTCGGTTCAAGCAATTCTCCCTGCCTCAGCCTCCTGAGTAGTTGGGATTACAGGCATGTGCCACCACACCCGGCTAATTTTTGTATTTTTAGTAGAGATGCGGTTTCACCATGTTGGCCAGCCTGGTCTGGAACTCCTAACCTCAAGTGAGGAGGTCAGGAGTTCAGCCTCCCAAAGTGCTGGGATTACAAGCATAAGCCACCACACCCGGCCTAGGCTTCATAATATTTCTACACTGAGTTGCCTATTTAAAATATTCCAGAAGTCTGGCTGTGTTCACCCACTCCATTCAAAAGTTTTAGATAACACTGTACTGGCTACTGAATAAAGTCACCACAGACTTGCATCATGACATGATCATTTTTCATGCCTAGATACCTCCTCTCTCTCACGACTTTCCAACCTTGTCCCTCCCTTCACAAGATTTCTTCTCATTACAGTTTCCCATATTCCCTTCTCTGCTTGCTAAAATTTTTATCTTCTAAGCCCTACTCAAAGTTTGTATTTCTTTATGATGCCTCTTTTCCCGTCCAAGAAATACTTCTAATAATGGTATTTAAACCTCCATTTTAGCCCCTGTCTCTATTTTATGTCATAGATTGTTATGACAATATCCTAGATTCTTTGGGGTTGGTTTCATGTCATATATATCATGCCACCCACAAATTCATTTATTCAATATTTACTAAGCACTCATTACATGCCAGGCACTATTCTAAGCACAGAGGGTGCCTCAATGAGAGAAATGAAGATCTCATTCCTGGAGCTGATTCTTCAGCCCAACTGAATGCTCAGTACAGGGCCTTGGTCTTAAAAGGTGTTTACCAAAGGTTTGTATGAATGGAGGAAAGAAAGAATGGTAGTTGGAAAAGAGAAAGGAAAGCCTGCCCCAGAACATCCCTTGGTCCCCGAGATCACTCAGCTCCAGCTGGGTGTATCCCTCCCCTCTCAAATTAGGCTGAGCTGGAATCCCTGATCTCATCCAGGTCCACACCCATGTCCTTAGAGGCTGCTGGCTCTCTAAGAATCAAGCCAGCGATTAGAGGCAAGGAGATGTGTTGTCGTTTGTGTTGAAAGGGCTCTGGCTAATACAACCAGACACAGGTCTCTCGAGCAGAAAACCTCAACTTTGGTGAGTATAAAGAATGTGACCTACTTTATTTCCTTGGCTTCCCAAACGGCCTTGATTTCCCGCTTCTCCTCCGGGTCCTGGAGGCCCCTGAAACAAACAAACAAAATTGGGATTGCAAATGCAGCAAAACATAAAGCCACTTTCCCTGAAAGCCTTTGTGTCTCTTATAAGAGGAAAATGAACCGCAGAAGGGAGAAGAGTTGTGGCTTTATCAATTCTTGTTCTGGAAAAAAGTATTGCCACCATCAAATAAAGACTAGTAAATACAAGAAAATTCAGAAAGTGATTCATGCCAGATGTTGTCTAAAGAATTGTGCTCCCTTGTGAGTCTTCCTCTTCCAAAGTGATTTTGGGTTCTGTTTTGCTCTAAGAACAGATGTTGCTAAAATGCCTAACACTTGAAGAAGCCATTCCAAATGACATTTGCCTTGAACTATAATCCTACTAGTCTTTTGGTAGAATACATTCTTTGGAAGACAAAATGAGCTTTATTGGAAAAGAATATGATATGTATATTAGAAAGTCCAAGAAACTTTACTAAAAACAGTGTTCATAAGATACATTCAGGGAGTATAAGATAAATATTCTGAAATAATTTTCTCTTTCCTAGTGATAAGTTAGAAAAGTAAATGTAAATAAATTCCCACTTACCAAAAGAAGAAAAAAACGGTAAATGCTTAGAATAAGTTTAACAAGAAAGATGCAAAACCTCAATTTAAAAAGCCTTAAGATCCTATTGAAGAACATAGCAAAACTTAAACAGATAAAGGTAACACATATCTATATGGAAAAGTTATTAGACATAATGGAAGTCCCTCCAGTGTTCTAGAAAGCATATTTCATTGGAACAGCTTTAGAGTGAATATTTTGAAATACCAGTTCAGAGATGATACAACTGCCTTTCTCTGGGATTAACATTTGGAATCAGGCCGGGCGCAGTGGCTCAAGCCTGTAATCCCAGCACTTTGGGAGGCCGAGGCGGGTGGATCACAAGGTCGAGAGATTGAGACCAACCTGGTCAACATGGTGAAACCCCGTCTCTACTAAAAATACAAAACATTAGCTGGGCATGGTGGCACATGCCTGTAATCCCAGCTACTCAGGAGGCTGAGGCAGGAGAATTGCCTGAACCCAGGAGGCGGAGGTTGCAGTGAGCCGAGATCGCGCCATTGCACTCCAGCCTGGGTAACAAGAGCGAAACTCCGTCTCAAAAAAAAAAAAAAAAAAAAAACCAAACACATTTGGAATCAGATTTCTCCTTTGGGATATCTGAACACGGTAAAACTGTTTACTGGCATTTGTAAATAAAACTGTTTACTGGCATTTGTAAATAAAACTGTTTACTGGCATTTGTAAATAATCCCAATCCCAGTGAACTGAAATTATTTTCACAATTTTTTTGGCCATGGCTGTTATAATGTAAATGTAAATAAACCAACCTCTGTGTAATGAGCATGATCCTTGCAAATTTATTGCATTCAGAACAAAAATATTGTGACATTAATATTTTCATCTTTTAAACATTTTAAAAAGCAATGCATTGGACATAAAAAATTTTCCAATAGGAAGGATTGTTGAACAATAAATTGGTTACTAACAAAGAGAATAATCTTTCCACAATACCCTATGTCTCCCCCTTCCTTTATCTTTAAAGAACATTCTCAATACTGTCACCCTCCATAGATAGCTCTCAACCCATTCCCTTCTTTTACTTCCAGCACTACACAGAGCTAACTCCTCTGACTTTCGTGTTCAGTGCAGTTGACATTTCTTCACCCTGACCTTTTCGAGTTTGATCATGCGTTCTTTGAGGCTTCTCCTGTAACTTCTGTCACACCAAGTCACCATGGTCCTCCTGGCCCCTCTCCGGCCTCCTCGCATTAACCTTTGAAGACTCCCCATATTCTATGACCCTCTTAAATTCTGTGTGCCCCTGGGCTCCATCGTCTGACCTCATTTATCTCACTTTACCCCCTCTTCCTGAGTGGCACCCCTATGAATTCGCATACCACTTCTACACAATGACTCCTGAATACATGCTCTTCAGTCCCAACCACTCAACTGAACACCAGAGTCATATATTAAAAGGCTGGGTAACAACGCAAGACTCTATGCCACAAAACAAACAACCACACACACACACACACACACACACACACACACACACACACATACACACACACAAAACTCACGAGAACTAGCCAGGCATGGCAGGACACACCTAGAGTGCCAACTACTTGGGAGGCTGAGGCAGGAGGATCACTTGAGTCTAGAAGTTCAAGGCTACAGTGAGTATAATTGTGTCACTGCATTCCAGCCTGGGTGATAGAGTGAGACTCTGTCTCTCTAAATAAATAAATAATAAAATAAAATGCCCATGGGACATCCAATAGAAATGGATTCTCAAAATAACCATCTTTACCCTAAATCATGCTTCCAGGCTCATATTCTTTTCCTCAAGGAATGCTATTACCCTTTACTACCATTGAGACTCATGCCAGAAACCTGAGAATTACCCTGGACCCTCCCACTATGTCACTTCTCAAAACCCCTCAGCTGCAAGGCCCACAGAATCTGTCTACTTTCTGTACCCCTCCCTCTTCCATTCCCATTATTTGCCTTCACAGGCCCATCTTGCATTCTGCCTAAATTTCTGGCTCTCCTAACTGTAGCCAGGACTTTCTCTAATCCATTCTCCACCGTTTTTAGAGAGAGATTAAAAATGCCAGGCTGATGTTACCGCTTTGTCTGAAATTCTGAGTATCTTTCAGAGTAAAGTTTAAGGTCTGTTTAATATGCAAAAATACCTCAAAGTGCTGGTATTGCATGCCTCTGGAGCCTCCTTTTCTGTGACTGCTTTCATTGCTTTATGTTCAGGCACATCAAAGCAAGCAATTCATCTAAGGTTTGTCTTCCGTTGCCACGCTTATGCAAATCGTTCCCTTAGCTGGCCCATTTTTTCCCCTCTAGGGAGAGGTAAAATCTCACTCCTCTGAAAAATCCTACCTTTACCATCACCATTTTAGGAAGAATACCTGAACTTCCTGGCTGTGTTGGGTCTCATGCTTGTACCCCAGGTTCCTCTATTCTATATGTCATTGTTAGCGTATTTCTCTCTCTCATTCCTTAGAGACTAGGCTGTATACTTCTTGAATGGGCACATCCTATTAATCCATATCTCTGGAGCATCGCAGAGTACCTAGAACCCATCAATCCATTCATTTGTCTACCCAGGAATGATTCTCAAGAGGGATGAACTAATGTGTTTAATTTGTTGGTTTCTCATATAAAATTTTCATATACTTCACAGAGAAGCAGAGAGATTCTAATTTTCCTGGAAAACAATATATAAATTGGAAGTTCTGCCTAGAAGCCTACTCTCCATTCTTCATGCGAACATAAATTCTGAATCAGAGGAGGTTTTAGGGTGATTATTTCATGTGTAGTTACCTCAAGCACACACAAGCACAATGAGAGATTATCCTGTTTTAAGAACTTTCAAAATAAAAAATATCTTGGATGAATAGATGGCTGGATACATACAGGACCTTGCTATTAGAGAATCAGAAAACCTGATTTTGTTTCCTATGCGGGATCTTGCAAAGCACCAAAGTGAGGTTTATGAAGTGAGTGAATGGGGCGCAAGCTTCAGTGAATGGTTATGTAGATAAATCACCTACTCAACTACTGCAGGTTAGATAAGGAACTACACTGGTAGTTTCTAAAGGAAAGAAAAAAAATTTATCATCCTAAGAAATATATCAAAGAGTGAAAGAGTTTACTTGATTTGAGATCAAGAAGAGCTAAGGAGTGTCAAGAGAAGCTTAGGGCATTTAAAGGGGAAGGGCATTAGCTAGAGATCAAATCTTCATTGGCTTGTTGTAATGGCTGCCTTTTATTGAGCACTCATATTTTGTGCAAGGCACTGTGCTGAGTGGTAAATAGAGTCTTCAATTCTCACAACAACACAATGAGATGCCTGCTATTAATCCCATTTACTGATCAAAAACAGTTTCTCAAGACATTTACACCCAAATTGTTGAGTTAGTAAAAGGATGAGATAGGAATTGAACCTAATTGTATCTGACGCTAAAGACTAAAGTCCCAGCCACTATGTCTGCTGCTCTGAATTAGCCCAGAATGGAGTTCTAAAAATGTGGCTTTCTAAAGTTGATGCATAAGACTGGGGCCACATCAAACCTCCAAAAGTAGGACTTGGTTGAGGGTCTTTTTCTCATGTTGAGAGTTAGTTACAGAGCCCTTGGCAACCACAACTGCTTTAGTGTTAAGCAAGGATAGGAAAGAAGTACTTAGAGGTTGATGTTTTTTGAAAATTGTGCTTAGCCCTTTATCAGAAGAGATTACACTTAGAAGTTGGGGATTAATGGCTGGGGCATTGCCAAGGACACCTTGACTTTGGATTAGATAAGGCAGGGCAGGTAGAAGAGGTAAAGGGTCTTCCCACACTTAAAAGGAATCCTTGTCACTTCTTTTTATTCGCATGGGGGTAATATTGTACAAAAACTCACCAGAAACAAATATCAAGGTGGGAAACAAGACAAGGAGATCAAATGCTCAGCTTCTCTAAAAGTTAGATATCAGCTAAGTCTGAGAAAACAAAAATCAAGAGGCCATCCAGTGGTGGGCTCATGCGAAAACAACCCCAAAACATTGGAGACGTCAAGCTTGACAATACTAGTTCTTAACCTTAGCTTCTGATACTTCCCCATGCATTCTGTACTCCAACCATATTGAACCATTTGTGATTCCTAAAACTCACCTTCCTAGCTCTGTGAAGCTTGGTTCTGTCCTCTTTCTGGATGCCTGCCTTTTCCCCTGGTTACCCGGAAAACACCTGCTCATTTAGCAAAACTTAATACACTTACCTCGTTTAACTCCATCCTTTACCCCATCACCTACCTTGAGTGTAATTCTCTTTTAACATTCCGCAAATCACATGTCAATTATTTGTCAGTATTAGCCCCCTTTATGAGACTGGGTATACATGAGGCTAGAGTCTTTACCTGATTCATCCTTGTATCCTAGAATACAGCCCGCCACACAAGCAGCACTTAGTAAATGTTTGTCAAGTGAGTAAAAGGAATGGTTAAGAGACCACCAAAGTTAGCCTATTAAGAATAATGAAACTTGTTGATTGCTATACATTACATACTGTTATATTATTATCATGGCCTTTCTTGGAATGGTGACTTTTGAACATAAAATACTCCCATTAAATTAGGTAATGTCGATACAATATAGTAAACACATAGAGCTTATGACTACAGGTAATGTTCTAAGCCTCTACATATATTAAATCTGTTAATTTTCACAACAATCCAATGAAGTAGCTACTATTACGACCCTTATATTACAGTAAAAAACTGAAGCACAAAGTGGTTACATAAATTCCCCAAGGTCACACAGCTAGTAAGGTACAAAGTCAGGAATCAATCCTAGGCAGTCTGGCTCCAGACTCTATGTCATTTACCCCCACGCTATGCTTTGGAAAGACAAAGAGAAATTCTACTCTGCACTCCAAATTGTATTAACAACTCCAATCTTTCTTGATATTGTACAAGCCAGCTAGTGTTTCATTCAGTAAGAATGCATAAGTATTTAAAAAATAATTTTGGCTTCAACTGAAATTTGTATTTTATTGTCTGATTTTCTTTTTTTTTTTTTTTTTTCAGGCATTGATTAAATTAGAATAGGACCTTAATGTAAACCAAAGAGGGAATGAAGGAAGGTACAGAAGAATATGCCATTCCTTTCAAAGCTCTTTCTTCGTTTTCATTGTGCCATGGACTGTATTCTTTTGTATCACAGTCATATACGTGGCTGGATTAGCACACATTTGATTTATACAGAATGCCAGTGAATAAGCCTTCAGAACACTGTCCATAGAAATCACATCTTTTCCAAATGTATATCCTAAGAAAAACATCAAATCTTGCAATTAAAAAACACTCAAGTTATTCCACTCCGGTGGCTGGTCCTTGGGTATTATAAAACGATATGAAACCTATGGCAGGGAATTTAGAGAACCAGTCAAGAATAACGCTCTCTTGTATACCTAATTGTGTTTGTCTCTGTGGCTTTCTTTTGGACACAACAACTTTGAGACCCCATTCATCCATGTCCTGAACATAAAAAATTGTACACATCTTTGAAACAGCATTTTCACTGTATTGACAAAGGGATTTCAAGAAAAGCAAGCAAGCAAGAAAACCCATGTTTTTCAGCCAGAAAAATGGAAGACGTAGATTAGTGAGAAGTGGTACCTTTTGACTCACTCTCACAATGCCAAGAGGCTGAATGATTTATGGCCACGATCAATCTTGCCAAAGTAAGATTAAAGGGTACTCATTCACAGACGTGCTCTGCACAGCCATGTGGATGCAACTTTGGATTCTAGAACAAAAGAAATACGAAGACTTTTGGATTTCCACTCACTCACATCTCCATATTTTATATAAACAGATGAGATAATCACATGACATGTTTCTCTTGGCATTTCCTTTTTTAACAAATTTCAATTTGTGTTACCAGCAAGCTTTTATTGATTCAAGGATATGAATCCAAAATGGTTATTTTCATCAAGTTATTTCTACCATGACATTTTAAAGTTTTAATTTTTTTTGAAGAAGCACCTTCATCAAAATTGAAAACAAATATCTTCACAAGCAATAATTAACATGCTTTAAAACACTGTCATGACAGTATTAGATCATCAAGGCAGAAAATTAAGTTATTCAGAACTCGAACTCAACACTTGACTCAACAGACATATACAGAACTCTTCACTGCAAAACAACAGAATATTCATTCTGCTCATCGCCACATAGCATATACCACAAAGTTGACCACACAATCAGATATAAAACAGTCCTCAGCAAATTCAAAAAAACCAAAATCATACCAACCACACTCTTGGACCACACTGAAATAAAAATAAAAATCAGGGACATGGATGAAGCTAGAAACCATCACAAGAACAGAAAACCAAACACCACATGTTCTCACTCATAAGTGGGTGTTGAACAATGAGAACACATGGACACAGGGAGGGGAACATCACATACCAAGGCCTGTCCAGGGGCTGGTGGGGGGGACTAGGGGAGGAATAGCAGTGGGTGGGAAGATTGGGGAGGGATAGTAATTTTTTTTTTTTTAATTAGACGGAGTTTCGCTCTTGTTACCCAGGCTGGAGTGCAATGGCGTGATCTCGGCTCACCGCAACCTCCGCCTCCTGGGTTCAGGCAATTCTCCTGCCTCAGCCTCCTGAGTAGCTGGGATTACAGGCACGCGCCAACATGCCCAGCTAATTTTTTGTATTTTTAGTAGAGACGGGGTTTCACCCTGTTGACCGGGATGGTCTCGATCTCTCGACCTCGTGATCCACCCGCCTCGGCCTCCCAAAGTGCTGGGATTACAGGCTTGAGCCACCGCGCCCGGCCGGGGAGGGATAGTATTAAGAGAAATACCTAACATAGATGGATGCAGCAAACCAATATGACACATGTACACCTATGTAACAAACCTACATGTTCTACACATGTACCCCAGAACTTAAAGTATAATAAAAATAAAAATCAATGCTAAGAAAATCACCCAAAACCATACAATTGCATGGAAATTAAACAACCTGCTCCTGAATGACTTTCAGGTAAATAATGAAATTAAGGAAGGCATCAAGAAAGTCCCTGAAACTAGTAAGAACAAAGATACAACATAACGGAATCTCTGGGACGCAGATGAGGCAGCATTAAGAGGGAAGTTTATAGCAATAAATGCCCACATCAAAAAGTTAGAAAGATCTCAAATTAACAACCTATCATCACAACTAGAGGAACTAGAGAACCAAGAGCAAACCAATCCCAAAACTAACAGAAGACAAGAAATAACCAAATCAGAGCTGAACTGAAGGAAACTGAGATACAGAAAACCATACAGAAGATCAACAAATCAAGGAATTTGTTCTTTGCCAAAATAGGATAGACTAGTTAGCTAGACTAACACAAAAAGAGAGAGAAGATCCAAATAAACACACGAGAAACAAAAAAGGGGGCATTACCACTGACCCCACAGAAATACAGAAAAAAAAAAGCCCTCAGAGATTACTAAGAATATCTCTATGTACACCAACTAGAAGATCTAGAAGAGAGAGCTACCTGGACACAAACAACCTCCCAAGAATGAACCACAAAGAAATTGAATTCCTGAACAGACCAATAACAAAATCCAACATTGACTCAATAAGAAAAAGCCTAGCAACTAAAAAAACAGCCAGGACCAGATAGATTCAAAGCCAAATTCTACCAGAGGTATAAAGAAAAGCTGATGCCATTCCTACTGAAACATTCCTAAAAATCGAGGTGGAAGGACTTCCCTTAACTCATTCTATGAAGCCAGCATCATCCTGATACTAAAACCTGGCACAGACACAATGGAAAAAGAAAACTTCAGGCCGATATTCTTGTTGAACATAAATGTAATAATCATCAACAAAATGCTAGCAAACCAAATCCAGTAGCATATCAAAAAGCTAATTCACCACCATCACGTAGGCCTTATCTCTGGGATGCAAGGTTGGTTCAACATACAAATCAACAAAGGCGATTCATCATGTAAACAGAACTAAAAAGAAAGATGACATGATTATCTGAATAAATGGAGAGAAGGCTTTTGATACAATCCAATATCCCTTCATGTTAAAAACCCTCAACAAACTAGGGATTGAGGGAATGTACTTCAAAATAATAAGAGCTATCTATAACCCACAGCTAACATCATGCTGAATGGTCAAAAGCTCAAAGTGTTCCCCTTGAAAACCAGAACAATACAGGGATGGCCTCAATCAGCACTCTCATTCAACATAGTACTGGAAGTACTGACCAGGGCAACCAGGCAAGAGAAAAAACATAAGGCATCCAAATATGAAGAGAGAGACGGGAAGTAAAACCATCCCTGTTTTCAGATGACAAGATTTTATATCTAAAAAAATCAATAGTCTCTGCCCAAAAACTCCTTGATCTGATAAACAACTTTAGCAAAGTTTCAGTATACAAAATTGATAAAGAAAAATCAGTAGCATTCCTATACACCGATAACATACAAGACGAGAGCCAAATCAGGAATGCAATCCCATTCACAATTGCCACAAAAAAAGTAAAAATAAAAATACCTAGGAATACAGCTAACCAAGAAGGTGAAGGTTCTCTAAAGTGAGAATTACAAAAACAAATTAACAGAGATTACAAATTGACAGAGATTCTGTTAATTTGAGATCTTTCTGACTTTTTGATGTGGGCATTTATTGCTATCAACTTCTCTCTTAACACTGCCTTATCTGTGTCTCAGATATGTATTGAGCTCTACTGTGTACCAGGTACTGATGTTCTGAACTCTAGGGATCGAGTGTAAATAAGACAAAGTCCTATCCTTTATGGAGCTTGCAATCTAGAAGAAGAGACAGGTAAACAGCTAAACAAATAATACATACTATGATAGCAGGTAGGCGAGGACCAGGTCATGTAGGGCCTTTCTATGAAAAATGTGGTTTGGACCAGCAGCATCGGCATCATCTGGAAGCTCCTTAGAGGTGCAGAATCTCAGGCCCTGCCCTAGACCTGCTGACTCAGAATGCACACTTGTAACAAGTTTTCTAGTTCGCAATGCCCTCTAGGGGATTCTTCTGCACTGTGAAGCTGGAGCAGTGCTAATGCAGAGCAGTCATTCCCAACCCTAGGTCTGTATTAGGATCTCCTAGGGAGAAGTTAAAACTACTACCACCCTGGTCTCGTTGCCAGAAATTCTGATTTAGGTGTCCTGGGGACGGTCTAGGTGGTGCACTGTTTTATAATTTGTCCAGGAGATTATCCTATGTAGCCAGTTTAAGGACTTAATTAAAGTAGGCTGTATTCTGGGGGTGAGGGGGTAGGGATGAGAAACCCCAAGATGACTGAGATCAGGGGAGTGATGTCACCTGATTTACAAAGCTGAGCAGCTGAGGCAAAGAGGGCTAGATTTTATGTCTCTGTGTCTGACAGTGATAGCCTGCTCTGCAAGATGGGGACCATGATGTGATACGGCCACCACATTGAGCTGAAGTCACACCTAATACACATTCCTGGTTCACGGGTGGTAAATAACTCCATCTGCAGGGAGGAAACCACGAAGACATCCGTATCAAGCCAAGATCGAAGTCAGATGCAATCGTCGTTCTCATTACATACCTGGGGACCTTTACTTCCCACGCCTCCTTTTTCACCTTTCACGCCAGCCTCTCCTCTTGAGCCCTGAGTACATAGAATCAAGCATTATATTCAATTGAATATCAAAAGCAGAAATACTAAGTCAGTAACATGGACAGAAATTGGAAAAGCGCTCCAATCATGCCTTTGCCTCCATCCTGGCCTGTGGAGCTCATTCTCATTTGTGCAGGAATATGAATGTCCAATCTGAAATTGGGGCAATTGAGGATTTGCAGTCAAACTGACTGGGGCTTGGATAAAATACTGAACAATTGAGCTTTTCCATATTGCTTTCTACATTTCCCTACTTTTCTTCCTTTAAAGAGAAAAATATTCTTTACAAATACAAATCTGAAACCAGAACATTTAAATAAGTTTTCTATTCAATAACCTCCGTGAAGACTGGTCATAAACAAGATATGGCATGTGGGAAGATGAAATCTGACTATTTCTGCTTTTGGAATATTATACTGCCGATAAGCTGTGGCTTCCATATATTATGCAGAGAAACCTTTCTGCTGTGTTTCGTCTTTGCTTCTCCTTTTAAATGTTGTCATTAAAAAATGTAAGTTTCTATAAAATGGAAGAAGGGATGCTGTAATATTACTTGCTTAGCATGAAATAGAGTTAGTCAATCTACTGAAATGCTTCCCCTCAACCCCAGTGGCCACTATTTCTCACTTGAAGGTGAAAAGAAAGTGAGCTTTCCTCAGCTGGAAAGCAATAACAGAGAAAAGGCATCAAGCTAGGAAGAGATAAAGGTCCAAGGGGAAGACTGTTCACTGCTCTGAATCTTGGCAAAATGTGAACAAACTTTCCCTTCTGATGTTTAAGGATATTTTGCCCAACTTCCATGCAACAAGCTGCCAACATGTAATAGTTACTTTATGTGGATTAAAGCTTTGAAAAATAGCAGAGCCGGCGATTGTCCTGCCTATGCCAAAGAGTAAACTTATTCCTCAAGCTTTCAAAACTAAGTTTGGAGAGGAAAAACAAATTCTAACTTTTTTTCTGGTCCGAACTTTCTTTCATCTCAGTATTTGCTAGGACCTCCTTTCCCTTATCATAATATTTTAGCTAAATTTTGCCCTCTCTGGCTCCTCATGTGACCCCTCATGCGACCCCTCATGTGATCAGTCAAGGAGCCAAGTATGGCTTGTTCCTTGCAAAGGAAAAACTGCAGGAGGTAGCTCCCTGGAGACGTGAGCTGGCAAAGGCGGGCTGAGCGTTGCAGTGCAGGTCACCCCACTGATGTCTCCAGCTGTCTTTCGAGCAATTCTTTCCTAAGACGAAAGCCAATTTTTCTACATCATGAGCACCCAGATATGTAACACTGCACTATTACTGTGCTAACCTAACCACAAATCCCAGATTTGTGGCTGAACATTTTCCTTGGCTCAAGTTCTCCCTGGAATATCCTACTTACTCTGATCCCAATACACAATGACCACCGCCTAGCCTGCTCATTCACTTTTCACTTCTTGACTGGGATGAAACTGAGAGCAGACCAAGTGCCTTCTGAGTCCAAGCTGTGTTGCTTGTTTACTTTTTTACCATGTAAACTTTAAACATCTGTAATTCTGCAAGGGGAGTTTCTATCAGGTTCTCAGATTTTTCTATTCCCAGATTCTTATGTTCTCACACCTCGATTGGTCTTGATATATACCTGAGGGCCCTTAAGTCCCAGGGAGCCTTCCAGTCCATCTGGTCCTGGGATCCCCGTTCTTCCCTGTGGTGAGAAAGTATCAATCTGTTAACACTGTTTCCTGAGAATTTTGTCTCCTTTACCTGCAAGCTTATAAAAATTTTTTCAGTCACAATGTCAGGACAGGATCTTTGCCAGAAAAAAAGAAAAGTGAAAAATAAATGCAGATACAAAGAAAATAAAAAAACTATAATCTCATCCAGCAGAGATAACCACAGCTAGTATGCTAGTGTATTTCCTTTCCATCTTTATATATATATATATGCATGCATGCACAAATGCTACCCCCCACCCCTTTTCTATAAAATTTGTATAATATCTAACTTAGCAATGTGGCCTTAAAAACACTCAAAATTAAGTCCATATTTTCTTCAAACACTTTCAGTCATCTTACATCATCATATTAATGTTTATATTCAAATCAATTACATATCTAGGGAATAAAAGTTGGGTATTCTCTTCATATTGTTCTCAAGTTCTGTCATAGATGAGAGTTACAAAAAGAGTAAAGAATTTGTTTATAATTTAGGCAACTATTAGGATAGCCAAAGTTTATATTTCAGTTGTTATATAGTTGGATGTGATTAAATGTCACTTATGGATACCTTTTCTTAGAAATCAGAAAAA
Organism: Saimiri boliviensis; assembly: GCF_048565385.1. Lineage (NCBI taxonomy): Eukaryota > Metazoa > Chordata > Mammalia > Primates > Cebidae > Saimiri > Saimiri boliviensis. The sequence goes on along the minus strand of NC_133457.1, from coordinate 7,891,206 downwards.
AAATTTCTTAACACCTTCTGTCTCCAATTTTATTTCATTTATATCACGACATTTTTCTGGGTAGCTTCTCTTTTTTGCTAAAGTTTAGACTTGAAATGTGCTGTAGTCTGAATGCATGCGTTCCTTCAAAATTCATACGTTGAAATTTAATCCTTCATGCAATAGTATTAAGGTGGGGCCTTTAGGAGGTGATTAGGTCATGAGGGCTCCATCCTCTTGAATGAGATTTTTGCCTTTATAAAGAGGCTCAAGGTAGCTGTCAGCTGCAGCCCCTTCTGCCATGTGTTGGTGCAGCAAGAAGGCACCATTTCTGGAGTGAAGAGCAAACCCTCCCTAGATATTGAATCTGCTCATGTCTTGATCTTGGACTTCACAGCCTCTATAACTATAAGAAATAAAATCCTGTTGTTTATAAATTACCAGTTTAAGGTATTTTGTTATAGAAGCAGAAACAGACAAAGAAAAAGTATGTGGGAGGGAGGGATAATGTCTGGATGGTAAGCTTTCTTTGTCTAAAAGTGTCTATTTCACATTACTCATAGTTTGGCTAAGTATAAAATTCTAAGTTTATTTTTCAACACTACCTTCAGGATATTACTCTGCTAATTTCTGGCATATATTATTGCTGAACAGAAGTTGCTGCAATCCAATGTGCCATTCTTTTCATGAGTAAAGCTATACTTTCTCTCTGGTAATTTTTAAGATGCGTTTTATCTTTAACATTCTGGAGTCTCGCTGTGTTGCACTGAGAGTGGATTATTTATCCTCATTGTATTTTTAATCTGAGGATGTGTGTTTTATAAAATTGTAAGTCATAACCACTCTTTCATGAATATTGTAGGTTCATGACACACATATAATGTATCACTAACATATGCAATGAGAATGGAATATGGTTTTTGATTTCGCCAACTTTTTGAACAAAATACTCAGAATATCCAATGTGTATAAAAGTTTTACTGTATTCTTTTGGTTTATATGGGGCTTTATGTAATTGTAAGTAAGATTCCAAAGTTAAGTGAAAATGTAAAACAAGGATCATCTACTAAGTTATTCAAGTTTGTACTTAAAATCCAAGCAAAGTTAAATTTAACAATAATTGTGCTAAGTACATCTTTGGCCATTAGTTTCTTATGGTTTTTGACTAAAGTGCCCACATCATTGTAAAATATGAACTCTTAAAATCCTAACCTAAGATTTTTCCAACATTCTATTTCATAACCAGTATCATCAAAAAGGGAAGTTTAGAGACCTTACAGAGGCTTTATTCCAGCTCCTTGATTGGATGTAATATTTTTCATTTGGAGTTAAGGAAAAAAAATCATTGTACCTGTGGGCCTGTAGGTCCCCTTCTGCCATTAGCTGCCTAAAATAGAAAAAGGTAGATATTATTAATTCAGAAAAAAATGCTTTTTAATATTTGATTTAAATTCATAATGGACACCTTAAGGCATCAACATACATAACAATTCCCACATAGTGCTTACAACATTCAACTTCCCACTGTACCATGAAAGCAAAGTATTGCTAAATCTAAATTTCTATCCTAGGGCTATTTATCTTCTTGAAATAACTGACAGTGGAAAAATAGACAATTGAAATCTACAGATACTTAGGAGAACAGACTGTGGTCAATAATTTTTTCTCTACTAAACTTTTACTAGAGTGTTCACAAGCTGCAAATTCACTTACTTGAATTGTATTTCTTTTATTTTTCCTTAAGCACTATACCAAGGAAGCCAGAAATCAGGGGTAACCTAGCCAAAAGGCAGGAGGCCAGAGGAAAAACTGGGATAACTGACTCCATGTACTTTATAATAGATTAAGTTCAGATATAAAGATGGCCAAACTTATTTTATTTTTAAAAAGTCAAATAATATGCTTACCTGAGAAAAATAAAATTATCTCAAGCATTCAAAAGTTATTCAACCTAGTATATTAATAAAATATCCAATCAAAATGATGTTACATGATCAAGTGGGTTTTTCTACCACTGTCATATGAAAGGGTAGCGTCTAGAGTTACTCTAGATCAGTATTTCATTTCATAGACCTGGAAATCAAGAGACAATGACATTTTGTTGTCTAACTTAGGATCATCCAGTAATGTTACAGTATAAGTAAAACCCAAGATTTGCAAAATTCAGTAAAATCAGACAACATTGTCTTGATTGAAATTTGAAATGTTTTCCGAGAGGCTGGTATTTCAAACTTTAAATTCTGCTAATCATATTTCAGTCAAAACTATTTGATGTGGTTGGGCTATTTCCCCACACAAATGTCATCTTGAATTGTAGCTCCCATAATTCCCATGTGTTTTGGGAGGGACCCAGTAGGAGATAACTGGATCACGGGGGTGGTTTCCCTCATACTGTTCTCATGGTAGTGAATAAGTCTCATGAGATCTCACGATTTTATAAGGGGTTCCTCCTTTCACTTGGCTCTCATTCCCTCTTGCCTGCCACCATTTAAAACGTGCCTTTCACCTTTTACCATGATTGCAGAGCCTCCCCAGCCACATGGAGCTGTGAGTCCATTAAATCTCTTTTTCTTCATAAATTACCCAGTCTCAGGTATGTCTTTCTCAGCAGTGTGAAAATGGAAAAAATGCACTACTGTTATGTAAGAAACAGACTGTATTTTGGGGAAATTATTAGTTTTTTGTCTTTTTTGTTTTGTCTTGTTTTTTACACAAAACTGATGAGTCATCTTGAGAGGAAACCCTAAATCTTCTGTCAGAGGGAGGAAAATAAACTGTTTCCATTCCTTTAGCACATGAGTTTATCTGTTCTGATCCAATTCACTTTTCTTTTATTCAGAAAAATATCAGTAGATATTTTCTTTCTTTCTTTTTTTTGAGACGGAGTTTCGCTGTTGTTACCCAGACTGAAGTGCAATGGCACGATCTCGGCTCACCACAATCTCCGCCTCCTGGGTTCAAGCAATTCTCCTGCCTCAGCCTCCCAAGTAGCTGGGATTACAGGCACGCACCACCATGCCCGGCTAATTTTTGTATTTTTAGTAGAGATGGGGTTTCACCTTGTTGACCAAGATGGTCTCGATCTCTTGACCTCGCGATCCACCTGCCTCGGCCACCCAAAGTGCTGGGATTATAGGCTTGAGCCACCGTGCCCGGCCAGTAGATATTTTCATCTGAAAAATATCTACTACCCACAGAGCATACTAGGTGGGAAACATGGGAGCATAAAGATTACACACACACACAATACTGACCTCAGGGAACCCTCACTTTTTGGGTTTGGGAGGAGGAGATAAATATTACAAATATTTATAAGGCAGAGTATGGCAAATGCCATAAGAAACGAGAAAGATAGAAATATAGGTTTTAAAGAAAGCAATCATATCCAGTTGGTCACATCAGGAAAATCTTCCTGGAAGAAGAGATTTTTGAGAAGGGTGTTTCAGAGGATGGGTAGGAGTCCTACAGACAGAGGAGGTATCAAGTCTTTCCAGCAGAGGTACAGCCTAAGCAATGAAGTAGAGGCAGAAAAATAGGAAGTATATTTGGTAGCAGCAACAAGGTCATCTGTGTCAAAAATGTGAGAAGAAAGGGAAGTAGCAGGGTTACTAGGCTGAAGGGTTTCTACAATATTTAGCAGAAGCCACTGGGGTTTTTGGAGCTGGAAAAGTACATGGTCAAACCCCAGCTTTAGGTGGATACATCTGGTTTTGGTAAGAGGAACTGAATGGAACTTTGTATTTAGGCAAAATAAAGAGCTTCTGGTATGTGTAAGGGAAATGGAACAGACCTCCATGTTAAAAAATCTATCTCTGGCTTGCTGTCACAATGTTTCAATCATCATCAATAAACATTATTTCCCTCTGTCTTTAAGGTTTGATTTTCAAAGGGCTGGCTGAAAAAGAATTACTGTAACACATGTTTCTTCACTTCCTGTTCCCTTCCAGGAGCTGGGCTGGGTGGTGGTGAACAAAACCTGACACCGGATCCTAGTTAGGAATTTTTAAGCCTAATGGATGAGAAAGGCTTTAATCCACCATTCACACAAATAATGAAAACATCTCCAGAAGTAATTACACAGCACTTTTGTTAAATTGTTACTTGGGATTTAAGCTCCAAATGAAAGTCATGGGAGAGATACATTGGGTTGTTGTGAGAAAGAGAAACCAAGGAAATACGGAAGATGATTTTGCAATTTTTCCTAAAATTTTCAAGTGTTTATATAAGAAAGATGAAATCCCAAAATACTTTAATGGTTTACCCAAGGACTGCAGATGTCTGATAACACATCTAGACAACCTGGCTTATCTTTAAACAGACTGTGAATGGGCACAACAGGTAAGAGGATCTCCCCAAAGGGAGCTGAGAGAAGATGGCCCAGAGTACTCAGTCCTTCCTTCCCCTACCAGCCTGACTTTCTGGTTGTTTACAGGGCCCAATTTCCTGGATATAGAACCATCAAGACTAATTTGGGAAGAAGAATTATCAGGAAAAAAGCAGGACATTCTGAATGGTAAAACATCAAATTAATACTGAGTCCGAATGGCAAGCATTCACAATGATGAATGATTGTCCGACACCACCTCAGGATGCCTCTAAACTAGTGCCAAGAGGCATGAAAAGGGTAAATCATAACTAACAGCCCTCTGGACTAACTAGGAATGAAAGCTATGCATTAATTTAAGGTTACAGTTGCTTCTCATTAACCTTGGCACAAGAATCTCTTCTAATTCTCAGGTTTGGCTCAGAAAGCGTCAACCCCTCCCCTTCTTCCTCATCTCCCCCAGAACTACTGCGTTCTAACCTAGATCCCTCCTCCTTATCCCTCCTTCCTGCCTTTCTCCCAAGTTCATTATAGTCTGCTAGCATAGCACTGGTAACAGCTTATTAATTCTACAGGTCCATCCCCTCTCCAAAGTGATTCTCAACAGGAAGAGGAGGATTTATCAACCTCCCTTTCCCCAGATAACTATATCTGGAGACAGTTTTCATTGTCACAGATCGGGGGTGTTACTGGCAGCTAGTGGGCAGAGGCCAGGGACGATGTTATCACCATAACATGATGATGCATCATACGCATCTTCTACAATGCACAAGACAGCTCCTACAGCGGACAGTTGTTTAACCCAAATGCCAATAGTGCTGAGGCTGAGAAACCAGGCTCTGTAACATGGTTCTAAGTTCCGTAACAGGAAAGACTCTTTAAGTTTGTAGTTGAGTTTATTTCTAGTATTCAGTAGTGTTGTGGGTGGATTGTAGGTGTTCAAATGAGTAAAGGTCAGATTTCCTGCTTATTTCCCCGCAGGCCACTTCTACCACCGGCCATGCTCCAGTCATTTACCAGCTTAGTGGATCCTTTGTGCACTGAGGAGTCCTCTGTGCTCATTGTAATTTTCACTTTGAAGTTTTGCAGTGAACACTAGATTTTTCTACTTTCTCAAAGAATGACTTTACTGTTATAAGAATGATAACGTGCTGATTTTAAAATATTTAAATGCAGAGAACATAGAAAATTTTTAAAAATCACCCCAACTCCTCCATTTAGAAGTATCATTAACATCTGTTAATCATGACTCCTGACATCATCTCGCCCATTCTCACAGATAAAATTCTAAATACTGCTATTTTTTATTAAAAAGAGATCATACTCAACTATTCTTAAATTAAATTACATCTAATTTTACTTGAATAGAACAAAAAAGAATAGAAATGTCAGGTGTTAACATCTTACATCTCTACTGTTTTTCTATTTCCAATGCTCCCCAAGCGCTGCCAGCTTGCTGTCCTCACTTTCTATTGTCTTGTCAGTGCTTCAGACTTTAAGAGCAATAATGTTATCTTCACTTCTTTGAGACTCTGAAGAACTATTTGCCAGAATTCAAATTTTTCCTTGAATAATTCCCCTTCGAATGAGCCTGTATCTATCCTTTGCCCATGCTTTTCTTTCTCTCTTGCAGCTTTATGCATAGGTCCTGATTAATCATCTAATAAAGATTATTAATGTTCCTGACCATTCACCAACTTTGAATAGGATCACTTGTTTCCTGAAGAAATTATGGGGAAGTGTAGCTGGAACAGGGTTGGTAGCTTTGACTTAGATATATTGCCTCAAACACTTTCTCATCAAATGAATGATTTCTTTTACCTTCGAGCTACATCTTCCTTCTACTACTGACGTTTAAAGAGATTCATGGAACTCACATGAAGCCCCTTAAGTCATAGTTTCTCTGTATTGTGATAGACACTGTTACCTCTCTCATTGTTCGCAGCCTCCACGGCCTTGTTTGCTAGTTCTACATAATAAAAGTGGAATGTTTTCCAGTTTCTCATTCATTTTGCCTCCTCTGTTGAATTGTGCCCCTATGTGTCCATTTCCTGTTTCTCTCAAAATATGCCATGTCCCTGGATTTTGTTAGTTTTAAGAAAAGTTTTTTTTTTTTTTTTTTTTTTTTTTTTTTTTAACACGGAGTTTCGCTCTTGTTACCCAGGCTGGAGTGCAATGGCGCGATCTCGGCTCACCGCAACCTCCGCCTCCTGGGTTCAGGCAATTCTCCTGCCTCAGCCACCTGAGGAAAACTGTTAGTTTTAAAGAAAACCAATCTCTGCATGAGGTCTCACTTGATGTGTCAGCTTTCTAAACTCTTATTCATTAGGGTTGAGATTTAAAAACAGTTGGATGGTGTTTGTTATTATTTGCAGCTTGAAGCTGTGGTCATTCTTTGTTTCTCAATTTTTAATTTCTTTTGTTGTTTTTGGTGAGATGCACTTAAGAGAAATAGTGTGAAAACACCTTTACTCTGCCATTTTAACTGAAGTCCCACTTTTACTCCTGAATGACGTGGCTGAATCTATAACCTAAGATGGGGGCCATATTTCATGGGAGTGGTGCGGTTTAAATAATGCATAGCAATATTGCATTAGCCTCTGGAGGCTATGAAAGAGTAAAAGTTCATCCTTACATGCCAGAATTTCCCGGATGATAGTCTGTAAGTTGAAAATACTTTCCAGGGGTATGTAAGCTTACTACACCCTTTTTGAAAGTGAAATGAATAGCAAATGCTTTTTTTTTTTATATGCATGAAAATTGCATTAGTAAAGCACTTTTCTATCAATCAAATTCTGCATGTTTTAAGTATAATCTCTTCATTTTCTCTACCTTGCAAGGAACAGTGGTATGCTCCAAGACAAAAAAAAAGCGTTTTTTTTTTTTAATGGAGTATAATAGCTGGTTCTATAAACTTCCACTCAGAAATGACAATGTGTAATAAATGCAATATGCTCAACTAGCTTCTACTTGTGCTTAATTTTAAAACATTTTCTATTCGGGAGAGGGTAGAGGAAATTGAAGGCTGGGTAACTACATAAAGAAAGGAAAGAAAATCTTGCAAAATGAGATGAGAAGGCCTAATTCAGACCCTGATGTAGGCATCTAAGTGTATTTTATTAAACTTAACTCTTCTTATTGAATATTTTTAACATCTCTGTGTTTTTCTGTACACAGAAATTTTTTAAGTACTTAATGAAAAAATAACACAATAAAATAAAAAACAAACCAAAACCATGCCGCCAACAATGGGTTCCATAAGCAAGTGACCCAATTTCACTCAGATATGCCTATATCAGGACTGACTTCTTTTCTTTTCCCTTAAAAAAAAAATTCAGTAATTTATATTTTACTTTAAGCTCCTGGATGCAAGTACAAAAGGTGTAGGTTACCTAAGTGCATGTGTGCCATGTGTGCTGTACCTATCGACCCATCATCTAGGTTTTATGCCCGCATGCATTAGCTATTTGTCCTAACGCTCTCCCTCTCCTATCCTTCCATCCCCTGACTGGCCCTGGTGTGTGTTGTTCCCCCTCCCTGCGTCCATGTGTTCTCATTGTTCAAATCCCACTTCTTAGTGAGAACATGCAGTGTTTGGTTTTTTCTTCCTGTGTGAGTTTGCTGGGGATGATGGCTTCCAGCTTCATCCATGTCCCTGCAAAGGACATGATCTCGTTCCTTTTTATGGCTGCATAGTATTCCACAGTGTATATGTGTCACGTTTTCTTTATCCAGTCTATCACTGATGGGCATTTAGGTTGGTTCTAGGTCTTTGCTATTGTAAATAGTGCTGCAATAAACATATGTGTGTATGTGTCTTTACAGTAGAATGATGATTTGTATTCCTTTAGGTATATACCCAGTAACAGATTGCTGGGTCAAATGGTATTTCTGGTTCTAGATCCTTGAGGAATCGTCATACTGTCTTCCACAACGGTCGAACTAATTTACACTCCCTCCAACAGTGTAAAAGCGTTTCTATTTCTCCACAGCCTTGCCAGCATCTACTGTTTGACTTTTTAATAGTTGCCATTCTTACTTTTCTCAACAGTTGTAAAATTTGGCAGAAAAAGAATAGAATTTGGATTGAAAACACTAACACAGGCAATCTCAACCTAGCTAGTAGGCCACACTTTGACCACTTTTCCCCTAGTTAGCTGCTGATTTGTTTCTCTTTGCCCGGCTCTTTCTCCTGACTGGTGATCTCCTCTGCCGTCAGCATTTTCCTACCTCAGCTTCTGACAAGTTCTTTGTCAGACCTAGTCTTTGAGATACCCTGTTAGTTTCCCCAAGATAGCGAGCTCTAGCAGAACCATCCCACCTACTCCCCACAGTCAGCCATTTTCAATATAAGCCACTAGAGTAGTGGGTCTCCTTGTCTAGAAGGGCTCTTACTGTCTTTCTTCTGGAGCCTGGTGTCCCTGGAGGGCCTGGCCAACCTCTTCTTCCCTGTCAAAGGAATAGACAGATGTGTATTGTTAATTACACAGCACTGACAGAGTTTCTCTTTAACATCAACTTGTACTCCAGGGAGGACAGATGAGTTCACACACCAATGAGAGAGTTACCTTTCCTTTGGAAAATGGCTTGAGCTCCACGGTCCTAAGCCACGTTTCCATGTGAGTCATGAGGAATTACAGGGAAAAATGCTAATGACATGGTTTCATCTGTTCATTATTCATCACTACTGTCTAAGTTGTTTGCGGTACATGTCTCAGAGTGTTCCAACTATCCCTGCTCTGTTGCCACAGTGTGGATAAAGCATACTATGTATCAGATACGGCTACTACTGGTTTGAATTTCTACCTTTGAATTGCTTGATCTGTTTGGCTACTGAGATTATTACCTTACTGTAAATACAGTCTCATACTACAGAGGCTTGTATGATCACTAGATGATCACTTGAGATGATCACTAGATACAAAAGTATGGAATAATTTATGAGTCTCCTATGAGACTTACATTTACCACTTACTAATAACGGCAGATAATATTTACTGAAGGTTATATCATTAAATTAAATATCATTAAGTCCCCATCATCAACTTCTAAAGTATGCTTTCACCCTATTTTGCAGATGAGAAAATTGGGGTTTACCGAAAGTAGCCCAAGGCCCAGAGTTGGTAAGTGACAGAGCATGAGACAGGCCCTAGGCCTGTCTCCAAGGCAAAGTTCTTCCCTCTACATCATACTTCTTCCCTATGTAGTCATCAAGGGAATGTTATTTTAAAAAATCCAGTGACATACGTTTTTTAGATAACCATTTTTAAATACTGAAAACAGGTTTTGATGACCACAGAGACTTAAGAGATTAATCCCAATAAACTTTTCTTGATTGTGTGGACCACATCTATCGACCTGATCTTGTTCTTATCATGTATTACTAATATGTCTTTTTAGGGTATGTTACCTCCAGATACTGGAAAGGCCAACAACTCTTTTGCTAGCACAGTTCTATCAGCTAGCCCTGCATTTTAAGTTAGAGTTCCAATGTTTATATTCACGAACGAAGACCTCGAGGATGTGTCTTGCTGAATCAAGTCAACCCAAATTTAGAGGAGGAAGACAAGAATGTTTCTCAAATCCCAGAGTAGTATACAGGCAGGAGAAAAGATCATTTTGCTCCTAACAGTAGTTTTCTGTACCCAAGTATATCCACTTCGATTCCAATTTTTTTGTTAAGCATTTCATATTCTACCACTAAGAACCTGAGCCTCACAGTTGATGCATCGACATTTTACAAGCCCACATGATTACTTGTCCTCCACGTTCTCCTTTCAAGCCTCCGGGTCCTTCTATGCTATTATCAACTCCAGGAGCTCCCTAAAAAATAGAAAATAAGGAGAAAAATTAGTATGTTTGAACATTTCTCCTTAAACATATAATTTATTTATAACATTTAGCTATTTCTCAAGAAGTTGACAAGTCCAACCCATTTGAAAGCAGAAATAGGTTAAAATTACAGATGGCTTACAAGTATTTTCTTTTCCTCCCATGTTTGACATGATCAGAGAGAGAATAGAGACCTAAGGTGAGTGTGTGGGGAGAAAGAGCTCTCCATAGAAGGCACAGCCAAGGCAAGCAAGGGTGATGTGACTCATGTGCATGGTAGCTCTTAGCCCCATTCCCTCTTGTTACTGCCACCCCTTCTCTTAACTTTTCCTCTTTTCTCTTGGAGACTAGGCAAAGTTATACTTAATAGCTGGTAGACTTTATTTTCCCATACCCTTGGGAAAAGACAAACATTTGTAATGGGTTCCACCCTGAGAATGTAATAAGCACACTGAGTGACGCTGAGGATGCTATCTGAGAAAGAGAAAGGCTCCCTCTTTCTCTTCCTGGACACCTGGGTACTGCCAAATGCTACCCCTGTGTGTTCACCCCTACTTTTCTGGTTTTCAAAAAATCCTGAAGTTTTGCATCTTTCCCAATATTCGTGCAAATAATGCCCAGGAACTGACTGAAAACACGTACACATTGTGGGCTATTATCTTTAACAGGCCAAACCGAAGTCTTTCTTGCTTGAGTCATACGAACCACAAAGAGAGCTGTGTCTCCATGATGCTGAGACAATCAACTGAGCCAGTCAATTCAGTCAATGCTCCAATAAATTGAGAAAGGACAACAATTATCCAGTCCTGCTGAGTGCCTTCTATGAGGCTGCTGGGCTGATAGCAGCTCAGATTACCTTCATCAATCAATAAGTAATTTGAGGTCACCAGCAGGGACATGTCATTGTTTCAGATACTTAGTAAGCTTTTTAAACAAATGGTTTTGTATGTACAGAATTTTTAAGTTAATGGGGTGAAAAAGATGGGTTTGGAATTTACTTTATAACACTAATATTACTAAAATGTACGTGAGAAATTGCTTCTTTCCTCCACCTACCAAAGCCAAATATCATTTTCTGCATCTTCTTTTTCTCCCTTAAGTTTAAATATTTGTCTCTTAAATTCTCCAAGCAGGGTATACCTAAATTACAACATCAGAAAATTGTATTTTGGTGGGAAAAGCAAGTAAGGAAAAGGGAGGTAATGTAAAGTCCAGAATTTTATTCCTCTGGATATAAAAGCCCCTTATTGTGGTTCAATTCTAAACTACCTGAAGAAATAACATAAAAAGAATCATATACTAGCACATTTTACCAAAAATAACAACCCAAATTGCATAGAGACCAGTTGGTCCATGTGAATATGAACCGATTTGGTCTTTCTATGTGTATACAGCTGGACAAAAACCATTACCTACCACAAATTTACAATTAAACATGGGCTTATAATGATATGTTGTCAAAATGAATCTTACTAGCCTCTGTAGATGACACAAATGATTTAACTCTTTCCCCCAACATTTCTTAGGATTAAAAAAATACTTCAAGTGGAAAATTCCAAACAGCCAAATGAGCTTCCATGTGATCATAAATCCTATCTGAATGAACTTAGATTTTCAAAAAATTGTGCCATTTGCATGCTTTCCTAAGAATAAATGGATCATGTGTGTGTTCTACTACACTTATCCCAATTTTTTCCTGAAATAGTAATCCACTGAAGCCATATGTAAAAAAAGCAGAGTTGTTTTACCATTGGAAGTCATAAAATATTTCTTTTAAAATAGACAGCTCTTTACATTATTCAGACTCTTTTAAATATGTTACATAATCACATGATCTTTAGCAGACAGTTTAGGAGAAATTCTGATCAAAGTCAATGGAAGTTGTATAGCAATATCCCAAATGAATTTTTGGTCATCATATACGGATGACTGAAATGTCTTTGTATTTGAACTAATATTTCTAAATTGTGCTTATTTGTGCATAGTTCTTTGGTTCTAAATTGGATTCTTTGAAGTCTGAAAATTCTCAGGATGCCACTATTATCAGAAGATATCACTTAGTCAACAATGTTTTCTTCATGCACCAGTTCCTCTGCTTTTTAAATACTGTTGCCTAACATTTACATGTTCATATATATATTGCATCAAATTCCTTCTGTGACCAACCTATTGTATATAAGAGGATATTTTAAAGAAAAAAAAAATCCTCATGAGACTCCCTGTTGTCTCACATCCTTATCAGTACCTGGTATTATTTTTTTTATAAATTGTAACCATTCTGATGAGTATCTTACACTGTTCCCATGCATTGCTAGTAAGAATATAAATGAGTACAAACTTTTGAAAATCATTCAGCTATAAAGACAATCTGAGTATGGCCATACACGTTATAATCCAGAAATTCTACTCGTAACATAGAGACCCCATATTTATAAACATGTACAAAAGTACATAAAAAGACATATCAGAATATTCATAACAGCACTATTTACAAAAGCAAAAACTGGGAACAACTCACATAGCATTACTATAATCAATAAATCATGGTATATTCACACAATGAAATACTATGCAATGCAGCCATGAGACTGAATGAACTATTGTTATATACAACATAGATTAATCTTCTAAGCATAAAACAAAAGAAGTCAGAAAAAAAGAGCAGACACTTATATAATTCCATTTATATAAAGTTCTAGAACAAGTAAAACTGATTTATAGGGATAGGATCGTGATTCCCTTGGGGAGGGTGAGTAGTGGCTGCCACGGGCATGAGGGGGCTTCTGGGATGCTGGTAGTGTTCTATTTCTCTACCTTGTGCTGACTACACAGGTGTATTCACATTCATTAAGCTGTGTATTTATAATTCAGGGACTTTTCTGATGTATGTTACAGTTCAATAAACATTTAAAAACAAAACTAAGTCCTAATTCATTAAGCTTTTGGAGACTTAAGTGCGTATGGTGATGAAAATCCTATAGTACTGACGTTCCGTCGGACTTGGCGTATTTCCTACATATTGGTGTATGTCATTTTTTCTTTAACATGGGTCATGCCTACTCAACTGGGTTGTGCCCCTGCAAGAGCAGTGCCTGTATGTCATAAGTTTTGACTGATACAATTCTACTCAGCTTGGGTTATAGAAAATGAGGCTGATATTCTTAATTGAGAAAAACTCTTGGATAACTGATAATGGTTGGGCTGTGTCTCCTTCCAAATCTCATCTTGAACTGTAATAATCCCACATGTCAAGGGTGGGACTAGGTGGAGTAATTGAATTATGAGGGTGGTTTCCCCCATGCTCTTCTCGTGGCAGTGAGTAAGTCTCATGAGATCTGATGGTTTTATAAATGGAAGTTCCCCTGCACACGCTCTCTTGCTTGCCACCACACAAGACGTCCCTGTGCCCTTCTTCGTGACTGTGACGGCACCCCAGCCATGTGGAACTATGAGTCAGTTAAACCTCTTTCCTTTGTAAATTACCCAGACTCAGGTATGTCTTTATCAGCAACATGAGAACAGACTAACATAAGAATAGGAAAAAAAAAAAAAAAGGAGAGATGGCTTTTTCTCATTCTGTCCATATTTTGAGGTGCTTGGAAGATAATGGAGTGGAATTTCTTCAACGTTTTGAAGCACAAGAACAATTCTGAGTGTGTATTTACAAAACTGCATTTGCAAAAGACATGCAAGGGCTTTTCATAGCTCATACTCATAGTATACGAAGAAGATCATGCACAGGTACCTGAATTTAAAACTTTACGATTATGCCTGTGATGTTTTAAACTCAGGGTTGCTAGTGTACTACCTTGAAATCAAGACTCCCTATCAGAACTACTGACAGGAATCAAGCCCTAACTCTAGTTCACAACCCACGCAGCCCAAGCACTTACGGGATCCCCTCGCAGGCCCTTTGCGCCACGGTCACCAGGAGTCCCTCTCTTCCCTGGGCTTCCCTAAAGTTCAAACAAATCAGAAGAAGAACCAGACAAGAAGTTTTAATAAAAGTGATACAAACAGCTTTTCTTCTCCCAGGTGTGAATAATCAAGTATTTTTCTACCAAGGCTCTTTTTAAATTGGAAAGATGAACAAGCAGAAAAGTTAGTTTCAAGCGCCATATAAATAATTTAACAGTGAACTCGATGATTTGCCACAGTGGTGAACTTTGTGTTCCAGACGCACTTGTCATCTTGTTGTTTTGCACAAATTTTCTACGAACCAGGTATTCCTTATTTTCTTTCTTTTATAAGGCAACTGGAATTCAAAAAGAACATGCAGTGTGCCCAAGATGGTTGTTTCTGACTCAATTCTTCACACTCTAAAGACAAAGTCAAGGATGAAAACATGGCTGCTGTTGGTATTCATTCTAGGTGGGAATGAGTGATACACACTCTTCAGTGTGCTGCCTGGCACCACTGACCCTGGTCAACATCCTACTTCTGTTCTTACTGTGGTAGCTGCTTGTCATTAATGGCCCAAACTCTTCACCACTCCCTATGTCTGTGTCCTTTTGTCATGTAACTGCAATGACTTCCAACAGTGGTGGATAAGATTCCCTTCCTCTGAGTTTGGCAATATGCCTTGATTTGGCCAACAGAGAGAGAAGGAAGTGTTGAGAGAATTCTGAGCCTCGGTCCGAAGGAAGCCTGAGAGTTCTAGTATGTTTCCATTTGCTTTTCTGTGCTTCTGCCATGGGCATAAAAAGGTCATGGGTAGCATGGTTAGGCTAGCTCCTGGTCCCAGGAGGGTAAGTGACATATGGAAGGAAGTCCCTGGCCACCTTACAGACATGAGCCATGTTCAGCCTTGATCAGCTGAACCCCTCAAAAACATAAGAAATAAATGTTCATTGTCGTATGTGATTGAGGTTTTATGATTGTTTGTCACAAAACAGTTTTGTGGCACAGCTGACTGATATAGCCAGGGTAGTTCTTCTACTCTGTTAATCACACCTTTAATCCCTATTACAATTTTTATGTTCATCCTTTTTAAATCCCTACCTGGGATCCCTCATCACCCTTTTCTCCTTTTCTTCCAGGAAGACCATCATCACCCTAAAAAAATAAGAAGGGAATGTTCTTAACAGAATTCTCATTTTCATAATTGTAAATAGCTCAGAAGGGTCTCTATGGTACAAGAAGGCTCTACCTGTTCTCCGTTTAATCCATCAATTCCACTTTCCCCAGCTTCTCCCTGAAAAGACAGATAGAATTAGGAAAGAGTACATCCCATGCATGTGCAAAGAAGTCAGATGCCAAACAAAAACTCTATTTTTGTGTTTCACATACAGCCTCTTTGTTAGGGTGGGCCTAGGTAATATTAAAGATTACTCAGTAATAGAAACTATCAACAAATAATATATACTACCTGTCATGAAAGAGAGGCAGAAACAAAATGAAATGGCTGGCAATAAAAAAGGAAAGTCAACAACAATGTCATTTATATAATTTACTGATCAATAATCTCAAAAATAAAAATATTTCTAGGTAACACATGGGTAGATAAATGGATGTGCCTGGTACCATACCTCCTGGCCATTTAGTCCCCTGTTCCCCTGAAAATAAAAGGACAGCAATAGTTAGTGTAGGAAAATGGAATTAATGCTGAGAAAACTCCACGTTCTCATGCAATCCTTACCTTAGGACCTTTGGTGCCATGGCATCCCTTGGTACCCTGCTCTCCCACTGGTCCAGGGGCTCCTCTGTCTCCCTGAAAAAGGGCGCAATCCAAATGAGCTTTTTCTATTGTAATCTTTGCTCTGTCTTGAAAACTTGACAAATTTTTTGTTACCAAAAAAATGTGTGACTGCTCATGGTTCAAAATCCAGAGTTCTTGCTTATAAAAATTAAGAGTGGAAATAAATCACGGATACCCTGATAACAGACAGCCTTTGCTTTGGATCTCACTTGCATATTGCCTGCGTGAGGCTTCTCTTTCACCAAGTGGCAACCATGTTATGTCCTTCCAATCTCCTTGACATATCTTAGTCATACTCTCCCAAGCCCAAATTAGGACCTGTCCTGCACCTATGACTGCAAGACCTACCTGTAACCTTCACCTTATCATCATCTGTAATGTTGCTTGAGCAGGCTTTCTAAATACTCCTGTAATTTTGACCTCTGTGTTTACCACCATTCAGTGACTGCCCATCAACTAGAAGACACAATCCAAATCTTCAGCAGGGTATTCAAGACTCCTGAGTCTTGCTTGCCACATATACCTTCCTACTGCAGTGGCCTGGGTTCCAGCCATGCTGACCACATGTCATTTTATGAACATGATCCTCTCTGACTCAGATACATGTCCTTGAACACACTGTTCCCTCAAACTTTGCCTGCAGAAATTCCTACTTATCCTTCAAATGTCTGCCCAAGCATTACTCCTTGCTTGCAGCCTTCCCCTCTCAAGCCCCAAATTCAGCCAATGCTGTTAGGTAACTGTGAGTTGTTCTGCCACAATCCTTTGCATGTCTCTATACTTCTAGTCTAGCCCTTGGGTATAACAAAAAGAATCACTGTTGTCTCATTTGCCTTTCTATTAGTTTACAAGTTTCCTGGAGGCAGAAGCCATATTTTTCCTTTTATTTTTCTTATTGCTGAAGCCTACCACTGTGCCTGGCCCATGATCAGATATTTAACCTATATTTGTTGAAAGAACAAATGAATGAATATGTTAATGTCTCTGATAAATAATGTAGTGAATGGTAAGATGTTTAATATATAATTGGTAAATGAATGTTTGGATGGATGGATTGATGGGAGGATTGAAGGACAGGCAAATACAAGAAAGAGTAGGATCCTTGATAAACAACGTGGTAAGCTGGTTTACTTTTGCAGAATACTCCGGAATGGGAGAAATAGCAATGATTCAACTCCCCTAGTAAAGAAGGTAACTTCTGCATTGAATCATTGGGCAATGTTGGTGGGTAGTCAAAGAAGAGATAGGTCAATAAATCACTAATGACCACCAGGAGCAAAGCTCAATGAGGATAAAACAAGATCTGAGATTCTGTACATGAATCCTTAGAATCTCACTTTTCTTGCTTCCCTGAATTGACTCAAGGAAGTTCATATTGTAGATATGTTTTTAGGGATAAGTGGAGGTAAAAAGAGCCTTGACTTACAGCAATTCCCTCTTCTCCCAGGTAGCCTTCACTGCCTTTAAAACCTGGAGGTCCCTGGAAATAAGAAAAGGAAGAAAACATTTGCATCCATGGACCAAGAATCAGAGGTTACCAAAGCAAATTCAATTCTACAGTTTTACCTCACGTGCAATAGTAAGGGTTTGAAAGAAACAGTCCCTCCAACATGGATGAAAGTGGAAACCATCATTCTCAGCAAACTGACACAAGAACAGAAAACCAAACACCGCATGTTCTCACTCATAAGTGGGTGGTGAACAATGAGAACACATGGACACAGGGAGGGGAACATCACACACCAGGGCATGGGGGGTGGGGGCAAGGGGAGGAATAGCTGGGGGTGGGGGATTGGGGAGGGATAGCATTAGGAGAAATACCTAATGTAGATAACGAGGTGATGGATGCAGCAAACCACCATTATGGCACATGTGTACTTATGTAACAAACCCACACAATCTGAACATGTACCCCAGAACTTAAAGTATAATGAATACTTTTAAAAAATAGTCCCTCCTTCCCAATGTAGACTGCATTTACATATATAAAAAGAAATGGAATTTTGAGACAAGTATCCAGATAACTCAAGTGGTTGTGTGTGTGTGTGACAATCGTAATACTGTAACTCTAGATTTAAGTATAGTTGCCAAGCTTCTTTCAAAATAAACATTCAAGTCAACACAGCTATATTTGCCAGTGATAAACTAGAATTCTTCTCCCTTTATTAAAAAATCTTTTAGGATTTATGCTACACATAGAAAAATAGACCACACACCTTTCTTTCCATTCTTTCTGAGTCCTGTTTTTTTAAAAAAAAAAAGCTACCACTCTCTTTAGATGAAGCGGGAACATTCAGAATATAATTTATTATTTTATTTTATTCAGAGACATAGCCCTGGTGATTTGGAAGTTATAGTGCTATCTATAAATTATTCAAGAATCAAACACACACGTAAACAAACTGTATTGAAATCATTAACATATTCATAGTGTTTATATGTATTTAAACAGTTCTTAAAGTTCAAAACAATATTTTTACATAAGGATACAAACACTTTTTCTGGTTAGGAAATATATGAATTAATGTTTCTGGTTTCTGTTTTAAAGTACTGAGTCTGCATCTGTTAATATATCTGTGATACCATTTCGACCTGGCTAAAGCTGAATGAGACATCTTAACATCTTTTGCTATAGGAGAGGTATCTGATCTAGCCGCATTTTCAGCAGACTACACAATATATCTTCTGCTTGATTTCAATGACTCTGCCATCATTAAATAAAATGAATGCTGAAATGCCTTAGTCACATGAAGGATGCTTTCATTGTTCAATGTGAGGAATTACAGCTGATTTTTCTGTGTCATTGTCATCAGTACTAGAATACTGGATAATCATGGATCTTAACAATTGCTCCTGACAATTTTACAAAAACTTTTTTAAAAGACTCCAATTTACAATGCCAAGGAAAATCCATGACTATCTAATTTAACATAGAAAAAGAGGAGTATAATAAACTCTTACCTAAGAGGCTCTATTGAGAAGTTAAAATTCACCCCTTATTTCTACTTAAACCCATGTCTGAAGGGCATACTACAACTCAAAGTAACCCATAAATCTGAACTAAAATCACCTTTTTTCCTGGTGATCCAGAATCTCCCATTGTGCCATCTTCTCCAATGCACTTGCAAAACAAACAGCAGCATGTCCTTTCTGCAACATTGACCTTGGGAGAGGGTAAGTAATACATTACATTTGGTGGTAATGCTTCTCAAATCATGTATACAAGTTCAACCATGCGATCCAGACTTCCACCACAGTTTCAGAAGCCTGGTCACCATTAACATGACTGTGCTTTAGAAATAATGCATGAAACTTTTTTTTTTTTGCTTCCATCTTTCTGCCTAGAAACCTTTCCTTTCCAGAAATACAGAATCTCAGGGCCCATCCCACACTCAATCAGAATTTGTATTTTAACAAAATCCCCAGGTGTGATTTGTACACACATTGAAGCTTGAAAAGCACATTTCTACATGATCTGATATGACATTGATAACCTGGTTGGAACTACAAGTAGTAAAAGAGTAACAGGCCTATTGTCAGGCAATTAGGAACAGATGACACAACATCATCCAGAGCTGTGGCTCAGAGGCTTTGGGGTTTTATGAATACGATTATTGCAAAGAAAACCAACACAGGGTTGCCAGTGATGTATTTTGCTAGGTGAGAACATTAAATAATGATGGTAATAAATCTGATCGTCCTCATGGTGGAGGAGGTAATTCAGCAACAACAGTGCTATCATTTGTTGATAGAAACTGTGTGCCTGGAAAATGCGTAAGTGCTTTACATGATCTGCACTCTCCACCATTTGAGGTATTCCAAATCAACTCAAAAATGTTTGTGTTTTCAAATTGATATCAGTTGAGCTGTGGCAAACTGTCTGCATGCCAACTGATTAGTGTGGTTGTCTGTCCCTACCTCACCTCATCCTAGCATTGATCATGATATTGTCGATTTCCCTATGTAATTCTTCCTCCAGTATTTTGTTTAATAAAATGAATGCATGCTATTTTCCTCATTTTGTGAAACCTTTGGTATGCTAGAGAATTTAGACAGTGCCCAACGTAACATATCTTGGAACTAAGTCCAATGGGAAACTCTTCCAGAACAATTCTGACAGGATTTCAAAAACCAAATTACATGTGCAACATTTTGGAAGCACTTGCTCTAAGGGATGGGAGCATGGGAGAATATTCCTCTTTATATTCTCGTCAAAAAATCCATATATTTTCAAATGCGAATAAATTTCATTCTGGACATACCTAGTAATCCCCTGAATAGATAATATATTGCTTTGCATTTTTACAATTAACTCATAAGATTTACTTTTAGAAAAAATATATTTTCAATAAATGTTATACTTCACTTTAGTAGGGTAGAATCAATCTTTCTATTGTGAAGTTTTTCAATAAATTTCTAGTGCAATGAAAAATGAAAATCTTTTGTCATAGCCATTTAGCAATTTTCTCCATTTGATTGTTTCCTACTGTATAATGTTCCTTTTCTGACACTATGAAATTCTTTTTCCTGACAATTTCAGAAATAGCAATAAAACTGCAAATGTGTGAAAGCAAACAATAACAAAATGGATACGATGATTTCATATTAGTTAACACCAATTTTCTTTGGATCACCCAAATTCTACAGCATCAAATCTATTACTATTGACATTTAAACTGACCTATGATTAAGTTTTTCCTTGTAGAGTATTCCATTTATACGATATACAAAAACTGACCAGTTTGAAGAATAATTTCCTTCCTCTATGAATTACCAAACAGATTTCAAAGAGTGATATTTTATAGGTGGAAAATAGCAGGAGCCAGCACTTCCTTGGAAAGTGTTCTCATTTACCAATTAAAGATTTTATAAGTTATAAGCAAATTACAAAATTACTAGCCATTCATTAAAGTAAAAGTAGACTCACATAGAGCTTGCTGATGCTTTACCACTCAAGTTTGAATTCTTGTATGTTTTCAAAACAAATATGATTGAGATGCATCTTACATAGGCGTTAGGTTTAAAAATGGAACATAAGGTGAAGTCAGGAGTTTCAGACCAGCCTGGTCAACATGGTGAAACCTCATCTCTACTAAATACATGAAAATTAGCTGGGCAGGGTGGTGGGCGCCTGTAATCCCAGCTACTCTGGAGGCTGAGGTAGGGAGAATTGCTTGAACCCGGGAGGCAGAGGTTACAGTGAGCCGAGATCATGCCACTGCACTTTAGCCTAGACAATAGAGCGAGACTGTCTCAAAACATACACACACACACACACACACACACACACACACGAAATCTCAAGGAGTCACAACCCTTAAAAATCTTTCAATTGCTCATAAAGCACAACATGTGAGGTTTACCGTCACTAGGCTTTTCGTCCAGGTTTAGAGCAGATTGCTCTTTCTATAATTTAACTCCAAATGTAATTTGCTTTCATTTATAGGCCTTGTCTCAGGAAAAATACACATCTTCAACACTAGAATTACACTCAGTGTGGAAAGCTGTTATGCCTAGGATATGCAAGGGGTGTGAAAATTGGCAGGTGGAGGTAATGGCTGGTTCTCATTGCATCTCAGATTCTGTCACTTACGTTCTTTGGCTGTAATTTGGACGTGATTGTGGGTGCTGTTTAAATTTTCTCCTTTTTTCCTCTTCCCTTCTCCTCATTTTTGGCCAAGCATATAAATTAAACATGCTTTGATGTCTCTTAACTATACTACATTTCTTCCAGACAAACCCTCTTATTTAGGCTGTTCACTAATTCATAAACACCTTTCTTCATTCCCAAATATACAGGGTAAGTTCAAATTCTAAAGCATGAATATTAAACCTATATACAAAATAATTGAAAATTTAAGCTCACCAATCTTTTCGGAATAACTTACCAGCTGCTTTGACAGCCGGCTCCCAAGATCTCTCATGCCAATAGAGAGCTGTGTCCTGTAATCAAAGCCTTTCCCAAATTCAATATAGGGAAGATCAGCCAAGTCACTTGAATCAGCAGGTCCATCCACAGCAACAGTGATGAGGGCATTCAGGCCTATCCAACAGAGTTCACAATGTTCCAGGTGAGGTGGATTTGGTTATTATTAATTTTTTTTTGCAAGCATATTTACAAGCAAATTGTTATTCTCGGAAGAGTTGCAAGAGAACAGTCATTTTACCGTCCACTTCCCCCAATCACATGATTTAAACCTTACAAGTGACAAGACTATAATAAGAGCACCAAAGGAATTACATTTTTCAAAACTAATTAAATTGGAGACAGGGAAAATTTTAATAGAACTTCCAGTTCCCTGATTTGAAGGAGACAGTTCTCTAAGAAGTCTACAGAGCATACCAAAGTACAGAGAAATTCACATATCAAGAAAGTCCAGCCTGGGCAACATGGCAAGACCCCATCTCTACAGAAAAATTTTAAAAAATTAGCCAGGCATGGTGGCACATGCCTGTGTTCTCAGCTACATGGGAGGCTAAGGTGGGAGGATCACTTAAGCCTGGGCGGCTGAGCCTGCAGTGAGCTGTGATTGTGCCTCTGCACTCCAGGCTGAGCAATAGCAAAAACCTGTATTAAAAACTGAAAATGCATGTTCTACGTTTTTGCCACTCAGCGGGGGATCCTTGAAACAGCAGCACTGGCCTCACCTGCGGGCTTATCAGAAATACAGAATCCCAGGGCCCAGCCCACACTTACTCAATCAGAATTTGTATTTTAACAAAATCCCCAGGTGACTTGTACACACATTAAAGTTTGAAAAGCACAGCTCTACATAATGTGATAAGACATCGATAACCCAGTTGGAACTGTAAGGAGTAAAAGAGTAAGAGGCCTATTGTCAGGCAATTAGACACAGATGACACACCATCATCAAGAGCTGTGGCTCGGAGGCTTTGGGGTTTTATGAATAAGATTATAGCACATAAAACTGCTTAGGACCAACACAGGTTGCCAATGACTTATTTTGCTAGGTAAGAACATTAAATAATGATGGTAATAAATCTGACCATCATCATGGTGGAAGAGATAATTCAACAACAGTGCTATCATTTGTCGATAGAAACTGTGTGCCTGGAAAATGGGTAAGTGCTTTACATGCATTATCTTATTTGTAAGGTACAAATATAACTCTATTGGTATGTCCAATTACAGTCCTATTTTACAGACAAGTAAACACAGTTGGAGAGGTTAAATGATGGTCTGTAAGTGGTAGTTTTAGATTTTTCACCCAGACAGCCTAATTCCATAGCCTACCTTCAAAGGATATTTTGACAATAAAAATATGCTAAAAACATACTCTTGGAATAAAGGCCAGTTTTAAAATCAAATACATTTAACTTCATGTAAACCTGACTCCATTGGGAACATTTTTCTCATTTTATTATGGATGGGTAAAGAACTCTTTGATGAGAATTGGGTACCAATGAAGCAGAATAGATAAATATCCAAGGACTTAGCTGAGAGTCAAGAACATCTTCTTAAACAAGTTTGTATGATATGATTTTACATAAAATCAGTAGATGAAGAGAGAAATCAAGAGAATAAAGTTTCAGGGACATATTGGAGAGGTTCAAGTTCCAAGACAGCAAAACAGAATAGTTAAGTGGAATGGAAGAAAGAGGGCAGGGGCGGTGGCTCACGCCTGTAATCCTAGCACTTTGGGAGGTTGAGGTGGGCAGATCATGAGGTCAGGAGATGGAGATCGTCCTGGCCAACATGGTGAAACCCCGTCTCTACTAAAAATAGAAAAAAATAGCCAGGTGTGGTGGCATGCATCTGTAGTCCCAGCTACTGGAGAGGCTGGGGCACAAGAATCGCTTGAACCTGGGAAGCGGAGGTTTCAGTGAGATGAGATCATGTCACTGCACTCCAGCCTGGGCAACAGAGTGAGATTCTATCTCAAAAAAAAAGAAAGAAAGAAAGAAAGAAAGAAAGAACCACCTAAGAATAAGGTGACCAATTTGTTCTCATTTCCTGGGTCTTTCCTGGTTCTAGGGCTGAAAGTTCCAATCTTGTCCGAAACAAACCAGGACAGTCGATCATTCTTCTGGAATGAGAATGAGGAGGGGGAGAAAAAGGTTGTGGAGGGGGCTGGGATATGCAATGCTTGTACATCAACTGGTGTTTAGCGATCAAGAGAAGGCATGCTAATGGATCTACTTATAAGAGAAAAAAAAAAGCCTTCTCTCATCCGATTTTTCTTATAATATCCAGAAAATGTAAAAATTTAAGAGTGATAACCATGGGATTGTTGACTTGCAAGAAATATGCATATAACTTTTATTTATAACTGCTTTTCTTAGGATCAGGGGACTCCAATTTTCTTTCAGACTCATCCAATAAATGAGTCATATGATCCTAAATACAATGTTTTCAATTTTCTATCAATAAATTAAGAAATAAAAGATTTCCAAAATTGTGAGAATAAAGACTCATTGAGTAGATTCCAGGGTAATAAATTCTAAAAAACTAATAAATTCAAGCCCCAATCCATGTGCATAAGTTTTAAAGCCACATCCACCATCAAGGATTTTTTTCCTTGTCTCTTCTTGCTCAGTGGTGATTGCACAATTTACACATATTGATGCCTGGCCTGAAAGTAAGGAAGCTTTCCTAGGTCAGTAGATCATAGGGCCCAGCACCCAGTGAAGTCCTGTGTGAAAGGATCGGAAGCCAGTGAGAGAGATACTTCTTGTCCATACTGACAGCCACTTTCTTTTCTTTATTAAAGAATAAAAACAGAACTAAAAAATTCAGGAGATCCTTTGAGATCTTGCTTGGTGTAAATTTGACAAGCGAACAAAGTGGAAACCAAATGACCCACATTTGACCATGTCAAAGATGGTCACTTTTCAAAGAATTGGACACTTCAAAGAACATTATTGCCCTGATTTCTTTCTTTCTTCCATTTGAAGAATCTAAATTTCTGAGGATATTCTTTAAAATATAGCTTCTGAAGTTGATACCCATTTACTAGTTTTTCAGTGGGCATTGAAAGAAAAATGTTTGGTCTCAGAATTCTGGGTATTCCAAAGCACCCCCTGGAAGAGACTCTACTGTTGTTTGCAAGAGAAACATCTTTTCCCCACAAAGGAAAAGCTGAAACAAAATAAAACAACAGCCACCACCAAAAACAACAGCAAAACACAAAACCCTACCCATCCCAACTAAGCACTCTAGGATCTTTTTTCAGTCTTAATCAAAACCTTAATTACAGCCCAAGAACAAAGACCAAGACCAGAGAGAATAGAAACAAGGCATATTTAGTAAATAAGGGATAAATAAAAAACCCTTACTCCCTAGAGGTAAACTCAGAGAATTTTGCAATTTGTTTAAGATTGGAGAGAGAGAGAGAGCCAAATAGTAAGGACCAAGTCCTGTCAACTTCTATTAGCTAACCTAAAAGTAGTGTCTTAGGTCAGGTTCCCTAGAAACAGAGTCTGAGATGAGGATGTGGAGGCACACGAATTGTTGAGGAAGTGCTTTCAGGAGAAAGGGAGTGAGGACAACAGGATAGCGCAGGGAAAGCTGCTGAGCAAGACAGTGTTGCAGCTGGAGTCTAGCTTTATTTAGCCCGATCCCAGGAAGCTCTGGAGCATCAATTGCACCACACCACTGGTGTCATTTAGAGGGAAAGGTCCAACTCTGTAATCTAATCTGCTGCCCAAGGATGGGGTGGAGAGTAACCTGCCAGGTGAGGCAGCTGTCCTGGTCACAGGCAGTTCTTGAGAAGGAGTAAGCTGTGAGTTGTTAGCAGCTAGAGAATGGGTGAATCTGCCAGTAAAGGCGATGTAGGTGGGGCAGAAATAGCACCCATTTACAGAAGAGGACTTCTATTCTTAGTCAAACAAGAATATGTGGATGTATTTCACTTCCCCGATCCATGGTTTCATAAAAACTGACAGTAAATCAGACTGGCCTTTGATTTCAAAAGCCAAAAGCCTGGTGCCAGAGTTTAAAAATCTCAAACACCATGGTTGGTCCATCTGTGGTCTGAAGGAAGGAACCGATTAGAAAGCCCCAAAACATGAGTAAACTTATCCAACAATGCTTGCAACTCTGGAAACTTTAAGAGTGTTGGAAGAAAACCGACTCTTATTCCTTGGTCAAGGAAAAAACATGCTGTTCACTTTTGCTGACACTAGAGCAATATTAGACAATGCGGGGTGAGACACAAACATTCTCCAGGAAAGGTCAGGAAGAAGAAATACAGTAATATGAGACAAAAGATAGGACTCTGTATTCGATGCTGTTTCATACATATAAGGCATGAAGAAAAAAGATGTCAAAATATTCTGAGAGCTCATTTGGTCTGCCTAGTACATACAGAAATACAGCGATCGCCAAAATCAAGGTTATTCAAAATTTAAGAGCCTGGAAATTTAGTTCTGAGATTAGAAAGTTAATAAACACTCCCTTCACACTCTTCCTCCACACTCAGTACCTTCTTTTCTAAGTTCATCAGATTTTTGTTCAAGTTTCTCAACATCATCATCCAATCCATCTGAAAATAAAAGGACCACCTAAGAAAGTATTCAAAAAAAAAAAATGAGTTAAAAGGAGTTCACTGCAATCATAGACCAACAAATAAGATAAAGCCATGTTACCTTTCCTCGAGCAGCTGATTTGTTCTGAAATGTATCCCATAGAGAATTCAAGAGGTTTGCATTGAGAAGAGATGGTCCTTTAACTGTTATATCCTTCAAGCTATTCAGTATGTTTTCACTGTAGATCTCAAACTTGGGAGAGTATTTTTCTATGGCATTTGTTACTTGAAAAGCCACACTGACCTGAGTCTCTGTGCCCACCTCACAGCTTACTCCATTGAGGGAGCTGATGGCGCGTAAGATGTCTTGAAGGTAGGTTTCCATCCAAGGCTGACCTTCGAGCAAAGTCTGCCCTTTCTCCTGAGTTGAGACATCAAATCCCACCACAACATCCACGAAACAGTCTAGGATTCAAAGGAAAAGCGTGCCTTAGTAAACAAACACCTTTATTTAACTCAGACACCATGCCTGAATCAAGGAACTTGAAATTCTCTTTCAGTTATGAAGTTGGAACACAAAGTAGGGCATAAATAATTAAGGGAAAACGCTAAAACAACTCTTTTAATCTGTGAAAGTGTAAGGGTACATTTTTTTCAGTTCATATCAAATCTGATGATTCTATAATGAAGTTCTGAAATATTTTATTTTAGCTATTGAAAAAGCCATGCAGAATCATTTAAATATGTCTAAAGTACACTGTGGGAATGTTAAGAGTCTAAAATAAGACATTCATAGAATGCTACTTATCAACTGAAGTCATTCAACAAATTATAAGGGAAATTTAAGGACATTTGAATAAATTCACTTAGAAAAAAGTAAATCACAAAGGACTCATCTAAGGAATGGTTTTGATGATTTATCTTTCTAAAATGAGCCTTTGATTCCTCTTGTTGTCTAACATCCACTCAGGAAAGAAAAACGCAAAAACAAAAAATTCAGGAGATCCTTTGAGAGCTTGTTTGACAAGTGAAGAAACTGGTAACCAAGTTATTCACCTTCGACCATGTCAAAGAATGGTGCTGCTTTAGGAGCTTAGCCATTCCGGAAGCCAAGGACACTGCCATTTTGGAGTTAAGAAATACTTAGAGGGGTGTAGCATTAAAGTGCTTTGCTCTTATTTTTATTAATTCTAGGGAAACTTAAGTGTTGGAGAAACAAGAAAGGGCTTGATATTTTAAGCTGAGTATCCTAAAGGCAGTTACTCAGAGAACAATAAAGTCACGTGATGCACTCTTCCTTCAAGAATTTTTAACTTGGCTAACAACTCTAATCTTTGTTAGCAAATTAAACACATACAGCTTGCGTGATAAGATGAGTGGTTGTTTTTAATTTGCTTTGCTTAGATCAGCAATTTTTAAAATATTCCTTGTAAAGACAAATGCCTAACTACTTCCAGACCCACTGGTCAAGTTGGACATTTGCAAGCATTGAAAACCAAAAGCATCTATTTCAACTTTTAAAACAAGTGCTGGCAACTTAACTTTTAATGAGAGATGAGTTGACTGAGGGAAAACAGCAATCTTTGATAATCAATTTTCATCATGAGATTCAAGGTAAATCAAAGTGTTATCAAAAAATCTGAAAGACTGGACATCTTATTTTACTGTATTTTACTTTCTTGCAAATCTCTTCTTAATCAGAAAATAAGATAAACTAGTTAGAAAAAAGCATCAGAATATATCCTTTCTAAAATTCGTCTTGCATCTATGTCTTCTAAGACCTGTCTTGAGCTTGAAAGTTTCACTTTTGATGACTGTTTTAACCTGAGCAGAAAACCAGGTAGTAACTAAGATATGACAATATCTTTAAGGAAAATAGACTCATGTGAAAAAAAACCAACCCGCAGAAACGCCAAAATGACATCAAGTGACCTTGGGAATTGTCACCTAAAACCACTGTGTATTTTAAATTTTTGTCTAGATTGCTGAAAGTACAAACTTATTTAGGTAAACAAGTTTCTTGTGTTTAATTAATTGACAAATAATTCCATAATCACATGGTAGAAGGAAAGGAATTTGGTAGACAAGCCCAGAATCAGTAACCACGTGTCTGAGTACAGTGAGAGAGACCAAACCATACTGAGCAAGTGGCTCTCATGCAACTGCCTAAAAGCTTCATTGAGACATCTGCCCTTCAATCAGGAGCCCTGTCTTGAAGTCTTCCCTGACACACATTGTGCTTTGTAGAGAATCTGCCACTGGTGATTGCAGACTGACTGGAAGCAGGGATAGTTTTGGAAGTGAGCTACGGAGAAGGCTAAAATTGGGATTTCCAAAGAAATAATAAAGAATTAAACTAGGATAACAGAAGTGGGAATAAGAAAGGGGCAATAAAAGCAAAATATTTAAGAAGGTAATTAGCAGGACTGGCTACAGAGGGTGACAAAAGAAGTAAGAGTAGTAGGAGTAGCAGGCTGGGCCCTTGACTAGTCCTCCAACTGCAGTGTGGAATCCTGGGGGTCAGGTCTATGAGCGGGAAGACAGAGGTTCAGTTTCAGTCATATGCTGGTCACCACCCTGTTACTTCTGTTACTGTTAAACTACTTTTGGCAGCTCTTATCTTCTCTGGGCATTAATTTTCTTGTCTAAAAAAATAAGGGGATATAGATTTCAAAATAAAAACACAAAAGCACAGAAGAGTGAATTGGACCAGACAGTTACAGTCCCATTGTTTCCTGCCAAGCACAAAAGCTGATTCTAATTATTCATTTAAAAAGACAGTTCTTAATTGGAGCTGATGATGGCAGATTCTTGGTATTAAGAAATACTGACAAGAGGCTAGGGTACATTTCTAAGATTAGAAGACAGACTCTTGAGAAAATACTTTGAAGGGGCAAGTGGTAGTTAATAGCTGGGATAGGAGATAAATTTGTTTGGGACTTTGAAAGACGGGGCATTTTCGATTAAAAAAAGAATGATCTATAAAGTACAGCCAGGGAGTGTTAAAGCCTCAGTCTGTATATCTCCCAGATTTGCTTCCTCCCTTCCCCAAGGCGTAGACACTTCTCCCCTGAAGAGCCAGCCCAGCTGCCACCATCGTTAGTCTGCTAACCACAGAGGTGACAGCCTGGCTTTGACACGGCCTCCACCGCGCTCACTGCAGAAGGATCTCAGTGGTTCTGGTGTCCGTGTGCAACCCACGTGAACTCAGGGAAGCCCTGGCCCCTTCACCATTTCCAGCCCTAGATGTAGTGCACTGTGGGACCCGTTTCTGGTTTCATTTCCCGGAGGGGCTGGGTAACGCAACACAATAGTGTAGGAAAGTTAACTCTGACTTATGAGAGGCAGTAGATGGGAAGGAATTGGCAAGGAAGGCCTCTCCTTTATTCCCCGTGCTGGGCTGGTCTACACGGTGGTTCTGCAGGGCTTCTCTAGTGATTTTCTGCATGACCAATATTCCAAGGCGCTTTCTTAAGCTGTGGCTAACTTGGTAACACAACATAGTACCTTATATTTACTTCCCCCTCCTTTCCCATATCACTTCCCTTCCATTCACTCTTGCTTCCCTGGGACTGCACTCCCAATAAAGTATTGGCATGTCAACTTTGCTTCAAGCTCTGTTTTTTGAAGAACCCGGACCGAGTTAAGGCAGGAACGTAAAAAGAGCTCCTTATTAAGAAAAGTTGGAAATGAATGTCTACTTTTTCTTCCTTATATTTTCCACATCTCTTGAATCAAATCCTGAGGTTATCTCTTATCCTAGTCAGACTGGTCTTTTGCTCAGTCTCCCTTTTGATTCATCTATTCATAATGATAGATACAGAAGATGAGAGATGCTTCTGATTCTTTTGCTACCTGATCATGGCTCCATACCAAAAGAAGGCAGAACCTCCACATCCTGAAAATAGCTCAAAGTCTCCCCTAGGGAACAGAAATAGCTAGTCTCAAAGAAAAATTGAGAAAGTAAGCACAAATAAAGGTGAAAAAACAGACTGTGGAGTTCAGTTGCTTAAGAAAATACCATGTATATTTATTAAATTTGAATATATCTCTGAAATGTGGCTAAAATACTTAGTCCCTAAACTAAGGAAGTCTTGGTAAATTGTCTGTGAACTAACCCAATTACTCCACGAATTTTCATTCAAGAGATCACTTCATGGTACTCTCAGCAACATGCTATGATGTCAGCTAAGTCTCAATGAACACTTACCATGCACTTCCAATTCACGATCTCACTTGTCCTCATAAGACACAGAGTAAGTAGAAGCTCTTTTTCATTTTGCAGATGAGGAAGCTGTGACACAGAAGCTTGCCCAAGGTCTTACTGTTAATACTGTGGGTCTCACACATAGGATTCAGATCCAGGCTTCTTTGGGGTCCGCATGCTGAACCACTTACTCTATTACTTCCTGCCAGTGATGACAGGTCATGCAGGTTGCTACTTCTGCCACTGGATTATGCTATTGGAAGTGACAGTTTAGGAGGAAGTGGTTTCCTTAGGGAATATCAGCTTGTGGAAGCAATTTCAAAGATACAAACCTATGATGACTTAATAAGCTCCAGTTACTAATTGGTGAAGCACAACACTTAGATACTAGTTCTTTATAATGTCAACATCAGGTAACCTAGACAACAACTATATCAAGAAAACAGCTTAATTTAACAAAAAACTCAGGGGTGGGGGTGGGGGGAGAAACAGCCTGTGGTCAGACAAGCTGAGGTTTCCAAATGTGCTTCGTCTTACTTCCTGTATGATCTAGATAAGGCTACCAACATTCCCTTGAACCCCCGTTTCCATATTTATAAATGAAAACATAAATACAAACCACATAAGATGTTGGGAAAATTAAGTGAGACAGTACATTTAAAGTGCGTATAGTTCCAGGTTTAACTCTTTGTAGATGCTCAAAAAATACTGATTCTTAGTCACCTCCCTCATACCTCCATGGCAGCTGAGCTCCCTTTCACATATGTTGAATCGCAGTATACAACTAGAGGAACTTTGAGAGATGCTTTAGCTTTATAAACCAGAAAACTAAGACTCAGAAAAGGTAGTGGTATCTCCAAAGTTATGCATATTTTAGTAAGAAGCAGAGCAAACATTCAGGCCTTCGGTCCAGTTTGCTTTGAGCTGTACCCAGCTACTGTCTGATTTCCTTATTTTGGGATTTATAGTTTAAAAAGAACTGGCATCCCCTAATATATTTGTACATGCCTTTGAAGCTTTATCAGTGTTCATTTCAGCCTCATCAGTCTTCAGCTCACAGCCTGCCTCACATTCTTCCCTGCTGGAGTAATAACCTCAACTTTATCTTAATACAGAGTATTTTTCTTATTTTTTGCATTCATGTTTATTTTCTTAAAAAACAACTCATTAACTACTTGGAGTTCATACCCCTGTTTCTTACTTTCCACATGGTTTTCTTTCATGGCAGTCAGATCAAAACTAGATGGTTCAGAGATAATTTTCTGCCTAATAACTGGGCTTGAGCATTTCACATGAAACAAGAAATTAATGTTGAAGGTTGGCTGAGGTAATCAGATACATTCCAAAGTATGTGAAGCAGGAGTTAGAAAGCCAGTAGTCCCAAATCAACTATAGAACTCTTAACCTTTAACCAGCACATCAGGTCTTATTAAAGGTTTGAGACTGTGGTTTGGAAAAGTGTGTTTAGAGAGAGCTGTTGATGTGCTGTGAGGTCTCCCATTAGGCACAGACACACATGAAAGGAGAGCGGCTGATTTCCTTTTCAAGCTGAGAGAGAAGCTTTCAGAGATAACTTGTAGATAACCTAATCCTGGAAATTCTAAAGCATGAGGCATGGGAGGCATATTGTCCTCCCTACAGAGAAGAGGCAGTCACATTGGAGGGCTATGATTCCCAGTTTTTATTAAGGCAATTGATACGCTATTTGTTTTGTGTTTTGTTTCATTGTTTTGAGACGGAGTCTCGCCCTGCTGCCAGGCTGGAGTGCAGTGGCGCGATCTCAGTTCACCG
This sequence comes from Saimiri boliviensis, assembly GCF_048565385.1. Lineage (NCBI taxonomy): Eukaryota > Metazoa > Chordata > Mammalia > Primates > Cebidae > Saimiri > Saimiri boliviensis. The sequence goes on along the minus strand of NC_133457.1, from coordinate 7,858,888 downwards.
TAACCTCTGCCTTCCAGGTTCTCATGATTTTCCTGCCTCAGCCTCCTGAGTGACTGGGACAACAGGCAAGTTCCACTGCTCCCAGCTAATTTTTAAAAATATTTTCGGTAGAGTCAGGGTTTCACCATATTGGCAAGGCTGGTCGTGAACTCCTGACCTTGTGATCCTCCCACCTCGGCCTCCCAAAGTGCTAGGATTACAGGGGTGAGCCACTGTGCCTGGCCAGCAACTGATATGTTATTGTTGGCCATGGAGCTGATATGGCTGAGTGGACAGCAAGCTGTTGTGGCCTCTAATCCCCCTGGAGGGGGGCAGAGAAACCTCAGTTGAACGAAGCTAGAGGCATCCCCAGATACCCAGAGGCTGAGAAAGGTGTAAGGGACACTCTGGAATAGAGACATATTCACCCTCCTACAAAAAACTGTGATGGAGAGATCTTTAGACAAAGGTGGCTTGGTGGGGAAGGGGATGATGTGGGGCAGGAAGTAGAATCTTTGAAGGACCTATGAATGGACCCAGCTATTGTTAGAGAAAACCAATTCCTGACAAGGGCCATCAGATTAGAAACTTTCCTGTATCCCTTTAGTTGCTCCCCTTTCCCAGTACCTTCTCCTTCCGGAGAGGCCAGAAACTCTGGTTAGTAAGATGGCACAGCACCTGGAAGATGGGGAGTGCAGTGAAAGGCTGTGGTCGGAGGGTGAAACCCCAACCACTTCTCACACAGCAAGGCAGCCTGTAGCAAGCTGGAAATGTGGGGTAACCTTAAATAAAATGTCAAGTTAATATTATGCTGGGATGGACATATTAATCACTGAAAGGAGATTCTTTTATTTCCTGAAAGTGATCAGGGGCAAGGGAAGACTAATCTCCATTAATCAATTTAATGGTCACTAGCAGACAAAAATGAAGGGACTTTATAATTACATCCCAGCTGTTATGCTTACCAAGCTTTAAATATGCATTTTCTCTGTGGCACATATAAACCATGGAATACTATGCAGCCACATAAAAGGATGACTTCATGTCCTTTGTAAGGACATGGATGAATCTGGAAACCATCATTCTCAGCAAACTGACACAAGAACAGACAACCAAACACCACATTTTCTCATTCATAGGTGGGCGTTGAACAATGAGAATACATGGGCACAGGGAGGGGAATGTCACACATTAGGGTCTGTTGGGGGCTAGGGGAGGGACGGCGGGGGGTGGGGAGGTTGGGGAGGGATAACATTGGGAGAAATGCTGCATGTAGGTGACAGGGGGAAGGAGGCAGCAAACCACCATAGCATGTGTGTACCTATGCAACGATCCTGCAAGATCTGCACATAGACCCCAGAACTCAAAGTACAATTTAAAAAGTACGCATTTTCTCACTTAATCCTCATAATGTTCTTTTGGACTAGGTGCTGCTATCATACACATGTAGGAGGTGAGAAAATTAAACTTAAGGAAGTTAGGCAACTTGTCCCGGACAGAAATGGCCATAAAGCCAGGATCTACTGTCGGGCCGTCTGCAGAGCTGCCTCTTAATGAACTTGCAGCTTCTTTTCTTTCTTTCTTTTTTTTTGCGTGGAAATCTGGGGTTAATGTTTGCCATGGGGAGTTAAACAGAATCATAGCCAACCCATGAGGTGTCTTTATCACAGAAAAAGTTACCTCTCCTTTAAGACATTTGACTTTCATCTGCTGAAAGTGTCAAAATGCACTCAATGTAAAGAAGATATTTACTCACTTCTGCAATGAACTTTCATAATAAAGATATAAACCTCTAGGGAGGTTTCCTACCTACCTGTATCGAAGCTCTTGGCAGCCCTATAGGCCATATTGCCAAGCAACCCAAACTCAGGCAAATATTTTCCTTTCTTTGAGGCATGCTCTTCAACCTCTGAAACCAGCCGGATTGCAAACAACGGCCCTTTCCCCACACCTGACGGCAGGCATTCCCACACGGAGGAGCCCTGCTCCCCCAGGAGACAGGGAGAAAAAAGGGCACCCGATTTCAAGCACCCTGTTTCTCAATCCACAGGTCACGAAATTTATTTACTGTGAAAAGCTCGATTTGAAATCCAGAGGCACACATCTACATTCTCCCAGCAGCCCCAGGAGATGAAAATGGAGCTTGAGGACCAGGCCAGAGAAGACAGGGTGGGGAATCAATACCGAGAACACGCCAAATACTTACTGCTCTCACCGCCTGCGGTACAGATGTTGCGAACGATCCTTTTTTTGACCTTCTTCAGCTCGTCGAAGTTGTGCACGGTCAGTTTTTTCTCTGCGGCCCCGGTGATCTGAACGAGCTGCTGGTCATCTACGTCCCCGACACCCACGGAGTAGATGTCGATGCCTCTGCGCCGCAGCGCTTCCGCGGCCTGGGCCACCTCGTCTTGGGACTGGCCGTCTGTAAGGACCAGCAGCACCTGTGGGGTACCAGTATTTATCCTGCTGCCCATGTCCGGCCGGAAGTAATGTCCCACCTGCCTGAGGGCGTCACCGATGTGTGTGTTTCCGCCGAGCTGCTGGATGTTTGCAATCTGAAACGATATCTCCTTTTCACCTATGAAAGTTCCCAGTGGAAACTCCTGGCGATAGTTATGGCTAAACTGTGCGGCTCCTATACGCACTCTGTTGAGGCTGACATCAAAGTCTTGAACGACAGATACCAGAAATTCCTTCATCTTCGTGAAGTCACTTGAGTGAATACTATTTGAACCATCCATAAGGAAAACGAGATCTACTTTGTCAATTTCACAATCTACAAAGAAGAGAAGGAACAACAGCAAACCCAGATTGTTATTCGCTCTTTAATCCACCAAGAGTTAATTAAATGTTCACAGCTATATAGAAATGTTATTTCTGAAAGGGGTTTCTTATCTTATGCTAGCCGGTGGTCACAATTAATTGAATTAACTGGAGAGGAAATAAAAGCAAATGATCCGTTCATAAAGTCAGTACAAGGCATGAATCACTCACACATCTTTTTATGCTTCTCTGGACTTGTTTGTTTGGTCTTATGCCATTTTATTTTCTGAGATGCCAGAGAACTAGGGCCCATGCTAAGGAAAACTTGTCATCTACAATCTAGCCTCAGCTCTTCCAGAAAGCCTGGTGACAGTGGTAGCACATAAGAGAAGAGAAAACAAAGCACACATACATGTAGGGGTTCGAACAAAGAGGCAGATGGTTCATATTACTGACTTAGCCTCCCAGGTCATTTGAGCCAATAAATATTTTTCTAGTTCATTAGTGCATATTGAGAGAGTTTTTTTAAAAAAATGCCTTTTGGTCTGTATCTAGTCAGTTTTCATCAGCCCCCTTCTGCTATATGTAGGCAAAAATATCTACTTGAGGAAAACATTTGTGAACAAGCAATGCAATATAGAGATGCATCCCCCATATTAACACAGCAAACATAAAACAAGAAGAACATGGGAGGCCGTTGCCAAAGAATGAGTTATGCTTGGCACATGTGGGTTCCTTAGCTTTCTGGTAAGCATGATCGTTTCCAGTGATTCACCACCGTCCTAACTTAGTTCTCATCATAGCCTCGGAAATATTAAAGGTATCTGAGTTTCTTCAAGTCCAGATAAATAAGGAAGTGATAAGAAGAAATACGGTAAATTGATCCTTTAGGATTTGGTTAGCTCATTAAATTACTTTGTTTCAATTTCAATAAAGGAAATCTAGTACTGTTTTTCTGTCCAAAGGAGAACTTTCAATATGAAAATGCAATGTCAGCTCCTATAAGGAACTTGAGAAAGGAAGATCAAATTTTGGGCAATGGCTACCGAGAAGAGATTTGTACCAGTTTTCAGTAAGACCCAGAAAGATTTGGTTAGTTCTGTGAAAGAAAATGATTGTACCTACATTCTAAGAAGCCAGGGCTTAGGAAAACCAGAGAAGTTAGATGAGTTTTAAAAACAATTACTATATCTAGATGTTGGAATCATGAATTAATAGCAATTCATCTAGTAAAAACATTTAGTATCTTTAGTAAAATACGTCTTGGGAAAAATAGGCAACTAAGTAGAAAACAATCTTTCTCTGAACCAGAAGCATAAAATGACAGCAAAATGATGAAGGAGGGAAGACATACACTCATGCAGCAAAGCAATCTCCAGCTGCCAGAATAGAGGCCCAGCATCCAGTGCCAAGGAAGTCCCACTGTGCTCTGTCCTGAAAACCTCTGAGGCTGGAACAGACTTTTTAAATGCTGGGCTCCACATTTTAAATGACCTTGTGCCGTAACTGAAATAAGCAAAGAAATTGGGGACTTCTAGCCCGAAGGAAAGAAGGTGTCAGGCAATTATAGCTGGTTCTTAGGAGGAAAATTTGATTTCCTGGATAAAGAGCAGGGAAAAGAGCTAGTGGGTGGAAAAATGTGGAAGCAAATTTGTGTTCTGATGCAGCCTGTTCACAACTGGTGAATTCAGCTAGGTGTGGGGGCCCACACTTGTAATCCCAACACTTTGGGAGGCCAAGCAGGGCAGATTGCTTGAATCCAGGAGTTTGAGACTAGCCTGGGCAAAACAGTGAAACCCTGTCTCTACAAAAAAAAAAAAAATATATATATATATATGAAGCCAGGCCTCATGACACACATCTGTAGTCCCAGCTCCTTGGGAAGCAGAGGCAGGAGGATCACCCGAGTCCTGGACATTGAGCTGTGATTGTGATACTCCACTCAAGCCTGGGCAACAGAGTAAGACCTGGCTAAAAGAAAAAAGAAAAAAAAAAAAAGCCAACAGCAAAACAAAACAGGTGAATCCCCCGTCATTAGAAGAGTTTAGGACAAAGTGACTAGGAATGCTGCAGAAGGTATCTGTCTTTGGGGAGGAGCCTGAATGAAATATCCCTGAGGTCTTTTCAACCCTGCGATTTTGTAATATAGAAAGTCCTATGAAACAATGAGAGCTCCTTCTCTCCTCTCTGGAAAACTTGTTCCTGACAGTTATTGCTTTGTTTTGTCTCTCATTTGTCCCTCTGCTAATAATTAGGAAAAATGTAGTTAACGAACCTTACCTACTTTTGAAGAGTTGCAGACACTGGCTGTCACATCTGAAAATATTCCCTTCAGACCTCCAAAAGTCTCCACAAAGAAGTACTTGTCACTTGATCCTGCCATGGCTAACAGCTCCACAGGATTGGCACCGGCAATCCCCACAGCCAGGACAAGAATGCCTCTGTCCCGCAAGGCCTTTGCTGTGGCATTGAGTTTATCAGCATCATGGGATTCCCCATCGGTGATCACAATGAGGACTTGGGGCACCCCCTTGTTCAGGCGGCTGCCCTGGGCTTCGGTGAACATGTGGTCTGAGAAGCCCAGTGCCTCGGCAGTATAAGTATTGCCACCCATAGGCTGGTCATTCTGGAGCACTGAAATGACCTCCAGTTTTGTGCCAAAGTCGCCCAGATAAAACAGTACCTCTGGGTCATCGGCGTACTTGAGAGCCCCAAACCGGACCCGATTCTTGCCCACATCAGCTTTTTTCACTAAGCCAATCATAAAATCCTTCATGACATTATATTCATCATGGTCAATGCTGCCAGAGCTATCGATGACAAACACAACATCTAAAACTTCAATCCGCTTGCATTCTGGAAGAGGAAGAGAAAGGTAAACCATATGAAATTAGCTTTGGACAGCATGGGAGATGCCCCGGCCTTTTTAAAAGTTGCTAGTGTTTTCTCCCCATGGGGATCATGCTGTGCATTAGAATGTCAACTCCCTGGATAAGAGAGACAATACGCCTATGTGTGTCCTGGCAGTACCTAGGTAACACTCACGTAGGCAAGCGTGTAAGATAAGGCAGGTGTGAACTGGGGGCCCACTGTAGGGAGTGAGATGGGGTGAAGTGGCAATCACAGGATTGTTAGGAAGAAAAAATTTTAAAATCTTTGGACTAAAGAAATCAGTTCTGTGTAAATTTTTCTGTATAAGTGGTTTCTCCAACATGTGCTTTCATTTATACAATTTTTTTTTTTTTTTTGGCCACAGGGATCTTAAGATTTGTATACTTAATATAAACCCTGGGGAAATGACCAAATGAAAATGAATTTGGCAACACTATTTTTCATGATTCTCTGATGGCTGACTTTTCAAAGTTACTTTTTCCTCACTTTTGCCTTTTTTGAAACCTCTATTTTCATTTTGGGGTCTTATCATAGAAATAAGCCCACTTTGCACTTGGTCCAACTAAGCTGTTCTAGCATAATGCTCCTATTAACTTTTCACATCTGAGGTCAGCACCATGGAAAAGTAAAGCAAGAAAGACACAATTAACTCTTAATCCATGTGCAGCACGTTCCCTCCAAAGACGCAGTGTTCCAAATCTAACTCATCCGTTCTGGAGAAGGGGAACTTTAAGATGGTGATTTAGTCCTTATGTAGCACATTCTCGCTACAGGCCATAGAAAGGCATGATCCAAACATTAACTCATCCATTCTTGGGAAATGGAATAGTGAGAAAGAAGCTGCCCCCCTTCCCCCGCCCCACCCCACCAACCAACAGTCCCAGAGGTACCACATTTTCTTTTGCCATCCACTTGCTGGCTATGTAAGGGCTGTTGAAAACCTTAGAGCCAATGTACTTATCCCCATGAATTGCAGGCCATGTGTACAGAGCAATCAACCAAATTCCCAAGAAAGGCTGGCTCTACTTGGGAATTTATGTAGAAGAACTACGTCCCCCATAGTCTCGGCCTGCCTGGGAAGCCTGCTTGGATTACCCAGGAGACTGGGGGTAGAATACTCAGTGTCAGAACACTTCAGAAAGTTCTTATTTGTTCTGGGTAAAATTCCCAGGAAATACAAACCAGGTGTACTCCTTTTCCTACAAAATCAGATCACCAGCATCAAACCTCCCAGTGGGAGTTGAACAGAACTGTTATTTGAATAAGAAAACAGTGTTCCTCTCTTCCCTTTAAACTCAATGAAGATCCTTCTCCTTCATTTTCAGAATGCTCGTTTCATCAAGCCCTATGGATCCCAGTATAAATCAGCCCCTTATATTTGCTGAGTTTTTAATTTGATCATTTCCATTACCCTGCATTTCCATGACTTTTGATCATTTCCATTACTCTGTGGTTTCACAGAAAGGTGGTGGGGACTATGCTCCTTACTTCCTTTGAAGCAACCATTGCTCAAGTTCTCTTACTATATTCCTCCTTTATAAAATTTGATAAATATCAAAGTGTTTTCCCAAACATTATCACCATTTGATACAAGTATTGGTCTTTAGAAATGGCAAAAATAAACTCTATGTATAGTAGATGTGTAGGTCAAAGGGGAGCCACCTTGCCCGGGAGGATAAATGCCAGGCCTGCCTCAGCAACCCACACGTAGCCCAGTGACACAGGGCACACAACAAGGCTGAGCCCCTCGCCTCAAGGTAAGACCAGCTCTGTAATTCATGCTCTAGAGCTCCCCATGGGATCAGGCCGAACCAGACTCCAGCTAAGGTGATTTCCTTGTTCAGTTCCTACCCATGTCCGGTCCTGTTCCTACACCCCTCCTGAAAATTCCTCAATAAATCACTTCCAAAGAGCCCTGACATAACTTCTGCTTCTAGGGAACCTGATCTAAGACTCGGTATGATATCATTTTTTCTTAAATGGAGATTTATCCCTCTAGTGCTATTTGCCTGCAAGTGGGAATGGGTCAGGTAAACCAAAATTCTTCCTGTCTGTCTAATTCAACAGGTCAAATCCACTAGGAGAAACATTTCAATTAAACCGGAAGTGTACCATATGCAAACAGAACTATACTTAATTCAAGAAATAGGAGCTAAAAAAGACATCTGTTGTTTGGATAGTCCTGCTAGTGAGTATGCCCATGCCTACCTTCACGGGGGCTGCATATTCCAAAAACAAGATCATCTTCAATGTGCTGCAGAATGTCAAAATTCTCAACATAAAAAACCATTTCGGGCCTCCCGCTGATCTCTTCGAGCTGGGTGACATTGGAGCCAAACACTCCCACAGAGTAGATGATTATGCCTTCTTGTCGGAGCGCTACCGCTGGTTCCTTTACTACGTCCTGAGCTTCACCATCCGTGATGAGGATGAGAAACTTTCTGACGTTGGGCCGGGCGCCCTTGGTGGGGCTGAAGTACTGAGACACAAAGCTCAGGGCGCTACCAGTCAAGGTGGTTTCTCCAATGTGAACCATTTGGTCTATTGCATTTGAAATGTCGCTTTGGGACATGAATCTGTTGAGCTGAAACTCCTCCTTATTGATGCCACTGAACTGGACTACGCCAATTTGCACCCGATCTGCTCCAATCTGAGATTTGCTCACCAGGTTTTTCATAAAGGTTTTCATTTTGCTGAAGTTCTCAGGTCCTATACTTCCAGAACTGTCCACCAGAAACATGATGTCCGCTTTCATCTCTTTGCAAGCTGCATAGCAAAAACTGGGATGTTTATTCAAGTCAGCTACATGTAAAAAGTTCAGAGTAAACAGGAAAATCTAAAACGCAAATAATTTTATATTGAAGTATTTGGTAAGAAGCATTAGTAGTAAAAAAAAAGCACAGAAGACAATGAAAATGAGAATATCCTATTTGTTATTTAGTAATTTGCTTAAATATGTAACTCAGGGTTACTCAACCTCAGCATCACTGACATATCAGGCATCATTTTTACTGAGGTGGCAAGTCTGCATTGTAGGATACTGTAGAATGCTTCGCAGTTTGCCTGACCTCTACCTCTTAGATGCCAGGAGCATCCCCCAGTTATGACCATCAGAAATGTCTCTAGGCATTGACAAATATCCCCTGAGGGCGCAAAAATCACTCCTGGTTGAAAACTAATGATATAGCTCTAAAAGATTTCATAAAAGCTTTATAAAAAGACATTCAAATCAAACCTGAAGTACTCCTTACAATCTCAAATCATTTTATCATGTTACACATGTGGTGTATACTCATCTCTATCCATGAAGAATTGTGAGAGGAAGCTAATTAATACCTATTAGGGAAATTCCTTCAAATATTTTTCTTATGCTTCAGATATTTAGAACAACACTATAATGGGCTCTTAGCTTTGTTCTAGAGAACAAACATGGTTACAAAGGTCAACAAATGTCAACTTAGTAATTTTTGTTTTTCTAAACCGGTAATGTCAATTATTGCCAGGAGAGCAATTTGCGGAAGTCAGTAGGTCAAGCCATGATTTCTCTTACCTTCTTCAGCACAGATTTCTTGAACAACTTGGTTTCTTATGTCTTTCAGTGCGTCAAAGTCATGCACATAATATACTCTTTTTTCCTCTCCTGCAATTTCTCGCAGCTGTGTTTGGTTGGCCTCCTTGACCCCGATAGCATAGACTCGAATGCGCTCTTCTCTCAGTCTGTTTGCAGGCTCCGAGATGCTATCCTTGGACATGCCATTTGTCAGGACAACAAGGTGACATGGCACTTTGTTTCCTCGCTGCTTCTTGGCTTTTTGCAACAGACTCAGTGTGAAATTCAGAGCTGCACCTGTGTTTGTATTCCCACCCATCTGCCTGATATTCTCAATGGCCTTTCCCAAATCCTGCTTGTTGGAATATTTATTGATCTCAAATTCCAAGTCCCAGCTGTCAGCATACTGAACGGCCCCAACCCGCACCTTATGGGGGGCAATGTTGAACATCCCCACCACCTCTGACAGGAAGGACTTCATTTCGTGGAAATCTGTGGCCTGAGTGCTTCCGGAGCCATCGATGAGCAGGTAGATGTCTGCTTCCTCAGTGTCCACGCAACCTGAAATGGAATCAGTAAGTTGCATGTGGCATTTGAGGCGAACATGCAGAAATGAAAGCAGATGGAGAGAAGAACAAATATGAACCTCGTAAATAAACAGCTACTAGGCTTAAAAAGGTATGGTTTGTTAGCTTAAAATGGAAGAATCTTAGCATCTCTTAACCCAAATGAACTGCTTCTGACACTTATTACCCTAATTCTCTGCCATGAATCAGGATAAATCTGAATATAGCAGGAGATTTAAAACATTTGAAGCTGACCTTTACAAGACACTTCTTCCCTTAGTAAATAACTGCTTGGCAAAAAGTCAAGTAGTGTTTTGGGAAGTGGAGAAGGTATTTAACTGGACATGTGGGCACATGAACTCTCTCTTGAACAAATTGCTTACTCCTTATCCACTCCTAGTCAACTAACTATGGATACCATTCGTGAGTGAGGCGATGATACTTGTAGTAAAAAAGCTATAAGTATTTATGGAAGAATATATACATGCATATGTATACCTATACATACAAATATTTACATAGTATAAGTGTATATATGAAATGCAAGATACATCACCCTCTGTCTCTGTCCCTACACTGGTGGATGCTAGAATGGTACCCCACAACAAATTACATAATTACATTGTTCTCCATTCAAATCATACTCCTGTTTATTCTCTAAATTGGAATTTGGAAATGAAGAAGACGTGGGTGAGAAAACTATGAAAATAATAAAGAAATAAAGGAAAGGGCAGGGTAACATGAGAGACGAGAGAGAGACAAAAGAAGATAGGAAAATAGCAAACGGAAGGTATTCTGGGGCGTGGATGAGTAACAAATCTAATTAAAGCCCAACAAAAGAAGAACTAAAAGGGGAAATCTCTTCTCTCCGTGCCAATACCTCAGTGACTTTTATTGTCCCCAAATTAGGCTTTGTGTGATCAAGCTAGAGTAAAAAATTAGGAACTTATCCTTCCCACCCACATCTTACCTGGCCAATCCCCTCTGTATACAGATTATTTGAGAGACAAGAAAAAAAAAAAAAAGAATTCAGCAATCCTTCTTTCAGCAGAAGACCTTACCAGATTTGAGCGTTTCAGTCCGCTCTGAAAAGACAGAGACTGTGTGTGTTATTTGGTTCCGCAACTTCTTCAGAAATGTCTGGTTGTGAGCAGCTAGGTCGGCGAAGGTCTTCAGTTTGGAGACATACTGCTCAGCAGGATGAGATGCTATCTTTTCCAACTGGGTGTCGCTGGCCCCCTCTATGCCCAGGGTGAAGATGGCCACACCCTCCCGTCGGAGGTTAACAGCTGCTTTTGTCACGTTGTCTTCTGAAGCTCGGTGGGTCACCAGCACGGCAATCTGGGGCACCCCCTGATTCTTCCGACTGCCATTCCGTGCACTAAAGACTTCCTTCTTGAGCTTTTTGATGGCAGCTCCAGTGTAGGCCTTCCCCATTTGGGGAGAGAGGTTCTGTATATTCTGGAGAATCTCTGACTTATTTATGCCCATGCTCAGTGAACTTATCACTTTTGTCTCATTGCTATAGGCCACAAGGCCAACCCTCATGCAATTTTCCTTTATGTCAAGAGCAGATACACTTTCTTCCAAGAATTCTTTTAGAAAGTCAAAGTTCTCCTCACTTCCGTTGACTGACACATCCAACAGGAACACAACATCAGCCACAGAAGGGCCTTGGCAAACTATGTGGGCAGGAAATAAACAAGCACAATTTTAGCTGGTGGTTCAGCATTTTGCTCAGCATTAGAAGGCACGAGGAACATACAGCAGAGCTCAGTTATGCACTTAGAGAAGGAGGTAGACACATCATCATGAAGTTGAGATTAGAGAGACCTGGGTTCAAATACTATGTCTTAGCTAAACTCCCAGCTTCAATTTTCTTGTCTATAAAAGGAAGATAATATTAATCTCATAGAGTTGTTATGGGGATTTAATGAGATAATATTCTTAGCATGGGCCTGGTATATAAAGTTCACTCAGTGAACCATAGTCATTGCTATCGTATTAAAATCATTCAAGTATCAATCAACACTATAGTTAGCAGTTACAGTCCAAATATTCCTAATAGGAATGAAACAGCAACTGCACTTTCAGTTCTTTTATTTGGGAAAGATACTAGTAATAAGGACCTAGAGTTTCATACATGACTCCAAGAAAAGCATTCTCTCTTACTCACAGGTAATTATGTATATCAGCTCCTTCAAACTGATTTAACCAGGAATAATGTGAGTTTCCTGTATTACATATTTGGACACGTACACATTGAACACATTGTTTTTTGCCAGCTATCCCTGCCACTCTCTTGAATGATGATCACAAACTCCTGAAGAGGACAGTTTGGCCACAGAGCAGAACACAGGGAAAACTAATTCACAACAGGGCAGCAGGGAGTGAGGAAGTCTGGAGCTGAAACTGCATGGCTGGGAATTGGGAGACCTGGCCTATGAGCTCCGACTTTAAATTGCAACCTGGACCAAGACGTATCACTTTTTCTTTTTTTCCTGAGACAGAGTCTCACTGTGCCATCCAGGCTGGAGTACAGTGGTGCAATGTTGGCTCACTGCAACCTCTGACTCCCTGGTTCAAGCAATTCTCCTGCCTCAGCCTTCCAAGCAGCTAAGACTACAGGCATTTACGACCATGCCCAGCTAATTTTTAGTAGAGATGGGATTCGCTAGGTTGGCCAGGCTGGTCTTGAACTCCTGACCTCGTAGTCTGCCCAGCTTGGCCTCCCAAAGTGTCGGGATTACAGGTGTGAGCCACTGCACCCGGCCAAGGTTCATCACTTCTAAGGGTATATACAAGTTCCTATTTGCGGAAAAACAAAAACAAAAACAAAAACAAAAACAAAGAAGGGGCTTGTATTTCAGGAAGTTGCTTCTAGGTCTAACATTCTAGGATTATATTATATGGTTTCAAGAGTCAAGAATTTCTTTAGAAGCAAATTTACCTTTTATATGAATCAATACTAAAACTACATAGCAACTAAAGCCCAGCAAAATAGCTCAGAGATGAGCCGGCTGGCAGGAAGAAAGCACCCCTCAATTTTAAGAAGTCTGTGAATGTCACGCAACATGGATAAGTGAAATGTGAGAAACCAACACTTGGGGGGTTCACTGAACTGAAAATAGTCACAATCACTGGACTCTCTTAAACGTATGGATACATAACATCTGAAAATGTGCCCATTTTGGGGATAGGAATGTTCACAGAATTCCAATCCTCTCCACATTTTAGTTTTTCACTAAAATGTTTTATCATTTTAACATTTTAAAGTGTTTTTCACTAAGTGTTTTATCATCATTCCTATACACGCATCCTAAGCCCACCTTCTACAAGGATGTCATCAACTGCCCCCTCCTTGTACTTTGTTACATCTTTGATGACCTGTGTCATGTTTTGGGAAAACATGCTGAGGTCTCTGACTGTCCGAAGGTTGAAATGAAACTGAGACGTGGCCATGGCCTTCAGGTTTTCCTCAGAAGCTTCCTGCACCCCCACGGAGATGATTTTCACACCGTCCTTCTGCAGAGCCTTTGAAGCCTCTTCCACATCATCCTCAGATTCCGCCGAAGCCAGGACCACCAAAATTGGGGGAAACCGTTTCCTGTCTCTCCCATTTGTGGGTGCAGAGAAATAGGTCCTGTGAGCCTCCTGAAGAGCCTTTCCTATCTGCAGGGACCCACCAATGAACTGAAAGTTCTTCTTGAGGTGGTTCAGCATGGGGTTCCTGCCTTTGAAGGTGCTCAGGTGGAATTCACTGTGAAGCTTGTCGCTGTACTGGGCCAGGGCCACACGGTATTTGTCAGCCTCTATGGGGAGACTGTTGATCATTTTGGTGACGAACATTTTCACAAATGGGAAGGACTTAGATCCCAGGTGATCAGAGCTGTCCAACAGAAACACAACATCTGCATACTTGGGGCCTGCAAAACCACAAACATATGAACAAACCAAAAATCTTAAAAATTTACTGCCATATTTAATGCCAACTCTATGGGGGGAAAGTACTTTCTTTTTTAAATTTATTTTTAAAATACCTTCCCAGTAAACTGAAAATAGCTTGCAAATGCAAATTCTCTCAAGAAAAAGAAAGAGTTGCATCTTGGGCTGATTCTTTTATGCAACCTCTCATTTGAACTGATCACAAAATTAAGCATAACTTTTGTAAGGAATTGGTTAATTAGAAATAGGTAGTGATTAACAAGTGACTGGAACAAAAAACAAACAGAAAATATCATGGGTTTTATACCTTTGTGGATAATTTCCTCTTGTACTTTTTTTGGCTTTTAGAATTTGACTTCAACTTATATCAACAGGATAAAAAGGCTAATTGAAACTCAAACTGTATCAAATTCACTTTAATGGTAAAATCTCAAAGATGGCCTTTCTCATTTAAGCAACACAACCACTGATCTGATTAACTTAAAAACATTTACGTTTTATATTCCAAACAGTAAAATTGTTTTTTAAAAATCTATAAATCATAAAAATATGGAATTGTCAATCTATTTCAAGATTAAATATGTTAGTACTTTTGATGAATATCATGAATGAGGATTGTATTATAATTGGTAAATTTTAGCCGTACATGTGCAAAATGTGATGGCACCAACGTATCTCTGGCTAGAAAAGGGATTCTAGTTTTGGTTTTCATTAAAAATATAAGTTTTATATAGGAGTGTAATACTTTCCTTAACTTTTAAAGCTTCATTCAATGTTAGATTCAACACTAGTTATCTGGTACTATATTTTTACATGATAGAAAATCACTGGATTCAAACACTAACTGTTGTTTACTAGTGGTCTGCTGGTTTGAACTCAGAACTCTATCTATCTCAGCATAAGAGCCATTTCTTGTCTGGGGCAGAGAGGGAAGTAGATATGTCGTGTATGTTTAAGAAAATACAGTGCAATTGAACAAATAATGGACACCCTGACTTTGCCTTCAGCTAACTCTGTAAGCTTTGTCAAGACATTCAACATACTTAGGCCTTAGTTTCTTCTTCTTTAAAATAAGTAGATTCAACTAGAAAATATCTAAGGTACCACCTCACTCTGAGACTCCAATTATCTAAAATGGTTACTAGGTAAGTTCTAATCAAATTTGAATAACTTCAAGCTTTTCCTTTCTCTAGTGGCTGGGAAACCAGCTTTGGCATCCTTATTTGTTATTTCATTCTCTTTACAGCCATCTGATCGAGGCATAGTTGACAAAATAATTTCTTGTCTTTTAAATAACCCAAATCTAACCAACCTGAGATTCTTTTCATGATTATACAGCCAGCAGTATCTCAGGGGAAGAAATAAGTGAGGGTGTGTCAACACCTTCTTCCAAAAGAAGCCTGGAACCCTGTGAAGACTGCCAGGGGAGCCCTGCTGTGGGTGGCTTGATTTGTAACCACCAGTGACTTTCTATTCATGAATGAAGTCCTACATCTTTTGTGGAGAAAGGAAATGCAGATGACTGGCACATAAGGTGGATTCAGGTTCTGATAAGGTCCATCACTATGCCTGAACCATGAAACAATGGAGGAAAAAACATGGCTTCTACTTAAGAAGCTCAAGGCCTAGTGAGACATCAAAGGAAGACAGTGAAGGGCAAAGTCAAGTTTAGTTTAGTTTTCACAAAACTTCCTTCCAAAGTCAGTGTCCTCGAGGAAGCTGTAAAAGCCAATGTAAGTTGCTCTGAACATGAGCTGACTGGTACAAGAACCAATTATTTACGAAGTGGTAAGGTGGTTAAGGGTGGGCCGTATCTTAAGTCCACAGAACAGAGATTCCCAACAGACAAAAGACAGTACTATGAAGCTTCCTCTCCAGGGAAAAAGCACTTTCTTCATAATAAGCAGCTGAATAGTTTAATTTGGAGCAAATCTGGACACTTAGTCAAGACAACCCTTTGACACAAACGAATTAGGATGAGACATTCCAAGTTTTCCAGGCCTAAGCCTATGTTATTAACAGAATTTTCATGCAACCTCCCAGAAGACCTAAAAGGGGTTGAAGCAGGACAAGATGACAGCTCTCATATCTTTCTATTATTAACAAGGAATAAGATCCAGAAACAAATGATCTTCAAAGAAACACAGAGTGACCTCACAAAGAATTTGACCTACCACCCTTACTCTCAGTACCATCAAAATCAAAACAAAGTGATACAAAACTCCTCACTTTTCAATCGGTCAGACTCATGTATTATCTATTTTCTGTAATCAAAATTAAGAATTCTTTTCAGTTTTTCCTTACCAGAATCTTGGTTCACAGAAACATGGAAACAAATTATCATGAGGAACAAAATTAGCAGCATTTTCATATAATGACGAAAAAAATCTTCAACTTGAAATCTGAAAAGGCAAAAATATAAACATAAAATTGTGGGTATTTGGGAATACTCACATACAAGAGCATGCAAAATTAAATAATAAATTGGGTGCAACAGGGGATGAGGAATTTCTGAGGTTCACTGACCTTCTAATCTGTGAAGTGCCTAGAGAAAACAATCCATCGACATTTACAAAGTCTTAAGCATTTTTCTTGGTCCCCAGACCTAGTAGAAACATGAAATTTTCAACAGTTGGCAGAGGGAGCCAGAAGCATTTTAGTGTTACCAGTACTACCTGCTCCTAGTACTTTTTTTCCTGTACCCTCGTGTCATCCTCTGTCTACTCACTGCTAAGACAATCAGAGTTCACTGCTGGGAGACACCCTGAGCCCTATTTTGTAATCTCGCCATCATGAACATGTAGGAGTGCTTTATCTTTGAAGACCAAATAATTTTAGATGTGATTAAAATTCCATGGTTTTTCCTTTTCCTCCCTAATTGAAAAGGTAGCTGTTTTCCTTTATCCTTAATTCAAGAGAAGATATAACAGAACAAGCAATGATTTTCCATATTCCATATAATATCTTGCTCCTCAGAATGAGGGGCTCAGCTTACACCATTTTATGTCCAACTTCCTAGAACTGCATGAGGCAAGGATTTTCCTATTTCATTTTGGCCTAAAGCATTTTCAGCCACCTTGAAATATTAAATGTATTGAAAATAATGTCCCAAGGATTATAAATTGTTCTATTATAAGGACACATACACATGAATATTCATTGCAGCACTGTTTACAACAGCAAAGACTTGGAACCAACCCAAATGCCCATCGATGATAGACTGGACAGGGAAAATGTGGCGCATATACACCATGGAATACTATGCAGCCATACAAACGAGGAGTTTGTGTCCTTTGTGGGGGCATGGATAAACCTGGAAACCATCATTCTCAGCAAACTGACACAAGAACAGAAAATCAGATGCTGCATGTTCTCACTCATAGGCAGGCGTTGAACAATGAGAACACATGGACACAGGGAGGGGAGCATCACACACTGGGGTCTGTCGGGGGGAAACTAGGGGAGGGACAGCTGGGTGTGGGGAGTTGGGGAGGGATAACATGGGGAGAAATGCCAGATATAGATGATGGGGAGGAAGGCAGCAAACCATTGCCATGTATGTAACTATGCAACAATCTTGCATGTTCTTCACATGTACCCCAAAACCTAAAATGCAAGTAAAAAAAGTATATATGATATATTTATATATATATCTGTGTGTGTGTGTGTGTGTGTGTGTGTGTATATATATATATATATATATATATATATATATATATATATATGCAGGTTGGGCTCATTTATTCAGTCTTTTATTCACCGAACAAAAAATGAATTGATCCATTAATAAACTAGTACCTCCATGTCCTGCTTAATTGCTACAAAAAATGTACTTGCAACACTATATGTTTATCTCACCCTATGCTAGGAAGGCTCCAAGTTTCTAATATTCAGACTCTTCAGAAAAGGGACATTTGTCATGAGAAATTCCATCCCTGTTTCCTCACCTACGCCATTGTCCTTCTGACATTCTTCAACTTGAGACTCTCTTCCAGTGCTTCACAAGTCTCGATAATGTTAAGTTTTCAGGCTGTATATAAAATTATCAGTTCTATTCAAGTTGTAATCAGTGAGTTAGAAAAAGTTGTTAGGAGGTAATGGTTAGTACAAACCTTTTCATTTTAGAGAAACTAAGTCTCAAAGTGGATTGCCCAAAGTGAAAACCAAGTCACACAATCTGTACAATTTTTATTAATGTAACAACAAATAATAAATTCTGTCATTTGTTGAACTTTCACTATAAGCCCAGCCCTGTGCTAACAGCTTTACATTTATTCTCCTGTTTGATATTGGTAACAACTCTAACAGCAGGTACTATTACTACTATTGTTCTTATTTTGCAGATAAGGAAACAGATTATTAAGGAGAAGTAACTAATGCAAGGACACACTAGTAAAGTGAGACACAAGTTAGACTAGAACCCACATCTGTCTGATGCCAAAAACTTTAAAACTCAGTTACCCTGTAGAATAAACTTAATGTTATGAACACAAAGTGTCTGCTAGTTTCTTCATTCTACATCTTTTTTCTAAGTACTAGGAGATTTTGGTACTTGTTTTCATACCTTTTTATTTCTGCTTTTCAAACCCAGGGTTTCACACTATTTTCTTCTTTTCTGTTTATATTATGACCTTTATAAATTATTGCAGTCTTTTGGAGTTATCAGAGAGAAATGCTTTGGGAAGAGTCCATAGGACCAATGTCAAAATTTTGTAAGCAGTCACAAGGGGAAGAAAACAGTATTGAGTGAAGGATGAACATCTGGACAGAGAAGCGAGGATTAGGGAAGGCTGCAATAGTCCCAAAGCAGCATGCAGCATCTGGAAATTTCCATATGCAGATGTAAATCAACACCCCTAGTATTTACTCAAAAGTTAACTTCTCTGGATTAGCATCTTGTGGAACAATTTTCTTGCATTCTTTCAGTGGAATCCAAAGTCTAGTGTGTTGTAAGGCTATGCAATATTGAAGCCCAGTAAAATGTTCTTGAGGTACCGTGTGTGTGACTTTGTGTGTGCACAGGGTGCGTGGTGTATGGTAAGTCAAGGGGTAGGACCAAACCTCCAAGGTCATGCTTGGCAGGCAAGGAGAATGGGCTCATTTATACTGCATCAAAACACAGATGAAGTGCCTGCAATCTGTATGTTATTCTACCACCAGTTATGACCAGGATTTTCATATTAAATTATAAAAACAACTGATTCCCTGAAAACATATGAGAGGAGAATGAAGGAGATGTTTATTTAAAGAACTCAACATAAAATTTAAATTCATAGTAAGCTATATCTTAATATAACTGTGAGATTAATTGCCTCTCATTATAAACACTTTCAAAGGTACGTGTCTTTTTAATCTGAATTTTTTTTTTGGTATTCAGTTCATTCTGAATCAAGTAAGCTGAGGCTAACACCTTCTCTTTATATGCTATAAAGGAATTTTTAAAAATTCTAGATCTCTGTAACTAGAATGTTTTTAATTTAAACTACAGCTGCAAAAGCAATACAGCCACCCAAGACTTGGCTTCAAACCCAGAATGTTTAGAACTTGTACAACACCTCCCGGGCTATTAAGCACCAGGAGTCTCAGAGAGACTTCTGCTCCATACAAACCAATTCGTAATCCAAGTCATATCTCTGAAAAAAAAGTATTAAGAGCCCCTAAGGGAAACAAAAGTCTTCAGCAAAATTAAGATTAATATTTCTTTCTTTAAAATAAGGTGTGCAGGATACATCATTGGTAAGTACTGATTTTATTTTACTTCAAAAACAAGATTATCACTTTTACTGCAAGAAATTATACTGGGTCTTTCCCACCATGTTAAATATAAATGGTTGTTCGCTTATTTAACCCCTGATGTCTTCATTATTTCCTTTCTGCAAGCCATTCTATTCAGAAGTCAAAACGTAGAAAGATAAATATTCAGAGTGAGCCTTAAGTCCATGTTAAAACACTACAGGATAAATCCTTGGCCCCCAATAGGCATAGACAAATATTGAATAAATGCTGGTAAGAAAAACAAAACAAAATCAAGTCACACAGTTTTTACTTTCCCCAACTGTGTTTTCTGGAATTACAAAAAGGAGCTTTGTATGTTCATCACATTAGAACAGGGTCATGCGGGTGAACTTGCCACTCTATAAAATGAATACTCTTCTGTGTAGAGGAGGTCTTTGGCTCTGTGAAAAGCTCACAGGCTATAAAGTATGATGGTCTGGATCCACTCCATTCCTAAACTGTTTGTCACCTTGGACATTGCCACCAAGGTTCCTAACCTGAAGCATAGGGGGTTACAGTCTCTCTCAGACCAAACAGTTCCACACCTTAACAGTTTCTGATCTAGCGAATACAAGTAAAAGAAAGAAAAATATGAATAATTAAGCCAAGAGCACATTTGAACACTGAGCACCTGTTCTGAAACTATTCCCCGGAGAAAACTGCCCTTCAGACAACCACCCATGGCAGGTCCTCTGGCAAAGGGGCTGGCAGTAGCAAGGGAGGGATCATGTCTTCAGCACTGATCCTTTCTGGGTCAAAACTTGGACTCCTTCAGGACTCACCCAACTACATGAACTTCAGGGGACTAAAATTTTAGTAGTACAAATAATCCATTAGAAATTATGTGTCCAACAAAGAAATTAGGAAGAAAAAAATCTAAGAGAAATAAATACTAAAAATTAAAACAGAA
Source organism: Saimiri boliviensis (assembly GCF_048565385.1). Lineage (NCBI taxonomy): Eukaryota > Metazoa > Chordata > Mammalia > Primates > Cebidae > Saimiri > Saimiri boliviensis. The sequence goes on along the minus strand of NC_133457.1, from coordinate 7,838,508 downwards.
ATTAAGAAACTCAAAAAGAAAACATTTGAAAAGGCAAATCTCAGAATAGATTTATCAATAATAAAAAGAGAAAATGCAAATAGATAATTGTATAAATGGAAAAGGGTATATAACTAAAGATAAGTATTTTAAAGAAATTGTAGCTAAAAATATTCACAGAAAGTAAACACCAGGCCTAGACAGTTTTATTGACAAGTCCTACCCAACTTTCAAGAAACAGATGATCGGAAGCTTTTATAAAGTATTTCAAAGAGTAGAAAGAAAAGATTATTAGCCATCTTATTTGTATGGGACCAGTATAATCCTGATGCACAAATCAAGCAAGGACCATATGAGAAAGGAAAATTAAAGGCCCATTTAACTCATGAAGATAAATATTTAAAAATCCTAAACAAAGCAGTAACAAATAAACACCCATAATACATAAAAATCATGGCTTTTGCAGCAACATGGTTGGAACTGTAGGCCATTATCTTAAGTGAAACAACTCAGAATCAGAAAACTAACCACCATATGGACTCACTTGTAAGTAGGAGCTAAATAGAGTGTACACCTGACACGGAGTGTGGAATAATAGTCCCTGAAGATTGAGAAAGGTGGGAGGGTTGCAGGGGAGTGAGGGATGAGAAATTGCTTAATGGGTACAACGTACACTACTCAGGTGATGGTCACACTAAAAGCCCAGATTTTACCGCTACACAGTATATCCACTTAAGAAAAAAGATGCATTTGTATCCCTTAAACTTTTAACAAAACAGTTAATATATTACTATCAAGTTGAGTTTCTCAGAAACAGAAGGATGTTCATGATTTTAAAGAAAAACTTAGCAAATTAGAAGCTTACTTAACCTAACAGAAGAGATATTTTAAAAATCTGGAATACATAGCCTAATGGGGAAATATTAAAAGTAGTATCTTTAAAATTAGGAAAAAGAAAAGGTGACCCCCTCTCATTCCTAGGTGCTAATGAATTTAAAGCCACAAGGATTGAAAAAGAACAAGATCAGGGGCAAGATGGCAGACTAGCCACAGCCAGGAGGATCATTTTGCTAGCAGGGGACTGGGACATTGGGGAAGCTGACGCACTCTCAGCAGATCTTCAGAGCAAAGGCACTGAGAATGGACAGAGGGGGGACACAGACATGGGGCTCAAGAGGGAGGAAGCTGGGAGCCCTGCATGGGGTTACCATGGACCAGGACTTTTTCCTGGCACCCAATGACTCCTGGGGAAGAGGTGTGTTCAACAGGTGAGGAACAACTTGCTCTCACCACAGACTTCTGGAATCCTGGAAACATGAGACCCCCAAACCCCCATGGACACTAGAAATGGCAGAGAAAGCTGATTGGAAAGGTGGTAGGGGCAGGACTCCTACCTATGTAGAGACGAAAAAGTTTGGTGTGGGAACGTCTGCAGTGGAGGGTGACCAAGAATGCCCACTCCCCAAGGCTCGCCCTGCCTTAGGGGAACTGTTGGACCTGAACAGAGCAGGGCAACATTGTCCGTGAGATGGGGCCAGTCTGACCTGAGTGTGGCCCTGTCTGCTGTTCTCTTCTGGGACCCCAGCCTGGCTGCTCGACTGGAATACCTCAACTGGAGTACCTCTCAGGGGCCGGCATCATAGCTCCTATGCTGGCTGATTGTGCCTTACCCTTGGAGAGCTCCAGCAGAGCAGTCCCTGCCAATAAACACTAGCCTAATGACATGCTCCCTTCACCCACTGCAGCTTCCCCACACTGCTTTGCCAGCAAACACTCACCCATGGCCACCCCCTGCGTCACTTTGCCAATATGCATGCACATGAACAGACCTCACCTCCCATTTTCCACAGGTGCACATGTGCACCTTATGGTGTCACTGCTGCCAGTGTGAGAGCACCCTGTGATTCCCCCACCTCACCTCCCCTGCCAGCATGAATGAGTGCATGGAGACCAGTGGCCCCACATCCTGTTGCCATTGCTACCTGCATGAATACACACAGAGAGACCAGTGGCCCTGCACTGTCACCCAATGTGAATATGCACACAGAGGCCACCAGCACCCCATTCCCAGGCTGACACCACTGCCAGTGTGAACATGCACAAAAATGCTAATACCTCCACCTCCCAGCACAACCACTGTCATGAATGCCTGCATAGTGGCTAGCACGTCCACACCACTCAGCATCCCACCCCCATGTTGACACCATTGTCACTGTGAAAGGACACGTGAATGCCAGCAGCCCCGCACCATCTTGTGTTACCACTATCATGAATACCTGCACAGGAGCTGGCACCCCCGTATCAGTCAAGAAATGTGCACTCCAATGCACTACTGCTGCTACTGTCACATGCGAAAGAGCACAGATCTTGCTGCCACCATCCAACAAAGCACTTTGGCTGCCACCACCCATCAGTGTTGTGGCCAGCAGGAAAGAGACACTGTGGTCCCTTCAGCACAGGAGGTTCCTAACCTTGAGGGGCCAGAGAACACAATGCCAGGGGCATGATAACAGATCCACAGAGTTAGAGCACACAATCCAGGAGTGCTAAGCTGAGGCTTGGCCCCCTAGAATCTTCCAGAAACGAAGCCAGTCCACAGAACCATTCTTGTACCACAACCAAACTCCCAAGGATATCAAAGAAGATGAAAGCAAGCAAACAAACAAAAAACCTACTGCAACACTCATTCAAAGGACAGCAACTTCAAAGACTTGAAGTACATCAGCCGATAAAGATGAGAAAGAATGAGTGCAAGAACTCTGGCAACTCAAAAAACCAGAGTGTCTTCTTACCTCCAAATGACCACACCAGTTCCTCAGAAATGGTTCCCCAGACTGAAATGGCCGAAACAGCAGAAAAAAAAATCCAGAATATGAATATGGATGAAGATCATTAAGATTCAGGAGAGAGTCAAAATCCAATCCAAGGATCCTAAGTAATAAACTAAAATGATACAGGAGATTAAAGACAACATGGTCATTTTAAAAAAGAATCAGACTGATCTGACAGAGCTGAAAAACTCACTTTAGGAACTTCAGAATACAATTGCAAGTATTAATAGCAGAATTAACTATGCTGAAGAAAGAATCTCAGAGCTCAAAGACCAGTTCTGCAAAATAACCCAGTCAGACAAAAATAAGAAAAAACAAAGAAAACAAAGAACAAAACCCTAGAGAAATATGGAATTATGTACAGAGACCAAATCTATTTGGTCTTTGTACCTGTACTTTATACCTGTACTCGGTACTAGTATTTGGACTCACTGGCATTCCTGAAAGAGAGATAGAAAGCAAACAACTTAGAAAGTATTTTTCAGGATATTATCCATGAAAGTTTCCCCAACGTGGCTAGAGAGGCCAACGTTCAAATTCTGAAAATCTAGAGAACTCCTGTGAAATACTACACAAAATAGCCATCCCCAAGACACATAAGTCATCAGATCCTTCAAGGTCAAAATGAAAGAAAAAAATGTTAAAGGCAGCTAGCAAAAAGGGGTAGGTGGTGTATAAAGGGAACTTCATCAGGCTAACAGCAAACTTTTCAGCAGAAACCCTACAAACCAGAAGAGATTGTGGGCGTGAATTATTCAGCATTCTTAAAGAATGTCCAAATAAGAATTTCATATTCAGCCAAATTAATCTTCATAAAGGAGAAATAAGAATCTTTTCAGACAAGGAAGTGCTAAAGGAATTCATTATTACCAGACCTACCTTATGAGAGGTTCTTAAAAGAGTGCTAAATAGAGAAAGGAAAGACCATTACTGGCTGCCACAAAACCACACTGAAGTACATAAGCCAGTGACACCAGCAATCACACAAACAAATCTGCATAATAACCAGGGTTAGGTTAACAACATGATGACAGGATGAAATTTGCACACATGAATACCAATCTTGAATGTAAACAGGCTCAATGCCCCCAATTAAAAGACACAGAGTGGCAAGTTGGATTAAGAAACAAGACCCAACCATATGCTGTCTTCAAGAGACCTAGCTCACATGCAATGACACCCATAGGCTCAAAGCTAAGGCATGGAGAAAAATCTAGCAAGCAAACAGAAATGAGAAAAAAGCAAGTCTTGCTATTCTAATTTTAGACAAAACAGACTTTAAACCAACAAAGATAAAAAAGACAAAGAAAGACATTACATAATAGTAATGGACTCAAATCAACAAGAACATCTAACTATCCTAAATATGTATGCACCCAACACAGGAGTACCCAGACTCACAAAGCAAGTTCCCAGAGGCCTAAGAAGAGACTTAGATAAACACACAATAATAGTTAAGAGAATTCAATACTCCACTGCCAGTATTAGACAGATCACTGAGGCAGAAAACAGAGATATTCAGGACTTGAACTAGACACTTGACCAAATGGACCTAATAGACATATATTGAACTCTCCACCCCAAACAATAGACTATATATTCTTTACATTGCCACATAGCAAATACTCTAAAATCAACCAATCAGACATAAAATAATCCTCAGAAAGTTTTAAAAAACTGAAATTACAACAACCACACTCTCATACCATGGTACAAGAAAAATAGAAATCAATACTGCACTCAAAACCAAAACAATTACATGGAAATTAAACAACCTGCTCCTGAATGACTTCTGGGTAAATAATGAAATTAAGACAGAAATTACAAAGATCTTTGAAACTAATGAGAACAAAGATACAACATACCAGAATCTATGGGATACAGCTAAAGCAGTGTTAAGAGGGAAGTTTATAGTACTAAGCATCCACCATCAAAAACTTACAAAAATCTCAAATTAACAACCTATTATCACAACTAGAGGAACTAGACAACCAAGAGCAAACTGAATCCAAAGCTAGCAGAAGAAATAGCCAAAATCAGAGCTGAACTGAAGGAAATGGAGATAAAAAAAAAAACGAAACCCAAAAGATCAACAAATCCCGGGTTGGTTCTTTGAAAAAAATTAATAAGAGTTGTTAGCTAGACTAATACAGAAAAAAAAGAGAAGATCCAAATAAACACAACTAGAAATGAGAAAGGCGGCAATGCCACTAATCCCAAAGAAATACAAAAAACTCAGATTACTATGAACACCTCTATGCAGACAAACTAGAAAATCTAGAAGAAATAGATAAGTCTTGGAAACATGCAGTCTTCCCAAGAGTGAACCAGGAAGAAGTTGAATCCCTGAACAGATTAATAACAAGTTCTGAAATTGAATCCATAATAAAAAGCCTAACAATCAAGAAATGCACAGGACCAAATTCTACCAGATGTCTAAAGAAGAGCTGATATTATTTCTACGGAAACTATTTCTAAAAACTGAGGTGGAGAGACTCCTCCCTAACTCATTCTCTGAGGCCAGCATCACCCTGATACCAAAACCTGAAAGAGACACAGCCACACACACAACTTCAATTCAACATATACAGGCAGTCCAGGCCAGAGCAACCAGACAAGAGAAAAAATAAAAAGCATTCAAATAAGAGGAAGTCGAGTTATCCCTTTTTGCAGATGATATGATTCTATACCTAGAAAATTCCATAGTGTCTGCCCAAAAGCTTCTTGATCTGATAAACAACGTCAGCAAAGTTTTAGGATACAAAATCAATGTACAAGAATCAGTAGCATTCCTATATACCAACAGCACCCAAGCTGAGAGCCGAATCAAGACAATGATTCCATTCACATTAGCCACAAAAAGAATAAAATACCATCGAATCAGGGAGGTGAAAGATCTCCCCAATGAGAATTATGAAACACTGCTCAAAGAAATCAGAGATGACACAAACAAATGGAAATACATTCAATGGTGTTGCTAACAAACTATCAATGATATTCTTCAGAGAACAAGAAAAAGAAACGATTTTAAAATTTACATGGAACCAAAAGAAAGCCCAAATAGCCAAGGCAATCCTAAGCAAAGCTGGAAGCCTCACATTACCTGACTTCAAACTATACTGCAAGGCCACAGTAACCAAAACAGCATGGTACTAGTACAAAAGCAGACACACAGACCAATGGAACAGAGTAGAGCCCAGAAGTAAGGCCACACACCTACAACTATCTGATCTTTGACAAAACTGACAAAAACAAGCAATGGGGAAAGACTCCCTATTAAATAAATGTTACTGGAATAACTTGGTTAGCCATATGCAGAAGATTAAAACTGGACTACTTCCTTACACAATATACAACAATCAACTGAAGATGGATTTTAAAAACTTAAATGTAAAACCCAGAAGTATAAAAACCCTGGAAGATAACCTAGGAATTACTATTCTGGACATAGACCTGGCAAAGGTTTCATGACAAAGACATGAAAAGCAACTGCAACAAAACCAAAAATTGACAAATGAGACCCAATTAAACTAAAGAGCTTCTGTTCAGCAAAAAACCAAAAACAAAAAAACTGTCACCAGAGTAAACAGACAACATATAGAATGGGAGAATATATTTTTAAACTACGCATCTGATAAAGATGTAATATCCAGAATCTATAAGGAACTTAAATAATCAACAAGCCAAAAAAAAAAAAAAAAAAAAAAAAGAAGAAAAGAAAAAAGAAAAAGAAAAGAAAGAAAAACCCATTAAAATGTGGACAAAGGACATGAACAGACACTTTTCAGAAGACATACATGTAGCCAAGAGGCATGTGAAAACAATGTTTAACACTACGTACTAATCATTAGAAAAATACACATAAAAACCACAATCTATCATGTTATGTCAGTCAGAATGGCTATTATTAAAAGGTAAAAAAATAATGCTGGTGAGGTTGCAAAGACAAAGGAACACTTATCAACTGCTGGTGGGACTATAAATTACTTCAGCCATTGTGGAAACCAGTTTGGCAGTTTCTCAAAGAATTCAAAGCAGAATTACCATTTGACCTAGCCATCTCATTAGTGGGTGTATATCCAAAGGAATATACATGGTTTTACAATAAAGACACATGCATGTGTATATTCACTGTAGAACTAATCACAATAGTAGAGACATGGAATCAACCTGAATGCTCATCAACAGTAGACTGGTTAAAGAACATGTGATATATATGACATAACACTATGCAGCCATAAAAAAGAACAAGATCATGTCTTTTGCAGCAACTTGGATGGAGTTGGAGGCCATTATCCCAAGTGAACTAACACAGGAACAGAAAAGCAAATACTGCATGTTCTCACTTATAAACAGGGGCTAAACACTGAATACATATGGACACAAATTAAAAAACAATTGAGGCCCATCTGAGGGTAGAGAGAGGAAAGAAGCTGACGATCAACAAACTACCTATCAGGTACTAAGCTGATCACCTGGGTGATGAAATAATGTGTTTATCAATCCTCCATAACACATAATTTACCTACAAAACAAACCTGCATATGTACTCTTGAACCTAAAAGTTAAAAAATAGCACTGTCATTATTTGCAAACTGACATGATTGTTTACATCTATAGACAAATCATTAAACATAATAGAGAATATCCCAGGTATCTTCATATAACATCGAGAGGTGAATCGATTGCATTTCCATACAGTCATGATCGGCAACTAGAAATTTTGACAGTCTTTTTGGAAGAGTCAAGTTAAATACTGTCAACATATCAAATATCAAGAAATAAACATTAAATATGCAAAAACGTTGATAGTGAAAATGGTAAAACTTTATCAAAGGAAAATATGTGACCAAAGGAGAAGAAAGAGAGAGGACAGGAGCACGCAAACATAGGTGTCATGATAGATGAGTGGGAGGAAATGGTTATTCACATGGAAACAGGTAAAATTAGATCACTACAATTTTTGAACACAAAAGTCAACGACAAGCCGGGCATGGTGGCTCACGTGTATAAACCCAACACTTGGGGAAGCCAAGGCGGGTGGATCACCTGAGGTCAGGAATTTGAGACCAGCCTGACCAACATGGTAAAACCCCATTTCTACTGAAAGTACAAAAATTAGCTGGGTGTGGTGGCACACACCTGTATCCCAGCTGCTTGGGAGGCTGAGGCATGATAGTTTAGTTTGAACCTGGGAGGCAGAGGTTGCAGTGAGCTAAGACTGTGCCACTGTACTCCAGCCTCGGTGACAGAGTGAGATTCTGTCTCAAAAAAAGAAAAAAAAGAAAAGTCAATGACAGAACTAAGTTCTCAAATGTAAAAAGCAAAACTTTACATATTAAGTAAAAAAAATACGTGAATGGGAATATGTTTCTGACCTTGGATGGGGAGTAGGGAAGATTTTACTATATAGAAAGTGCTCACAAATTAATAAATTTCACTATTAAAATTAGAAACTTGTATCCAAAGTTATCTTAAAGAAAGTAGAAAGACAGGTTGCATATTGGAAAAAGAGTCACAATACTGACAAAGGATTGGTATACACATTTGTAAATGTTCCTAGAATTTCTAGGAATAAATAAAAGAAAATGGACAAAAAAACAAGAACAGGTGTTTTATAGAAACTGAAACACATATGGGCACTAAACATATGAAGAAATATTCAAACTCATTTGCGATGAGGGATAATGTAAATCAAGGTTACACTGAAATATCATCTTGCATCCATTCAATTGGCAAAAATTTTTAAATCTGACAAAAATCAAGAGTTAGTATATGGATGGACAGGATTTTACATATATTGCTGGTGGGAGTATAAAACGGTACCATCGCTATGGAAACAAACTGGCATGATCTTATAAAATTGAACATTCTCATACTCTATGACCTGGCAATTCTACTCCTACGAACCTCTTGCACATATATGCCAGGAGGTATGTTCAAGAATTTTCACAGCAGCACTGATTGTGATGGCATAAACCTGGAAACAACCAAGAAGTTATAAGAAAAAAGAATAAATTAATAATCACACAAAGAAATATTATACATCAATCTCTTTTGTATCTAACTACAGCTAGGTACAAAACTGTGAATGGACCAGGTGCAGTGGCATTTTCGGAGGCCAAAGTGGGAGGATCACTTGAGCCCAGGAGTTCGAGACCAGCCTGACCAACATAGTGAGACCCAGTCTCTATAAGAAATTTTAAAAATTGCCCGGATAGGGTAGAAAAAGATTCTTGAAAGGCTGAGATGGGAGAAGTACTTGTGCCCGGGAGGTCATGGCTGCAATGAACTATGATCATGCCACTGTACTCTAGTCTGGATGATAGAGTGAGACCCTGTCTCAAAAAACAAAAAACAAAAAACAAAAATACCAATGAATCTTAGCAATATGAAGAGTGAAAACACGAATCTCAGGAAACTACATAGAGCATAATATACTTTTTTATAGCATTAGAAACAACTAAAAATAGTTTTAAAGGAGTATAAATGCAATAAAACTATACTTTAAAAATTAAAGGGATGATTTCTAGGCTAGCAACTATCAAAGGTATAATATGTGCATAATGGGAATACTAGGGAAAGACAGATAAAAAGAAACAGAAGTAATATTAGAAAAAATGGCAGAGAATTTCCCCAAATTAAGGTCACACACCAAATCGCAGATATGGGAAGCTTAGACAGCACCAAGCAGGATAAAGCCAAAAATGTACATCTATGCATAATGTTTTCAAACCATAGAAAATCAAAGATAAAGAAAAAAGCCTGAAAGAAGCCAGGAGGTGGAAAACCCTCACTTGGAGCAATGATGAGAATTACGTCCAACTTCTCAGAAATCATGAAAGTTGGAGTGAAATATTTAAGGTTTTGAGATAATTTTGGGAAATTACCCTTCAAAAGTTAAAGAGACAGAACCACGACCCAATAGAGAAAGGACAGTCTCTTTAACAAACAGTGCTATTGAAATGGGACATCCACAAGCAAAAGAAAGAAACTGGACATGTCTCTTACACCATACACAAAAATCAACTCAAAATGTGCAATGGACCTAAATATAAGACCTGATATGATAAAACTCCTAGAATAAAATATAGGAGAAAAGGCCCCTGACATTGGCCTTAATGATTTTGGTTATCGCACCAAAAGTTCAGGCTGCAAAGGCAAAAATCAATAAAAAATCGACGGGCATACATCAGACAGAAATGCTTCAGCACAGCAAAGGAAATAATCAACAAAATGAAAAGGCAGCTTACAGACTGGTAGCAACTGTTTGAAAACCACGTATCTAATAAGGAGTTAATATAAAAAAACACTCATACAACTCAATAGCAGAAAAAAAGAAACCTGATTAAAAAATGGGTAAAAGACTTGAATAGAACTTTTTCCAAAGAAGACATATAAATGGCCAACGGAGATATGAAAACGTGCTCGACATCACTAATCAGGGAAATGCAAATCAAAACCACAATAAGGTATCACCTCACTCCTGATAGGATAGCTATTATTAAAAAGACGAGGGATAGTAAATGTTGAAGGTGTGGAGAAAGGGGAACCCTTATACGCTGTTGGTGGGAATGAAGATTGGTGCAGCCACTGTGGAAAACAGCATGGAGACGTCTAAAGAAATTAGAAATACAACTACATATGACTCTGCAATTCCTGCATCCCTCTTCTGGGTATATACCCAAAGGAAATGAAATTACCACCTTGTGAAGGTATCTGCACTCCCTGGTTCACCGCAACATTGTTCACAATAGCAAACATATGAAAATGACTGATGTGTTGTTCATCATGGATGAATGGGTAAAGAAATTGATGTTCGCGTGTGCGTGCGTGCACACACACACACACACACACACACACACACACAGAGGGAGGGAGAAAGAGAAAGAGAGGAATCGTTACTCGGCCTTAAAAAAGGATATCGTCCCATTTGTCACAACATGGATGAGCCTGGAGGGCATTATGCTAAACAAAGCAAGCAAGAAACAAAGAAAAAAACTGCACGATCTTATGATCTTACTTATGTGTGGAATCTATTCTTAAAAAAGTTGAATACATAGAAATAGAGAATGACATGGTGATTACCAGGGGGAAGAGGATATAAGGAGATGGACGTGAAAAGATATAAAGTTGCCGATACATAGGATGAATAAATCTGGAGATTTAATGTTCATGAGAATTACAGTTAATAATATACTACTGTAGTCACAACTTTTACTAAGATTTTATGCACTCCTGCCACTGTGTTAGATGAAGGAAATATTAATTTATTTGACTGATCATTTTCCAATATATGTCACTTTACTATATATATTTCAAAGTATCATGTTGCATACCTAAAAATATACAAAAACATGAAGAAATACTTTCTTGAACAAAAATTGAGGGAACTTGTAGTAGACCTGCTTTGCAAGAAATATTAAAAGAAACTTTTTAGAGAGAAGGAATATTATGTCAGAAACTCAAATATAAAGTATCAGAAAACAAAGTAAAATATAACCTTTTACTTTTCTTATTCTTAATTCATCTAACAGATAACAGATAAAAATAATAGCAACAATGTATTTGATTATGTATGTATGTGTGTGTGTGTATGTATATGTGAAATTAATGACAGCAATGTTAAAACACATGGAAGGGAGAAATTAAAATTATTATATCTTACTTGCAGTACTCACGAAGCAGTATAGTGTTATTTGAAAGTAGACTTGGATTAGTTGCAAATGTATATTGTGTACTCTAGGCAACCACTAAATAAAAACAAAATGTAACTGTTATGCTAAGAAGAGAGGGAAAATGTAATCATAAAATGCTCAGTAAAAACCACAAAAGACAGACAAAGAGTGGAAGATAAAAACAGGAACAAAGAACAAGGGCATCGAATAGAAACAATAAATACGGTAGCTATTGATGCAACTATATTAATAATCATTTGAATGTCAATGGCCTAAATGCCCCAATTAAAAGACAGATTGTCAGAGTGGATCAAAAAACAAGATCTCACTATATGTTCTGTACAAAAACCCACTAAAAATAAGACATCAGATATAGATTGAGAGTGAATGAACGGAAAAACATGTACTATGTTAACACTAAGCAAAATAAAGCTGGAGTGGCTATATTAATTTCAGACAGATCAAACTTCAGAGCAAGAAAAGTTATCAGGGATAAGGAATAGCATTACATAATGACTAAGGAGTCAATTCTCCAAGAAGACATAGTAATTTTTAACAGGTACGTCCCTAAAATCAGAGTGTCAAAATACGTAAGGCAAGAGAAATAGATGAATCCACTTTTACAGTTAAAGACTTCAATACCCCTTTATCAGAAATAAACAGATCCAGCAGGCAGAAAATCAGTAAGGACATAACTGAACTCAACAATGCCATCAATCAACTGTATTAATGGATACCTACAGACTACTTCATCCAACAACAGCAGAATATACATTCTTCTCAAGCTCGTATGGAACATTCGCCAAGATAGACCACATTCTGAGCCATACAATACATTAACAAAGTTTAAAAAAACAGAGATCATACAATGTCTGCTCTCATATGACAATGGAATTAAACCAGAAATAACAAAAAGATAGTTGGAAAAATACGAAAACACATGGCGATTAAGCAACATACTTCCAAATAACATGAGTCAAAGAAAAAAAAAAAACAAGAGAAATTAAAAGATGAACAAAATGAAAATAAATGCAGCTTATCAAAATTTGCACAATGCAGTGAATTAAATCCAAAGAAAATACAAATTTTAAAAAGAAATAGAAAAAATCAACAAAACCAAAAGATTGTTCTCTAAACACACACACACACACACACACACACACACACACACACAATTGACAAACCTTTTGCCAGGCAAACTAAGAAAAAAGAGGACACAAATTACTAATGTCAGAAAAGAAAGACAGGACATCTCTGCAGATCCTATGGACATTAAAAGGCTAATCAAGGAATATTATGAAAAACTCTATGCCCACAGATTTGATAATTCAGACGAAATGGACCAATTCCTTAAAAGATACAAAAGCTGCCAACACTCACACAAGAATATACAACCTGAACAGGTTTATCTCTATTAAATAAATAATAATCTTCCCAAACAGAAAATATCCAACCCAGGTATGTTCACTGGTGGGTTTTACCAGACATTAAGAAATTATACCAATTTTATACAATGTCTTTCACAAGATAGAAACACGGGGAATATATCATATGTCATCAGCAAAATGCAAATTAAAACAGGGTACCACTACACACCTCTTAGAGTGGCCAAGGCCCAAACACTGACAACATCTAATACTGGCAAGAAGGTTGGAATATATGAACTCTGATTCATTCTTCACGGGAATGCAAAATGACACAGTCACTACAGAAAATGCATTGGCAGTTTCTTGCAAAACTAAACCATAAGATCCAAATGAGTTGAAAAATTATGGCCACGCAAAAACCTGCACATGGATGTTTCTAACAGCTTTATCAATAATTGCCAAAACTTGGAGGCAACCAAGATGTCCAGCAGGTAAGTGGATAAAGCAGCACTGGTCCATCCAGACACTTGAATATTATTCAGCACTAAAAAATGAACTATCAAGCCATGAAAAGACATGGAGGAAACGCAAGTGTTTATTGCTAAGTGAAAAAAGCTAATCTGAAAAGGTTATACACACTATATGATTCCAACTATATGACATTCTGGAGAAGACAAAAGTATGGAGACAGTGAAAAGATCAGTGGTTGGTTGGGGTTAGAGAAAGGGAGACAGAAAAGGCATTTGAAGAATTGCCACGCTGCCTTCCACAATAGTTGAATTAATTTACATTCCCACCAACAGTGTAAAAGCCTTCCTATTTCTCCACTGGTGTGAGATGGTATCTCATTGTGGTTCCAATTTTCATTTCTCTAATGATCAGTGATGTTGAGCTCTTAATGTTTGCTGGCTACATAAATATCTTTAGAGAAGTGTCTGTTTATATTCTTTTTTTTTTTTTTTTGAGACGGAGTTTCGCTCTTGTTACCCAGGCTGGAGTGCAATGGCGTGATCTTGGCTCACCGCAACCTCCGCCTCCTGGGTTCAGGCAATTCTCCTGCCTCAGCTGGGATCTCCTGCCTCTCCTGAGTAGCTGGGATTACAGGCACGTGCCACCATGCCCAGCTAATTTTTTGTATTTTTAGTAGAGACGGGGTTTCACCATGTTGACCAGGATGGCCTCGATCTCTTGACCTCGTGATCCACCTGCCTCGGCCTCCCAAAGTGCTGGGATTAAAGGCTTGAGCCAGTCTGTTTATATTCTTGGCTCACTTTTTAATGTTTTTTTTTTTCCTTGTAAATTTGTTTAAGTTATTTGTAGGTTCTGGATATCGGATTCCTCAACAACCTACAACCAGAAATACCATTTGACCCAACAATTTTATTACTGGGCATATACCTAAAGGAATGTAAAAAATTGTCTTATAAAGATACATGCACATATATAGTCGCTGCAGCACTTTTCACAATAGCAAAGACATGGAACCAACCCAAATGCCCATCAATGATACACTGGATAAAGAGAATGTGTACATATACACCATGGAATACTATGCAGCCATAAAAAATGCAATCGGATTATGTCCTTTGCAGGGAAGTGGATGAAGCTGGAAGTCATTATCCTCAACATACTAATGTAGGAACAGGTAACCAAACATCTCATGTTCTTACTTATAGGTAGGAGGTGAAAAATAAGAACACATGGACACAGGGAAGGAAATGGCACCCACTGGGGCCTGCTGAGGAAGATGGAGTTGGGCAGGAGAAGGTTAGGGAAAACAGATGATGCACGTTAGGCTTAATACCTAGGAGATGGGTCGACAGATGCAGCAAACCACCATGGCACACGTTTACCTATGTAACAAACCTGCACATTCTTCCATGTGTCCTGGAATTTAAATTTTTTAAAAAAGGAAACAAGGGCCCAGCACAAAGGAACTTTAGGTTGGTAAAAATCACTCTGACCCTATGATGGTGGACACGTGTCATTATAAATTGTCTAAACCCATAGAATGGACAAGATGAAGTGTAAACTCTAATGTAAATTATGGACTTTGGGTGATGATGATGGGCCAGCATAGGAAGATTCATCAATTGTAACAAATATCCCATGCCGATAGAGGACATTGATAATCAGGGAGTCTGTGTGATAGAGGTTATATGGGAAATCTGTCCTTCAGTTCAATTTTGCTGTGATACTTAAACTGCTCTTAAAAAATCGTTTTTTTTTTAAAAAAAAGGATATAATAATAAACGTAAGAACCAGGATAGTAGTTACATAGGATGTGGAAAGCAGAGGGAAAGCACTGATTAATAAACTCATCGTATATATCAACATTCCAGTTTTCATATGGTAGAGGTTTATAGTTTATTATTAACCAATAAGCAAATAAATAGAGCTTCTTGCAAGGACCCATAAGCGAGTATGTAATGAACTATGGGTTAGGATTAATCCAGTTCTATGTACCTGAGAGCCAATAATTATATTAATAACACCCAAAATCTTTAGAATTAAATACTGCTGAAGGAAAGAGAAAGATCACACAATTAAGCCTCCAGTCCACTTAAACGCCGAGAGCAGGTATGGAACAGTTGCAGGGAGAATTCGTCCCACAGACACAGTCATCTGTAATAAGTTTTGTACTAGTGCAGCAGGAAACAAGGAAGTAAGGAGCATATTTTGACAAAAAAAAAAAACAAAAACAAAAACCCACCAACTTTCCCTGAACCCATAATTCTTAATGGTGTCCTGCAGGACCCAATTAAAGGAACGCAAAGAAATAAAATTTCAACAGTGAAAACCACCTAGCAGTAACCATACTCTCTATGGCAGACACTTATAGCTGTTCACCGAAAATTAGTGCTGCCCATTCCATATTCAGAAGTTGTCACTGAACCATGGCGACCGGCAGGGGGCTATATTTTCTAGGTCCACTCGCAGTGGCTAAATGAATGCCAGCCAGTAGAACTTCAGCGCAAATTCCCACTGGGGGCACCTCAATCTCTCTTCCCCTTCCTATTGGTACCAAATGTTCAGGACGGCAAGGGTACTCTCAGCATGGGGACCTGACTGGCTGTGTGAACAGGGGCTATCCCATGAATGTGTTTACAGACCTACTTCTGTTAAATCAGTAACAATTTAACTTAATATTTGTGTGGATCAGTATACATTTTTAGGTTTATTAGCTACAGCAGCAAGCGTTACCCAAACCAATGTAGCCTCCCGCCATATGATTGTAGGATAGCATGAAGCAGTAGGGATGGGAGAGAAATTCTGAGCAGGGCACAGGAGGTGTGAGACAAATTCCTGAGGCATAGGCGGAATCACTGGCAATGACTCAGCAATACTGAAGTCACACTCCAAGTACACTAGGATCCACCTGGAAGGCTCATGGATTCTGGCCTCAAACTGCCTAATCGAAATCCCAGTTCTATAGCCCACAAGCTGCATGACTATGAGAGTAATTTAATCACTTTGAACCCATTTCTCATCTATAAAATGATGTTAGTAACCACATCCACTTCAAGGAATTGTTGTGGGGCTTAAATGAACTGATGTGTATAAACGAGTGGGGACAGTATCTTCTTTGCAGTAGACGCTAAGTAAATGTTAGCTGTTGTCCTTATTTTAATTTTTGTTGCCATTAATTTTTGTTGCCATTTTTTTTTAAAGCATCAAGTAATCCCTTTGTTGAGGGAATGGAAACCTTTTTGCCTTCTTTATATTCATTTTGCAGTTTAGATCTCTTTTATTGTGAATTCTACATTAAGGTTGGTGGGGGCGGGGTGTACCGACTGTTTTCAGTTCTTAGGTCTAAAGGTCTTAGCCTGGGTTCAGACCTGAGTTTTGCTTTTTATTGGCTATGTGACCTTAGACAAGCTACTCTATCCTTTTTTTGTTTTGTCAACTCTCAGACGGGGATAACAATACCTTTTTTTTTTTTTTTTTTTTTTTTTTGAGACGGAGTTTCGCTCTTGTTACCCAGGCTGGAGTGCAATGGCACACTCTCGGCTCACTGCAACCTCCGCCTCCTGGGTTCAAGCAATTCTCCTGCCTCAGCCTCTTGAGTAGCTGGGATTACAGGCACGCACCACCATGCCCAGCTAATGTTTTCTATTTTTAGTAGAGACGGGGTTTCACCGTGTTGACCAGGATGGTCTCGATCTCTCAACCTCGTGATCCGCCCGCCTCAGCCTCCCAAAGTGCTGGGATTACAGGCGTGAGCCACCGCGCCCGGCTTTGTTGCCATTTTTTTTTTTTTTTTGCAATGGGACAGCTTGTGAATAACCGAGAAAAGGCCAAAGAAGGCCCTGGCAAGGAACTTGATTTACTCTGTCTCCTGAGTCTTTTCTTAATCACGTTTTCAAACCTTAACATGTCTACAGGCTTGTGTAACATTTACTTAGGTATAATATTTTGCACATTTCCAAGTCTTTTTATAGCCATTATCTCCCTGAACCCTGAGAGTACCCCTGTAATTAGACATTTTTATTATTTATTTAAACAAAGGAAACATCTACGGCTTGGCAAAGTTGAGCCTTTCCTCAGGTCTCAGCCAGTCCTGCTGATCTGAGTCCAGTGCTTTTTCCATTATATCATATTACTTTCCTCGAGGCAAAGCTTTGCATGACATCCAGTTCTCTGCAGATGAAGGAATTTTATCTATTGTGTTAGAATGTACCAGATAATCTGTTTGTAATTGTATTTCACTAAAAATTTATAAAATTTCTTTAAGTTGTCTTCTTTCTCAATGAATGAGTATCAACTGCTGTGAATTTCTGCCATTGACAGCTAATTCCATTAAGTGTGAATAGAGACTCTGTATCTCCAAGTTGCTGTTTTTCTGTATTTAGCCAAGATACAAAAAGGCAGCCATACTGACCCAATTTACAATGGCCAATAACGACATCAGCTAGTCTGAAATATGTCCAGCAATACCCAGGAGGACTAGAGAGGTAATAAAATATTTGGTCACTGAAAAACTATTTATTACAGCTCAATCAAAAGTATGCATGGCAGGAAAAATTAGGTCTAACTGGTACTCTTGAATTCCCCAGCAGCTAAGCCCAAAGGAGACATTTGGCAAGTATCTGATCATTGTTCACCACCTAAGTTTTAGGCTTGGAAAAACAAAATGCAACTAAAGAGATTCACACATAGAGCAGCATTTGAAAGCTAGCATGGATTTTCTCTATTAGCTCAAGTATTAGGTACCTTTGAAAAATATTCTGACCGTGTGTTGAACAAACTAAGCAGAGATAAACTCATA